>NW_028270158.1:77416771-77770938 GCF_037043375.1 Chiloscyllium plagiosum
ACTCCATCGCCGTCACCATGAACCCCTCACACTCACTCCATCACCGTCACACTGATCCTCGCACACTCACTCCATCACTGTCACCCTGACCCCTCACACTCACACCAACACCATTACCCTGAGCCCCTCACACTCACTGCATCACCATCACACCGACACTCTCACACTCACTCCATCACCATCGCCCTGACTCCCTCACACTCACTCCAGCACTGGCACACTGACACTCTCATACTCCATCATCATCCCCCTAACGCCTCACACTCACTCCATCGCCGTCACCTTGAACCCCTCACACTCAGTCTATCACTGTCACACTGAACGCCTCACATTCACTCCATCACCGTCATACTGACCCTCTCACACTTACACCAACACCGTATTCCTGAACCCCTCACACCCACACCATCACCGTCACCCTGACCCACTCACGCTCACTCCATCACCATCAACCCAGACACCCCACACTCACACCATCACCCTCGCCCGGACCCCAAACACTCACTCCATCACCATCACCCTGAAACCTCACACTCACTCCATCACCATCACACGGACACTCTCACACTCACTGCATCACCGTTACCCGGACCCGTCACACTCACTCAATCATTGTCACCATGAGCTGCTCACACTCACTCCATCACAGTCACGCTGACCTCATCGCACTCTCTCAATCACCGTTAATCTGAACCCCTCACACTCACACCATCACCGTTACCCTGACCCACTCACTCACTCACTCCATCACCATCACCCTGACCCCTCACACTCACTGCATCACCATCACACCGACACTCTCACACTCACTCCATCACTGACCCCCTCACACTCACGACATCACTGTCACGCTCATCCCCTCACAGTCGCTCCATTACCATCATCCTGAGACTCTCACACTCACTGCATCACTGTTACCCGGACCCCTCACACTCACTCAATCACTGTCACCGTGCGCTGCTCATACTCATTCCATCACTGTCACGCTGACCCGCTCGCTCTCACTCAATCACCGTTACCCTGAACCTCTCACACTCACTCCAGCACTGGCACACTGACACTCTCATACTCCATCATCATCACCCTAACGCCTCACACTCACTCCATCGCCGTCACCATGAACCCCTCACACTCACTTCATCACCGTCACACTGATCCTCGCACACTCACTCCATCACTGTCACCCTGACCCCTCACACTCACTCCATCACCATCGCCCTGACTCCCTCACACTCACACCAACACCATTACCCTGAGCCCCTCACACTCACTGCATCACCATCACACCGACACTCTCACACTCACTCCATCACCGTCACCCTGACCCCCTCACACTCTCCCCAACACCGTCATCCTGACAACATCACGGTCACTTCAACACCGTCACCCTGATCCCCTCACAGTCGCTCCATCACCATCACCCTGATACCCTTGCACTCACTGCATCACCGTTACTCGGACCCCTCACACTCACACAATCACTGTCACCCTGAGCTCCTCACACTCACTCCATCACTGTCACGCTGACCCGCTCGCTCTCACTCAATCACCGTTACCCTGAACCTCTCACACTCACTCCAGCACTGGCACACTGACACTCTCATACTCCATCATCATCCCCCTAACGCCTCACACTCACTCCATCGCCGTCACCATGAACCCCTCACACTCACTCCATCACCATCACCTTGAACCCCTCACACTCAGTCTATCACTGTCACACTAAACGCCTCACATTCACACCATCACCGTCATACTGACCCGCTCACACTTACACCAACACCGTATTCCTGAACCCCTCACACCCACACCATCACCGTCACCCTGACCCACTCACGCTTACTCCATCACCGTCAACCCAGACACCCCACACTCACACCATCACCCTCGCCCGGACCCCAAACACTCACTCCATCACCATCGCCATGACACCCTCACACTCACACCATCACCGTCAACCTGACCCACTTACGCTCACCTCCTGACCATCACCCTGACCCCTCACACTCACTACATCACCATCACACGGACACTCTCACACTCACTCCATCACCGTCACCTGACCCCCTCACATTCTCACCAACACCATCACCCTAACTACATCACGGTCACTCCATTACCGTCACACTGACCCCCTCACACTCATTACAACACAGTCAGCCTGATCCTCTCACAGTCGCTCCTTCACCATCACCCTGACACTCTCACACTCACTGCATGACCGTTACCCGGACCCCATCGCACTCACTCAATCACCGTTACCCTGAACCCCTCACACTCACTCCAGCACTGTCACACTGACTCTCTCAGACTCACTCCATCATCTTCACCCTGACGCCTCACACTCACTCCATCGCCGTCACCATGAAACCCTCCCACTCAGTCCATCACCATCACACTGATCCTCTCACACTCACTCCACCATAGTCACCCTGACCCCCTCACACTCAGACTATCACCGTCACCCTGACCCCCTTACACTTACCCCATCACTGTCACATTGATCCACTCACACTCACTCCATACCCTCGCCCTGACCCTGCCAAACCCACTCCATTACGGTCACACTGACCCACATACTCTCACTTCACCACCGTCAACCTGAACCACTCATCCTCACTCCATCATCATCACCCTGACGCCCCTCACATTCACTCCATCACTATCACCCTGAGCCCCTTACAGTCACTCTATCCCCAGCATCCTGACGCCATCACACTCACTCCACCTACGTCACATTGAGATTCTCAAACTCACTCCATCCACTTCACCCAGACCCCCCTCACACACACTCCATCTCCGTCACACTAATCCCCTCACACTTACTCCATCACGGTCACCTTGAACACCTCACACTCAATCCATAACAGTCACCCTGAACCCCTCACACTCACTCCATCATGGTCACACTGAGTCCCTCACACTCACTCCATAACTGTCACGCTGACCCCCTCACACTCACTCCATCACAGTCACACTGACCCCATCACTCTCACTCTATCGCCATCACCCTGAACCCCTCATACTCACTGAATCATCGTCACACTGACATCTCACATTCTCTCCATCATCGTCACCCTGACCCCCACACACACACCCAGTCACCGTCACTCTGACCCATTCACACACACCAAGTCACCGTCACCCTGACCCCCTCACACACACTCCATCAACGTTTCCCTGACCCTCTCACACACACTCCATCATCGTCACCTCGAACCCGACACACTCACTCCATCAATGTCGCCCTGACCCCCTCACACTCACTCCATCACCATCACCCTGATCCCCTCACACTCACTCCATCACCCTGTCCCCTCACACTCCCTCCATCACCGTCACACTGACCCCCTCACACTCCTCCATCAACGTCACCCTGAACCACTCACACTCAGTCCATCACAGTCAAACTGACCCCCTCACACTTACTCCATCAACGTCACACTGATGCTCTCACACACACACCAACACCGTTACCCTGAACCCCTCACACTCACACCATCACCTTCACCCTGACCCACTCAAGCTCACTCCGACACCGTCACCCTGACCCCCTCACACTTCCTCCGTCACCGTCACACTGATCCCCTCACACTCACTACTTCACAGTCACCCTGAACCGCTCACAGTCGCTCCATCACCATCACCCTCAGACACTCACACTCAATGCATCTCCGTTACCCGGACCCCTCACACTCACTCAATCACTGTCACCCTGAGCTCCTCACACTTACTCCATCACTGTCACGCTGACCACCTCACACTCACTCCATCACAGCCACACTGACTCCATCACACTCACTCTATCACCATCACCCTGAACCCCTCATACTCACTGAATCATCGTCACACTGACCCTCACACACTCACTCAATCACCGTCACCCTGACCCTCTCACACTCATGCCAGCAAGGTCAGCATGACCCTCTCACACTCTCTCCGTCACTGTCACCCTAACCCCCTCACACTCATATCATCACCGTCACCTGACCCTCTCACACTCACTCCATCACCCTCACCCTGAACCCCTCACATTCACTCCATCACCGTCAACCTGGACCGCTCACACCCCGTCCATCACAGTCAACCTAATCCCCTCACACTCATTCTTTCTCCATAACACTGATCCCCTCACACTCACTCCGTCACCATCAGCCTGACCCCCTCGCACTCACTCCATCACCGTCACCCTGACCCCCTCACTCACACCCAGCAGCCGTCAGCCTGACCCATTCACACACATCCAGTCACCGTCACGCGGACACCCTCATACACACTCCATCAACGTTACCCTGACCCTCTCACACACACTCCATCACTGTCGCCCTGACCATCTCTCAATCACTCCATCACCATCAACCTGACACCCCACACTCACATCGTCACCGTCACCCTGACCCTGTCATACTCACTCCAGCAAGGTCAGCGTGACCCCCTCACCCTCACTCCATCACGGTCACCCTGACCCCTCACACTTACTCCATCACCGTCACCCTGACCCTCTCACACCCACACCATCACCCTCACCCTGAACCCCTCACACTCACTCCATCTCCGTCACACTGATCATTTTACACTCATGAAATCACCGTCACATTGATCCCCTCACACTCACTCCATCTCCGTCACACTGATCCACTTATACTCATGCAATCACCGTCACACTGATCCCATCACACTCACTCCATCACCATTATCGTGACACTCTCACAATTGCTCCATCATCGTCACGCTGGCCCCGTCACACTTACTCCATCACTGTCACCATGACCACCTCTCACTCACTCCATCACAGTCAACCTGAACCCTCACACTCTCAACATCATACTCACCCTGACCCCCTCACACTCTCACCATCACACTCACCCTGACCCCCTCACACTCACTCCATCAGCCTGACCCTGACCCCCTCACACTCACACCGTCACCGTCACCCTGACCCCCTCACACTCATACCATTACCGTCTATTGATCGTCTCGCACTCACTCCAGCACCGTCACACTGACCCCATCACTCTCCCTCCATTACTGTCACCCTGACCCACTCACACTTACTCTATCACTGTCACCCTGACCACCTCACAGTCACTCCATCAACGTCACCCAGACTCCCTCCCACTCACTCCATCACCATCACCCTAACCACCTCACACTTACTCCATCACCATCACATTGATCCACTAACACTCACTCCATCACCATCGCCCTGACCCGTCAAACCCACTCCATCACGGTCACACTGACCCACATACTCTCACTCCACCACTGTCAACCTGAACCCCTCACACTCACTCCATCATCATCACCCTGACTCCCTCACAGTCACTCCATCACTGTCACACTGACCCCCTCACAGTCACTCCATCCCAATCGCCTGACCCCATCACAATCACTCCACCTACGTCACATTGAGACTCTTAAACTCACTCCATCACCTTCACACAGACCCCGTCACACTCACTCCATCTCCATCACACTGCTCCCCTCACACTCAATCCGTCACCGTTACCCTAAAAACCTCACACTGACTCCATCACGGTTACCCTGAACACCTCACACTCACTCCATCACCGTCACCCTGAACTCCTCACACTCACTCCATCACAGTCAACCTGATCCCCTCACACTCATTCCTTCTCCATAACACTGATCCCCTCACACTCACTCCATCTCCGCCACCCTGACCCCCTCACACTCACTCCATCACCGTTTCCCTGACCCAATCACACTCACTCCATCTCCGTCACACTGATCCTATTACACTCATGAAATCACTGTCACATTGATCCCCTCACACTCACTCCATCCCCGTCACACTGATCCACTTACACTCATTCAATCACCGTCACACTGATCCCATCACAGTCACTCCATCACCATTATCGTGACACTCTCACGATTGCTCTATCATCGTCACGCTGGCCCCGTCACACTCACTCCATCACTGTCACCATGACCACCTCTCACTCACTCCATCACAGTCAACCTAAATTCTCACACTCTCTCCATCACACTCACCCTGACCCCCTCACACTCACTCCATCAGCGTCACCCTGACCCCCTCACACTCACACCGTCACCGTCACCATGACGCCCTCACACTCACTCCAGCACGTTCACCCTGACCCCCTCACACTCACTCCATCTCCACCACCCTGACCTCCTCACACTCACTCCATCACCGTTACCCATACCCAATCACACTCACTCCATCTCTGTCACACAGGTCTCCTCACACTTACTCCATCGATGTCACCCTGAACCCCTCACACTCACTCCATCTCCGTCACACTGATCATCTTACACTCATGAAATCACCGTCACATTGATCCCCTCACACTCACTCCATCTCTGTCACACTGACCCTCTCACACTCACTCCGTCACCGTCACCCTGACCCCCTCACACTCACACCTTCACCCACGCCCTGACCCCTCACACTCACTACATCACCATCACCCTGACCCCATCACACTCACACCAACACCGTCACCCTAACCCACTCAAGCTCACTCCATCACCGTCACCCTGACCCCCTCACACTCAGGCCATCACCATCACACTGACACTCTCACACTCACCCCATCACCGTCACACTGATCCCCTCACACTCTCACTAACACCGTCACCCTGACTACATCACGGTCACTCAATCACCGTCACCCTGACCCTCTCACTCACACCAGCATGGTCAGCCTGACCTCTCACACTCTCTCCGTCACTGCCACCCTGACCCCCTCACACTCATACCATCACCGTCACCTGACCCTCTCACACTCACTCCATCACCCTCACCCTGAACCCCTCACATTCACTCCATCACCGTCAACCTGGACCCTTCACACTCACTCCATCACAATCACCCTGACCCCCTCACACAAACCCAGTCACTGTCACCCCGAACGGTTCTCACCACCCAGTCACCGTCACCCTGACCCCCTCACACACACTCCATCATCGTCACCTTGACCCCGACACACTCTCTCCATCACTGTCTCCCTGACCACCTCTCACTCACTCACGGTCAACCTGACGCCACACTCTCTCCATCACCGTCAACCTGACCCCCCACACACTCACACCATCACTGTCACCCTGACCCTCTCATTCTCACTCCAGCACGGCCAGCGTGACCCTCTCACACTCACTCCAGCACGGTCAACCTGACCCCCTCACACTCTCTCCGTCACTGTCACCCTGACACCCTCACACTCACACCATCACCATCAGCTGACCCCCTCACACTCACTCCATCACAGTCACCCTGACCACTCACTCACTCCAACACCGTCACCCTGACCCTCTCACACTCACTCCTGCACGGCCACCCTGACCCTCTCACACTCACTCCATCACCCTCAACCTGACTCCCTCACACTCACTCCATCTCCGCCACCCTGACCCCCTCACACTCACTCCATCACCGTTTCCCTGACCCAATCACACTCACTCCATCGTCGTCACACTGATCCGATTACACTCTTGAAATCATTGTCACATTGATCCCCTCACACTCACTCCATCTCCGTCACACTGATCCACTTACACTCATTCAATCACCGTCACACTGATCCCATCACAGTCACTCCATCACTATTATCGTGACACTCTCACAATTGCTCCATCATTGTCACGCTGGCCCCGTCACACTCACTCCATCACTGTCACCATGACCACCTCTCACTCACTCCATCACAGTCAACCTAAATTCTCACACTCTCTCCATCACACTCACCCTGACCCCCTCACACTCACTCCATCAGCGTCACCCTGACCCCCTCACACTCACACCGTCACCGTCACCGTGACGCCCTCACACTCACTCCAGCACGTTCACCCTGACCCCCTCACACTGACTCCGTCACCGTCACCCTGACCCCCTCACACTCATAACATTACAGTCTACTGATCCTCTCACACTCACTCCAGCACCATCACACTGACCCCATCACTCTCCCTCCATTACAGTCACCCTGTCCCCTCACACTCACTCCATCACCGTCACCCTGACTGCATCACTGTCACTCCATCACCATCACACCGACCCCCTCACACTCACTACATCACAGTCACCCTGATCCCCTCACAGTCGCTCCTTCACCATCACACTCACTGCATCACCCGTTACCTGGACCCCCCTCACACTCACTCAATCACTGTCACCCTGAGCTCCTCGCACTCTCTCCATCAATATCACCCTGACCCCCTCACACTCACTCCATCATCGTCACACTGACCCGCTCACTCACACTCCATCACTGTCACCCTGACTTTCTCACACTCATTTAATCATCGTCACCCTGACGCCTCACACTCACTCCATCACCGTCACCATGACTCCCTCACAATCACTCAATCATTATCTCCCTGACCCCTCACGCTAACTCCATAAGTGTCACCCTGAGCTCTTCACACTCACACCATCACTGTCACACTGACCCCCTCACACTCACTCCACCAGCGTCACCCTGACCTCTTCACCCTCACTCCATCTCTGTCAACCTGACCCCCTCACAATCACTCCATCATCATCACACTTATAGTCTCACACTCACTCCATCGCACTCACGCTGAACCCATCAAACTCACTCCATCACCGTCACCCCTCCTCTGTCACACACACTCCATCACCATCATCCTGACCCCCTCACACTCACTCCATCACCGTCAACCTGACCCCCTCACACTCATTTCATCACTGTCACCCTGACCACCTTACACTCGCTCCATCACTGTCACCCAGACCCCCTCACACTCACTCCATCACGGTTACCCTGACCCATCACACTCACTCCATCAGCGTCACCCTGACCCCCTCACACTCACTCCATCGCCGTCCCCATGACCCCCTCACACTCACTGCATCACTGTTACCATGATCCCCTCACACTCACTCCATCACTGTCACCCTGACCCCCTCACCTCACTCCATCTCTGTGACCCTGATCCTCTCACACTCACTCCATCACCGTCAACCTGACCCGCACTCAACCCCTCCATCACTGTCTCCCTCACCCCCTCACACTCACTCCATCACTGTCACCCTGACCCCCTCACCTCACTCCATCTCTGTGACCCTGATCCTCTCACACTCACTCCATCACCGTCAACCTGACCCCCTCACAACCCCTCCATCACTGTCTCCCTCACCCCCTCACACTCACTCCATCATATTTTCCCTGACCCCCTCACACTACTCCATAACTGTCACGCTGACCGCCTCACACTCACTGTATCACAGTCACATTGACCCAATCACAGTCACTCCATCACAGTCACACTGACCCCCTCACACTCACTTCATCATAGTCACACAGACCCCGTCACACTCACTCCATCACCATCACCCTGAACCCCTCACACTCACTGAATCATCGTCACACTGACCCCTCACATTCACTCCATCACAGTCACACTGACCCCGTCACACTCACTCCATCACCATCACCCTGATCACCTCACACTCACTCCATCACTGTCACACTGACCCCCTCACACTCACTCCACCAACGTCACCCACAACCACTCACGCTCACACCATCACCATCATCCTGAATACCGCACACTCACTCCATCAACGTCACACTGAACCCCTCACACTCAGTCAATCACAGTCAAACTGAACCCTTCACACTCACTCCGTCACCATCACCCTGACCCCTCACACTCTCCATCCCCATCACCATGACCGCCTCACACTCACACCAACACTGTTACCCTGACCCCCTCACACTCACTCCAGCACCGTCACCCTGACCCACTCACGCTCACTGAATCACTGTCACCCTGACCCCCTCACACTCACTCCATCTCCATCACACTGACACTCTCACACTCACTCCATTATCGTCACCTTGACTACATCACGGTCACTCCATCACCGTCACACTGACCCCCTCACACTCACTACATCACAGTCACCCTGATCCCCTCACAGTCGCTCCATCACCATCACCCTGACACCCTCACACTCACAGCATCACCCGTTACCGGGACCCCCTCACACTCACTCAATCACTGTCACCCTGAGCTCCTCGCACTCACTCCATCATCGTCACACTGACCCGCTCACTCACACTCCATCACTGTCACCCTGCCTTTCTCACACTCATTCAATCATCGTCACCCTGACGCCTCACACTGACTCCATCACCGTCACCATGACTCCCTCACAATCACTCCATCATTATCACCCTGACCCCCCACACGAACTCCATCAGTGTCACCCTGAGCTCCTCACACTCACACCATCACTGTCACACTGACCCCCTCACACTCACTCCACCAGCGTCACCCTGACCCCTTCACACTCACTCCATCTCTGTCAACCTGCCCCCCTCTCAATTACTCCATCACCATCACACTTATAGTCTCACACTCACTCCATCACACTCACCCTGAACCCATCACACTCACTCCATCGCCGTCACCCCACTCTGTCACACACACTCCGTCACCATCATCCTGACCCCCTCACACTCACTCCATCACCGTCAACCAGACCCCCTCACACTCACTCCATCACTGTCACCCTGACCCCCTCACACTCACTGCATCACTGTTACCATGACCCCCTCACACTTACTCCATCACTGTCACCCTGACCCCCTCTCCTCACTCCATCTGTGTCACCCTGATCCCCTCACAGTCACTCCATCACTGTCACCCTGAGCCTCTCACACTCAATCCATCACCGTCAACCAGACCCCCCTCACACTCACTCCATTACTGTCACCCTGACCCCCTCACACTCACTGCATCACCGTCACCCTGACCCCTCACAGCCATTCCATCACTGTCACTCTCACCCCCTCACACTGACTCCATCACATTTTCCCTGACCCCCTCACACTCACTCCATCACTGTCACCCTGACCCTCTCACGCTCACTCCATCACGGTCACCCTGACCCCCTCACACTCACTTCATCACCCTCATCCTGATCCCTCACGCTCACTCCATCATCCTCTCCCCGACCCCCTCACCGTCACTCCATCACTGTCACCCTGATCCCCTCACGCTCACTCCATCACCGTCCCCCTGACCCCTCAAACTCACTCCATCACCATCACCATGACCCCCTCACACTCACTCCATCACCATCACCATGACCCCCTCACACTCACTGCATCACTGTTACCATGACCCCCTCACACTCACTCCATCACCCTCACCCTGGCCCCCTCACACTCTCTCTATCACCGTCACACTGACACCCGCACACACTCCATAACCGTCCCCCTGACCCCTCAAACTCACTCCATCGCCATCACCATGACCCTCTCACTCTCACTCCAACACAGTCACACAGACCCCTCAAACTCACTCCATCGCCATTGCCATGTCCCCCTCACAGGCAGTCCATCACCGTCACACTGACCCCCTCTCACTCTCTCCATCACCGTCACCCTGACCCTGTCAGACTCACTCCTTCACCGCTACACTGACCCCCTCACACTCACTCCATCATTGTCACCCTATCCCCCTCGCTCTGAATCCATCAGCCTCTCCCTGACCCCGTCGCACTCACTCTATGGCCGTCACCCTGAACCCCTCACACTCATTCCATCATGGTTACCCTTACCCCTCACACTCACTCCAACACCGTCACGCTGATCCCCAGCCTGACCCTCAGTGCCGTGCACACACTGCCTCCAGCCTGACCCTTACCACCGCCCGCTCTCTGGCCCCAGACTCACCCTCACTGCCATTCAGCACCACCCACAGCCTGACCCTTACCGCCAGCCACGCACCTCACCCAGCCTGAATCTCACCGCTGTCCACACACCAACCCCAGCCTCCCTCCCTCCCCTCTCTTGCTCTCTCTTTTCTCACCCTTACCCCTTTCTCGCCCTCCCTCTCTCCCTCCTCTCTATCCCTCCACTCCCCTCCCCTCTCTCATCTTCTGCTTCACTCTCGCCCTCCCCTCCCCTCCCTCCCTCTCCTCTCTCTCACCAGCCCCCTCTCTTGCCCTCCCCATTCACGCTCTCCCCTCTCTCTCGCCTTCCCCCTCTCGCGCCCTCCCTTGCGTCTCACCAGCCCCCCTCTCTCTTGACCTCCCCTCTCTCACATTCCCCTCACTCCGCTCTCTCGCTCTCTCCCTCCCTCACGCTCTCCCCTCCTTCCTTCCACTCTCTCTAACTCCCCCTCTCTTGCCCTCCCCTCTCTCGCCATCCACTCACTCGCGCTCTCCTCTCTCGCCCGCCCCCCTCTCTCACCCTCCCCTCTCTCCCGTCACCTCTCTCTTGACTTCCCCTCTTTCGGCCTCCCCTCTCTCTCCCCCTCTCGCGCTACCCTCCCTCCTCCTCTCTCTCGCCCTCTCCTCTCTCACCATCCCCTCCCTCCCTTCCCTCTCTCGTCCTCCCATCTCTCGTACTCCCCCTCTCACCGTCACCCCTCTCATGCACTCCCATCCCTCCCTCCACACTCTCGCATTCACCTCCGTCCCTCTACTCACTTGCCCTCCTCTCTCACCCTCCCCTCTCTCCCTCCCCTCTCTCGCCCTGTCCCTCCCTCACGCACTCACCTCCCTCCCTCCACTGTCACGCTCTCCCCTCTCTCTTGCCCTCCCTACTCTCTCGCCCTCCCCTCTCACCCTCTTCCACCCTCTCGCCCACGCCTCCCTCACTCCCCTCTCTTGCCTTCCCTCTCTCACCCTCTCCGTTTCTTTCGCCTGCCCCTCCCTCCCTCCCACCACTCACCCTCCCCTCCCTCTCGCCATCTGCCTCCCTATTGCCCTCTCCTCACACTCTGCCCTCTCTCACCATCTCCCCTCTCACGTACTCCCCCCTCCCTCTCTCGCCCGCCCCTCTCTCGCCCTCCGCTTTCTCTCGCACTCCCCTCTCTCGCCCTCCCCTCACTCACCCTCTCCTCTCTCGGCCCCCTCTTTCGCCGTCCCCTCTCTTGCCCTCCCCTCTCACACGCCCCTCTCTCTTGCACTACGCGGTCTCTCGCCTTCCCATCTCTCTTGCCCTCCCCTCTCTCGCCCTTCCCACCCACAGTCACTCCTCTTGACCTCCCCACGCTCGCCCTCCCCTCTCTCTCACACTCACCACGCTTTCGCACTCCCCTCTCTGCCTCCATTCTCTCGCCCTTCTCTCGTCCTCCCCTCCCTCCCTCCCCTCTCTCTGCCATCCCTCCCTCCCCTCTCACACCCTATCCTCTCTCGCCTTCCCCTCTCTCGCCCTCAACCACTCTCGCCCTCCCTTCCCTGCCTGCCCTCACTCACCCTCCTCTCTCAATTCCCCTCCCTCCCACATCACTCCCCTCTCACGCCCTCCCCACTCACGCCCTCCCCTCTTTCGCCCTTCCCCGTTCTCGTCCTCCCCCTCTCACCCTCCCTTCTCTCGCCCTCCCTGCTCTAGCCCTCTCCTCTCTCTTTCCCTCCCCTCTCTCACCCTCCCCTCTCTCACACTCACCCCTCTCGCCCTTCCCTCTCACACTCACCCCTCTCGCCCTCCCCTCTCTCGCCCTCCTCTCTCTCGCCCTCCCCCTCTCACATTCACCCATCTCGTTCTCCCGTCTCTCACACTCACCCCTCTCGCCCTCCCCTCTCTCGCCCACCGCTCTCTCGCCCTCTCCTCTCTCTCGTCCTCCCCTCTCTCGCCATCTCACTTCCAATCGCCCCCATTCCTCTTTCCCCTCTCCCTCGCCCTCCCCTCTCTCGCCATCTTACTCCCAATCGCCCCATCCCTCTCTCCCCTCTCTCGTGCTCTCACCTCTCTCACCCTCCCCCTCTCGCCCTCCCTCTCTCGCCCTCCCCTCTCTTGCCCTCCCCTCTCTCGCGCATCCCTTTCTCTCGCCCACCCCTCTCTCACTCTCCCCTCTCTCACATTCAACCCTCTCTCGACCAACCCTCACTGCCACCCCTCTCTTGCCCTCCCCTCACTCCCCTCCCTACCTCCCACGCTTCCCTCCCCTCACACACCATACCATCTTTTGCAATCCCCTCTCTCACACTCCTCTCTCTTGCCCTCCCTTCTATCCCACTCACACGTCTTGCCCTCCCCTCTCTCGCCCTCCCCTCTCTCGCCTTCCCCTGTCTCACACTGACCCCACTCGCCCTCTCCTCTCTCACGCTCACCCCTCTCGCACTCCCTTCTCTCGCCCTCCCCTCACTTGTCCTCCCATCTCTTGCCCTCCCCTCTCTCGTCCACCCCTCTCTCGCCCTCACCTCTTTCTCGCACTCCCCTCTCTCGCCCTCTCCTCTTTCTCGCCCTCCACTCTCTCGCCTTCCCCTCTCTCACACTCAACCCTCTCTCGACCTCACCTCCCTGCCTTCCCGCTCTCTCCCTCCCCTCCCTCCCACCCCTCTCTCCCTCCAATCCTATGCTCCCCTCACACGCCCAACCATCTTTCACACTCACCTCTCACACACTCAACTCTCGCGCCCTCCCTTCTCTTCCGCTCACCCTTCTTGCGCTTGCCTCACTTGCCCTCCCCTCTCTCGCACTCCCCTCTCTCTCGCCCTGCACTCTTTCGCCCTCCACTCTCTCACACTCACCCCTCTCGCATTCCCCTCTCTCGTTACCACTCTTTTCCCCTCCCCTCTCTCACTCTCACCACTCTCGCACTCACCTCTCTCGCCGTCCCCTCACTTTCCCTCCACTCTCTAACCCTCCCCTCTCTCGCACTCCCCTCTCTCGCCTTCCCCTCTCTGTTGCCCTCCCCTCTCTCTCACCCTCCATCTCTTGCCCTCCCCTCTCTCGCCCACCCCTCTCTCGCCCTCACCTCTTTCTCGCACTCCCCTCTCTCGCCCTCTCCTCTCTCTCGCCCTCCACTCTCTCGCCTTCCCCTCTCTCACTCTCAACCCTCTCTCGACCTCACCTCCCTGCGTCCGCTCTTTCTCTCTCTCCCCTCGCTCCCTCCCCTCTCGCCCTCCCATCCTACCCTCCCCTCACACACCCTACCATCTTTCATACTCCCGTCGCTCACACCCATCTATCTCGCCCTCCCTTCTCTTCTGCTCACACTTTTCACTCTCCCCTCGCTTGCCTATCCCTCTCTCGCCCTGCCCTAACTAGTCCTCCCCTCTCTGGCCCTCCCCGCTGCTGCCCACACATCTCTCGCCCTCCCCTCTTACTTGCACTCCCCTCTCTTGCTCTCTCCTCTCTTTCGCCCTCCCCTCTCTCGCTTTCCCCTCTTCTCTCTCGACCTCACCTCCCTGCCTCCCCTCTTTCTCTCCCTCCCCTCCCTCCCTCCCCTCTCTCTCCCTCCCATCCTACCGTCCCCTCACATGCTCTACAATCTTTCATACTCCCCTCGCTCACACCCATCTCTCTCGCCCTCCCTTCTCTTTCGCTCACACTTTTCACCCTCCCCTCACTTGCCCTCCCCTCTCTCGCCCTCCCCTCTCTCTCGCCCTCCACTCTTTAGCACTCCACTCTGTCACACTCACCCCTCACGCACTCCCCTTTCCCGCCCTCCACTCTTTTGCCCTCCCCTCTCTCGCCCTCCTCTCCCTCGCCATCCCCTCTCTCACCCACCCCTCTCTCGCCATCTCCCAGTCTCGCCCTCCCTTCCTGCCTCCCCTCTCTCACCCTCCTCTCCCACCCTCCCCTCCCTCCCTCCCCTCTCACGCCCTCCCCTCTCCCGCCGTCCCCTCTCTCGCCTTTTTCTCACACTCCCCTCTCTCTCGCCCTCCCCGCTCTCTCGCCCTCCCCTCTCTCGCCCTCCTCTCCATCGCCATCCCCTCTCTCACCCTCCCCTCTCTCACACTCACCCCAATCGACCTCCCCTCTATCTCACTCACCCCTCTCGCCCTCCCTTCTCTTGACCTCCCCTCTCTCGCCCACCCCGCTCACGCCCTCCCTTCTTACTCGCACTTCCCGCTCTCGCCCTCTCCTCTCTCTCTCGCCCTCCACTCTCTCGCCTTCCCCTCTCTCACACTCAACCCCCCTCGACCTCACCTCCTCTCTCTCCCTCCCCTCGTTCCCTCCCCTTTCTCACCCTCCCCTCTCTCTCACCCTCCACTCTTTAGCCCTCCACTCTCTCACACTCACCCCCTCGCACTCACCTCCCTCGCCCTCCCCTCACTTTCCCTCCCCTCACAGACCATCCCCGCTCTCGCCCTTCCCCCTCTCACACTCCTCTCTCTCGCCCTCCTCTCCCTCGCCCTCCCCACTCTCGCCCTCACCCAGTCTCGCCCTCCCTTCCTGCCTCCACTCTCTCACCCTACTCTCCCACCCTCCCCTCCCTCCCTCCCCTCTCACGCCCTCCCCTCTCCCGCCGTCCCCTCTCTCGCCCTTTCCCCTTTCTCGCCCTCCCCCTCTCTCACACTCCCCCACTCAGCCTCTCCCTCCCTCTCGCCGTCACATCCCTCCCTCCTCTCTCTCATCCTCACTTCTCTTGCCCTCCCCTCTCTCGCCCTCCCCATCTCTCACCCTCCCCTGGCTCACTCTCCCCTCTATCACACTCCCCTCTCTCTCGCCCTCCCAACTCTCTCGCCCTCCCCTCTCTGGCCCTCCCCTCTCTCACACTCACCCGTCTTGCACTCGCCCCTCTCGCCGTCCCATCTCCCGCCCTCCTCTCTCTCGCCCTCCTCTCTCCCCCTCCCCTCCCTTCCTCTCCTCTGTCCATCCCCTCCCTCCTTCTCGTCTTACACCCTCCACTCTCACGCCCTCCCACTCTCGCCCTCACCCAGTCTCGCCCTCCCTTCCCTGCCTCCCCCTCACTCTACTCTCCCGCCCTCCCCTCCCTCCCTCCCACTCTCCCTCCCCCTCACGCCCTCCCCTCTCCCGCCATCCCCTCTCTCTCACTTTCCCCTTTCTCGCCCACCCCCTCTCTCACCCTCCCCTCTATCACACTCACCCCTCTCGCTCCCTCTCACCGTCACCTCCCGCCCTCCCCTCTCTCACCCTCACTTCTCTCGCCCTCCCCTCTCTCGCCCTCCCCATCTCTCACCCTCCCCTGGCTCACCCTCCCCTCTCTCACACTCCCCTCTCTCTCGCCCTCCCCTCTCTCGCCCTCCCGTCTCTCACTCTCACCCCGCTCGCACTCCCATCTCTCACACTCACCCCTCTCGCCCTCCCATCTCCCGCCCTCCTCTGTCTCGCCTTCCGCTCTCTCATCCTCCACTCTGTCGCCCTCCCCTCTCTCTCGCCATCCCCTCTCTCGCCCTCCCACCCCACTCGACCTCCTCTCTCTCGCCTTCCCCTCTCTCGCCCTCCCCTCTCTCACACTCACCCCTTTCGCCCTCCCCTCTCTCACCTACCTCTATCTCGCCCACACCTCACTCGCCCTCCCCTCTCTCGCCCTCCTCTCTCTCACACTCACCCCTCTCGCCCTCCCCATCTCACCCTCCCCTCTCTTGCCCTCCCCTCTCACATTCAACCCTCTTGCATTCACCTCTATCGCCTTCTTCTCTCTCGCCCTCCCCCTCTCTCCCTCCCTCTCGCCCTCCCCTTTCTCCCCCACCCATCTCTCGCCCTCCCCTCTCTCACCTTCCCCTCTTACTCGCACTCCCCTCTCTTGCCCTCTCCTCTCTCTCTCTCGCCCTCCCCTCTCTCGTCTTCCCCTCTCACACTCAACCCTCTCTCGACCTCACCTCTCTGCCTCCCCTCTCACTCCCTCCCCTCCCTCCCGCCCCTCTCTCCCTCCCATCCTATCCTCCCCTCACACGCCCTACCATCTTTCATACTCCCCTCTCTCACACTCCTCTCTCTCGCCCTCCCTTCTCTTCCGCTCACCCTTCTCGCCCTCCCCTCGCTTGCCCTCCCCTGTCTCGCCCTGCCCTCTCTCACCCTCCCCTCTCTCGCCCTCCCCTCACTTGTCCTCCCCTCTCTTGCCCTCCCCTCTCTCTCGCTGTTCCCCCTCACACTCCTTTCTCTCGCCCTCCCCTCTTGCTCGCACTCCCCTCTCTCGCCCTCTCCTCTCTGTCTCCCTCCCCTCTCTCGCTTTCCTCTCTGTCTCACTCAACCCTCTCTCGACCTCACCTCCCTGCCTCCCCTCTCTCTCTCCCTCCCCTCTCTCCCCTCTCTCCCTCCCATCCTACCCTCCCCAAACACGCCTTACCATCTTTCATACTCCCCTCGCTCACACTCATCTCTCGCCCTCCTTTCTCTTCTGCTCACCCTTCTCGCACTCACCTCGCTTGCCCTCCCCTCTCTCGCACTCACCTCTCCCTCGCCCTCCCCTCTTTCGCCCTGCACTCTCTCACACTCACCCCTCTCGCACGCCCCTCTCTCGCCCTCCACTCTTTTGCCGTCCCCTCTCTCACACTCACCCCTCTCGCACTCACCTCTCTCGCCTTCCCCTCACATTCCCTCCCCTCACACGCCCTCCCTGCTCTCACCCTCCCCTCTCTCGCCATCTCACTCCCAATCGCCCCCTCCCTCTTTCCCCTCTCTCGCGCCCTCCCCTCTCTCGCCCTCCCCTCTCTCGCCATCCCCTCTTTCGCCCTCCACTCTCTTGCCCTCCCCTCTCTCGCACACCCCTCTCTCTCGCCCTACCCTCTCTCACTCTCCCCTCTCTCACATTCAACCTTCTCTCGACCAACTCTCACTGCGACTCCTCTCTTGCCCTCCCCTCACTCCCCTCTCTCCCTCCCATCCTTCACTCCCCTCACACGCCCGACCATCTTTCGCACTGCACTCTCTCACACTCCACTCTCTCACCCTCCCTTCTCTCCCACTCATACCTCTCTCCCTCCCCTCGCTTGCCCTCCCCTCCATCACCTCCCCCCTCTCGCCCTCCCCTCTCTCGCCTGCCCTTCTCTTACACACACTCTACTCGATCTCCCCTCTCTTGCAATCACCCCTCTCGCCCTCCCCTCTCTTGCCCTCCCCTCTCTCGTCCACTCCACTCTCGCCCTCTCCTCTTAGTCGCACTCCCCTCTCTCGCCCTCTCCTTTCTCTCGCCCTCCCCTCTCTCGCTTTCCCCTCTCTCAATCTCAACCCCCTCTCGACCTCACCTCCCTGCCTCCCCTCTCTCTCTCCCTCCCCTCCCTCCCTCCCTTCTCTCCCTCAAATCCTACCCTCCCCTCACACGCCCCACCAACTTTCATACTCCCCTTGTTCACACTCATCTTCTCGCCATCCCTTCTCTTCCAGTCACCCTTTTCGCCCTCCCCTCGCTTGCCCTCCACTCTCTCGCCCAACCCTCTCTCGCCCTCAACTCTCTCGCACTCCCCTCTCTCGCCCTACCGTCTCTTACCCTCCCCTCTCTCACACTCTCTCTCTCACTTTCCCCTCTCCCACCCTCCCCTCTCTCGCTCTCCCCATTCTCACACTCACCCCTCTCGCCCTCCCATCTCTCACATTCACCTCTCTCACCCTCCCCTCTCGCCCTCGCCTTTCTCACCCTCCCGTCTCGCACACTCCCCTCTCTCGCCTTATCCTCTCTCACCCTCCCCTCTGTCACCCTCCTTTCTCTCATCTTCACTTCTCTTGTCCTCCCCTCTCTCGTCCTCCCTTTTCTCGCCCTCCACTCTCTCGCCCTCCACTCTCTCGCCCTCCACTATCTCACACTCCCCTCCCTCGCACTACCCTCTCTCGCCGTCCCCTCTCTCACACTCCCCTTTCTCTCGCCGTCCCCTCTCTCACACTCCCCTCTCTCGCACTACCCTCTCTCGCTGTTCCACTCTCTCGCACTCCCCTCTCTCTCGCCTTCCCTTCTCTCGCCCATGCCTCTCTCGCCGGACCACTCTTTCGCCCTCCCCTCTCTCTCGCCTTCCCCTCTCTCCCCCTCGCCTCTCTCGTCGTCCCGTGTCTCACACTCCCCTCTCTCTCGCCCTCCCCTCTCTATCACAGTCACCCCTCTCGTCCTCCCCTCTCTCATTTTCACCCCTCACGCCCTCCCCTCTCACACTCATCCCCTCGCCCTTTCCACTCTCACACTCACCCCTCTCGCCCTCCCCTCACTCGCCCTCCTCTCTCTCGCCCTCCCCTCTCTCAGCCCCCCTCTCTCGCTCTCCCCATTCTCACACTCACCCCACTCGCCCTCCCATCTCTCACATTCACCTCTCTCAACCTCCCCTCTCTCGCCCTCCCCTTTCTCGCTCTCCCCTCTCACGCACTCCCCTTTCTCGAACCTCCCCCCCTCTCCCTCCCTCTCGCCCACCCCTTTCTCACCCTTCCCGCTCTCGCCCTCCCTTCTCTCACACTCACCCTTCTCGCCCTCCCCTCTCTCTCCCTCCCTCACACCCTCCCCTCTCTAACCATCCCCACTCTCGTCCTCCCCTTTCTCGCACTCCCCTCTCTCACACTTACCCCTCTCGCCCTCCCCTCTCTCTCCCTCCCTCTCGCTCTCCCCTCTCTCACCCTTCCCGCTCTCGCCCTCCCTTCTCTTCCACTCACCCTTCTCGCCCTCCCCTCTCTCTCCCTCCCTCTCACCCTCCCCTCTCTCAATCTCCCCTCTCTCGCCCTCCCCTTTCTCGCTCTCCCCTCTCTCGCACTCCCCTCTCGCGAACTTCCCACCACTGTCCCTCCCTCTCGCCCACCCCTTTCTCACCCTCCCCTCTCTCGCACTTCCCTCTCTCACATTTACCCCTCTCGACCTCCCCTCTCCCTCCTTCCCTCTCGCTCTCCCCTCTCTCACCCTTCCCGCTCTCGCCCTCCCTTCTCTCACACTCAGCCTTCTCGCCCTCCCCTCTCTCTCCCACCCTCTCACCCTCCCCTCTCTCACCATCCCCTCTCTCGCCCTCCCCTTTCTCGCACTCCCCTCTCTCACACGTCCCTCTCTCGCCCTCCCATCTTTCACCCTCCCTTCCCTCACAATAACCCCTCTCCTCCACTCTCTCACCCTCCCTACTCTCGCACTCCCCTCTATCGCCCAACTGTCTCTTGCCCTCCCCTCTCTCGCCCTCCCCCTCTCTCCCTCCCTCTTGCCCTCGCCTTTCTCACCCTCCCGTCCCTCACACTCCCCTCCCTCGCCTTATCCTCTCTGACCCACCCCTCTGTCATCCACCTTTCTCTCATCTTCACCTCTCTCGTCCTCCCCTCTCTCGCCCTCCACTCTCTCGCCTTCCACTCTCTCACACTCCTCTCTCTCGCACTACCCTCTCTCACCGTCCCCTCTCTCACACTCCCCTCTCTCTCGCTGCTCCCCCTCACACTCCTTTCTCTCGCCCTCCCCTCTTACTCGCACTCCCCTCTCTCGCCCTCTCCACTCTCTCGCCCTCCCCTCTCTCGCTTTCCTCTCTCTCTCACTCAACCCTCTCTCGACCTCACCTCCCTGACTCCTCTCTCTCTCTCCCTCCCCTCTCTCCCCTCTCTCCCTCCCATCCTACCCTCCCCTCACACGCCCTACCATCTTTCATACTCACCTCGCCCTCTCCACTCTCACACTCACCCCTCTCGCCCTCCCCTCTCCCACCCTCCCCTCTCTCGCTCTCCCCATTCTCACACTCACCCCTCTCGCCCTCCACTCTCTCTCCCTCCCTCTCGCTCTCCCCATTCGCACACTCACCCCTCTCGCCCTCCCATCTCTCACATTCACCTCTCTCACCCTCCCCTCTCTCGCCCTCCCCTTTCTCGCTCTCCCCTCTCTCGCACTCCCCTCTATCGCACCTCCACCCTCTCTCCCTCCCTCTCGCCCACCCCTTTCTCATCCTCCCCTCTCTCGCACTCCCCATTCTCACACTTACCCCTCTCGCCCTCCACACTCTCTCCCTCCCTCTCGCTCTCCCCCCTCTCACTCTTCCCTCTCTCGCCCTCCCTTCTCTCACACTCACCCTTCTCGCCCTCCCCTCTCTCACACTTAACTCTCTTGCCCTCCCCTCTCTCACATTCACCCCTCTTGTACTCCCCTCTCTCGCGCTCCTTCCTCTCACCCTCCACCTCTCACGCTCCCATCTCTCACACTCACCACACTCGCCGTCCCCTCTCTCGCCCTCCCCTCTCTCGCACCTCCCCCCCTCTCCCTCCCTCTCGCCCTCCCCATTCTCATCCTCCACTCTCTCGCACTCCACTCTCTCACACTGACCCCTCTCGCCCTCCGCTCTCTATGCCTCCCTCTCACCCGCCCCTCTCTCACCCGTCCCTCTCTCGCCCTCCCCTCTCGCACACTCAACCCTCTCGCCCTCCCCTTTCTCTCGCTCCCTCTCGCCCTCCCCTCTCTCTCCCTCCCCTCTCTCTCCCTCCCCTTTCTCGCACTCCCCTCTCTCACACACCCCTCTCTCGCCCTCCTTCCTCTCACCCTCCACCTCTCGCGCTCCCATCTCTCACACTCACCACACTCGCCCTCCCCTCTCTCGCCCTCCACTCTCTCGCCTTCCTATCTCGCGCTCCCATCTCTCAGCCTCCCCTCTCTCGCTCTCTCCATTCTCACACTCACCCCTCTCGCCCACCCATCTCTCACATTCACCTCTCTCACCCTCCCCTCTCTCGCCCTCCCTTTCTCGCTCTCCCCTCTCTCGCACTCCCCTCTCTCGCACCTCCCCCCTCTCTCCCTCCCTCTCGCTCTCCCCTCTCTCACCCTTCCCTCTCTCGACCTCCCTTCTCTCACACTCACCCTTCTCGCCCTCCCCTCTCTCTCACCCTCCCTCTCGCCCTCCCCTCTCGCACCATCCACTCTCTCGCCCTCCGCTTTCTCGCACTCCCCTCTTTCACACGTCCCTCTCTCGCCCTCCCATCTCTCACCCTCCCCGCCTTCACAATAATCCCACTCATCCACCCTCTCTCACCCTCCCCTCTCTCGCCCTCCACTCTCTCGCCCTCCCCTCTCTCGCACTGTCCTCTATCGCCCAACCGTCTCTTGCCCTCCCCTCTCTCGCCCTCCCCCTCTCTCCCTCCCTCTCGCCCTCGCCTTTCTCACCCTCCCGTCTCTCACACTCCCCTCTCTCGCCTTATCCTCTCTCACCCACCCCTCTGTCATCCTCCTTTCTCTCATCTTCACCTCTCTCGTCCTCCCCTCTCTCGTCCTCCCTTTTCTCTCCCTCCACTCTCTCACACTCCCCTCTCTCTCGCCGTCCCCGCTCTCACACTCCCCTCTCTCGCACTACCCTCTCTCGCTGTTCCATTCTCTCACACTCCCCTCTCTCTCGCCGTCCCCTCTCTCGCCCGCGCCTCTCTCGCCGTTCCACTCTCTCGCCCTCCCCTCTCTCTCGCCGTCCCCTCTCTCGCCCTCACCTCTCTCCCATCCCCTGACTCGCACACCCCTCTCTCTCGCCTTCACCTCTCTCGCCCTCCGCGTTCTCACCCTCCTCTCTCTTGCCGTCCCCTCTCTCACACTCTCCCTTCTCGCCCTCCCATCTCTCACCCTCACCTCTCTTGCCCTCCCCTCTCTCACATTCACCCGTCTTGCACTCCCCTCTCTCGCCCTCCTTTATCTCACCCTCCACCTCTCGCGTTCCCATCACACTCACCACTCTCACCCTCCCCTCTCCAGCCCTCCCCTCTATCGCCCTCTCCTCTCTCTCGCCCTCCCCTCTCTCACCCTTCCCTCTCTCGCCCTTCCCTCTCGCACACTCAACCGTCTTGCCCTCCCCCTCTCTTGCTCCCTCTCGCCCTGCCTCTCTCGCCCTCCCCTCTCTCACACTCCCCACTCTCGCCTTCCTATCTCGCCTTCCCCTCTCTCACCCTCCTCTCTCGCCCACCCATCTCTCACCCTCCCCTCCCTCACAGTCACCCCTCTCTTCCTCCACTCTCCCACCCTCCCCTCTCGCACTCCCCTCTCTCACACGTCCCTCTCTCGCCCTCCCATCTCTCACACTCCCCTCCCTCACAATAACCCCTCTCTTCCACTCTCTCTCACACTCCCCTCTCTCGCCCTCCCCTCTCTCGCCCTTTCCTTTCTCGCACTACCCTCTCTCGCCATTCCACTCTCTCGCACGCCCCTCTCTCTCGCTGTCCCCTCTCTCGCCCACGCCTCTCTCGCCATTCCACTCTCTCGCCCTCACCTGTCTCACCCTCCCCTCTCTCGCCCTCCCCTCTCTCGCCCTCACCTCTCTCTCGCCCTCCTCTCTCTCAATCTCCCCTCTCTCACCCTCCCGTCTCTTGCCCTCCCCTCTCTCGCCCTCCCCTCTTACTCGCACTCCCCTCTCTCGCCCTCCCCCTCTCTCGCCCTTCCCTCTCTCGCCTTCTTCTCTCTCTCACTCAACCCTCTCTCGACCTCACCTCCCTGCCTCCCCTCTCTCTCTCCCTCCATTCCCTCCCCTCTCTCCCTCCCATCCTACCCTCCCCTCACACGCCCTACCATCTTTTTACTCCCCTCTCTCACACTCATCTCTCTCGCCCTCCTTTCTCTTCTGCTCACCCTTTTCGCACTCACCTCGCTTGCCCTCCCCTCTCTCGCACTCACCTCTCCCTCGCCCTCCCCTCTTTCGCCCTGCACTCTCTCACACTCACCCCTCCTGCACGCCCCTCTCTCGCCCTCCACTCTTTTGCCGTCCCCTTTCTCACGCTCATCCCTCTCGCACTCACCTCTCTCGCCCTCCCCTCACTTTCCCTCCCCTCACACGCCCTCCCCGCTCTCACCCTCCCCTCTCTCGCCATCTCACTCCCAATCGCCCCCTCCCTCTTTCCCCTCTCTTGCGCCCTCCACTCTCTCGCCCTCCCCTCTCTCGCCATCCCCTCTTTCGCCCTCCACTCTCTTGCCCTCCCCTCTCTCGCACACCCCTCTCTCTCGCCCTACCCTCTCACACTCTCCCCTCTCTCACATTCAACCCTCTCTCGACCAACCCTCCCTGCCACTCCTCTCTTGCCCTCCCCTCACTCCCCTCTCTCCCTCCCATCCTACACTCCCCTCACACGCCCGAACATCTTTCGCACTCCACTCTCTCACACTCCTCTCTCTCAGCCTACCTTCTCTCCCACTCATACCTCTCTCCCTCCCCTCGCTTGCCCTCCTCTCCGTCACCTTCTCCTCTCTCGCCCTCCCCTCTCTCGCCTGCCCTTCTCTCACACACACCCCACTCGATCTCCCCTCTCTCGCACTCACCCCTCTCGCCATCCCCTCTCTTGCCCTCCCCTCTCTCGCCCACTCCACTCTCGCCCTCTCCTCTTACTCGCACTCCCCTCTATCGCCCTCTCCTCTCTCTCGCCCTCCCCTCTCTCGCCTTCCTCTCTCTCACACTCAATCCCCACTCGACCTCACCTCCCTGCCTCCCCTCTCTCTCTCCCTCCCCTCCCTCCCTCCCTTCTCTCCCTCACATCCTACCCTGCCCTCACACGCCCTACCAACTTTCATACTCCCCATGCTCACACTCATCTTCTCGCCATCCCTTATATTCTGCTCACCCTTCTCGCCCTCCCCTCGCTTGCCCTCCACTCTCTCGCCCACCCCTCTCTCGCCCTCAACTCTCTCGCACTCCCCTCTCTTGCCCTCAACTCTCTCGCACTCCTCTCTCTCGCCCTACCGTCTCTTACCCTCCCCTCTCGCCCTCTCTCTCTCACTTTGCCCCTCTCCCACCCTCCCCTCTCTCGCCCTCCCTCTCTCGCCCTCTCTCTCACCCTACCCTCTCTCGCCCGCCCCTCATTCGCCTTCCCCTCTCTCGCCCTCCCCTTTCTCACACTCCCCTCTCTCGCCCGCTCCTCACTTGTCCTCCCCTCTCTCGCCCACCCCTCTCTCACCCTCCCCTCCCTCACAGTAACGCCTCTCTTCCTCCCTCTCCCACCCTCCCCTCTCTCGCCCTCCCCTCTCTCACCCTCCCCTATCTCACCCTCCCCTCTCTCGCCCTCCCCTCTCTCGCCCTCCCCTCTCTCGCCCTCACCTCTCTCGCACTCCCCTGTCTCATCCTACCGTCTCTTGCCCTCCCTTCTCTCGCCCTCTCTCTCTCTCTCACTGTCCCCTATTCCACCCTCCCCTCTCTCGCCCTCCATGTTTCGCGCTCTCTCTCTCACTGTCCCCTCTCTCGCCCGTCCCTCTATCGCCCTCCCCTCTCTCGCCCTCCCCCTCTCTCCCTCCCTCTCGCCCTCCCCTTTCTCACCCTCCCCTCTCTCGGCTTATACTCTCTCACCCTCCCCTCTCTCACCCTCCTTTCTCTCATCATCACCTCTCGTCCTCCCGTCTCTCGTCCTACCCTTTCTCGCCCTCCACTCCCTCCTCCTCCACTCTCAGACACTCCCTTCTCTCGCCCTCCACTCTCTCGCCTTCCTATCTCGCCCACCCCTCTCTCGCCCTCCTCTCTCGCCCCCCATCTCTCACCCTCCCCTCCCTCACAGTCACCCCTCTCTTCCTCCCCTCTCCCACCCTCCCCTCTCTCGCACTCCCCTCTCTCACACGTCCCTCTCTCGCCCTCCCCTCTCTCGCCCTCCCCTCACTCGCCCTCCCCTCTCTCGCACGACCCTCTCTCACTGTTCCACTCTCTCGCACTCCCCTCTCTCTCTCGCCGTCCCCTCTCTCGCCCACGCCTCTCTCGCCATTCCACTCTCTCGCCCTCCCCTCTCTCTTGCCATCCCCTCTCTCCCCCTCGCTTCTCTCGCCATTCCGTGTCTCGCCCTCCCCTCTCTCGCCCTTCCCTCTCTCGCTGTTCCACTCTCTCGCACTCCCCTCTCTCTCTCGCCGTCCCCTCTCTCGCCCACGCCTCTCTCGCCATTCCACTCTCTCGCCCTCCCCTCTCTCTTGCCATCCCCTCTCTCCCCCTCGCTTCTCTCGCCATTCCGTGTCTCGCCCTCCCCTCTCTCGCCCTTCCCTCTCTCACACTCCCCTCTCTTGCCCTCCCCTCTAGCGCCTACCCTCTCTCACCCTCACCTGTCTCACCCTCCCCTCTCTCGCCCTCCCCACTCTCCCCCTCCCCTCTCTCTCGCCCTCCCCTCTCTCAAACTCCCCTCTCTCACCCTCCCGTCTCTTGCCCTCCCCTCTCTCGCCCACCGCTCTCACCCTCCCCTCTTACTCCCACTCCCCTCTCTCGCCCTCTCCTCTCTCTCGCCCTTCCCTCTCTCGCCTTCCTCTCTCTCTCACTCAACCCTCTCTCGACATCACCTTTTGCCTCCCCTCTCTCTCCCTCCCCTCCCTCCCCTCTCTTGTCCCATCCTACCCTCGCCTCACACGCCCTACCATCTTTCATACTCCCCTCGCTCACACTCATCTCTCTCGCCCTCCTTTCTCTTCTGGTCACCCTTCTCGCACTCACCTCGCTTGCCCTCCCCTCTCTCGCACTCACCTCTCCCTCGCCCTCCCCTCTTTCGCCCTGCACTCTCTCACACTCACCCCTCTCGCACGCCCCTCTCTCGCCCTCCACTCTTTTGCCATCCCCTCTCTCACACTCACCCCTCTCGCACTCACCTCTCTCGCCCTCCCCTCACTTCCCCTCCCATCACACGCCCTCCCCGCTCTCACCCTCCCTTTCTCTCGCCCTCTCACTCCCAATCGCCCCCTCCCTCTTCCCCCTCTCTCTTGCCCTCCCCTCTCTCGCACCCCCCTCTCTCTCGCCCTACCCTCTCTCAGTCTCCCGTCTCTCACATTCAACCCTCTCTCGACCAATCCTCCCTGCCACTCCTCTCTTGCCCTCCCGACACTCCCCTCTCTCCCTCCCATCCTTCACTCCCCTCACACACCCGACCATCTTTCGCACTCCACTCTCTTGCACTCCCCTCTCTCTCTCGCCGTCCCCTCTCTCGCGCGGACCTGTCTCGCACAACCCTCTCTCTCGCCCGCATCTCTCTCGCCCTCCCCTCACTCACCCACCTCTCTCTTATCGTCCCCTCTCTCACACTCACCCTTCTCGCCCTCCCCTCTCTCACTCTCCCCTCTCTTGCCCTCCCCTCTCTCACATTCACCCCTCTTGCACTCCCCTCTCTCGCCCTCCTCTCTCTCACCCTCCACCTCTCGCGCTCCCATCTCTCACACTCACCACTCTCGCCCTCCCCTCTCTCGCCCTCCTCTCTCTCACACCTCCCTCCTCTCTCCCTCCCTCTCTTCCTCCCCTTTCTCACCCTCCCCTCTCTGGCACTCCCCTCTCTCAAACTGACCCCTCTCGCCCTCCGCTCTCTCTCCATCCCTCTCGCCCTCCCCTCTCTCACCCTTCCCTATCTCGCCCTCAACTCTCTCACACTCACCCCTCTCGACCTCCCCTCTCTCGCCCTCCCCTCTCTCTCCCTCACTCTCGCCCTCCCCACTCTCGCTATCCCCTCTCTCTCGCCCTCCACTCTCTCGCCCTCCCCTCTCTCTGGCCCTCCCCTCTCTCGCCCTTCCCATCTCATGCTTCCCCGTGTTGCCCTCCCCTCTCTGTCCCCCTCCACTATTTCGCCCTCCACTCTCTCGCGCTCTCCTTTCTCGCACTCCCCTCTCTCAACCCCCTCCTTCACCCTCCCCTCTCTCGCCCTCCACTCTCTCGCCCTCCCCTCACACACACACACCCCTCTCGCCCACCCCTCACTCGCCCTCCCCTCTCTCGCCCCCCTCTTTCGCTCTCCCCTCTCTCGCTCTCCCCTCTCTCACACTCCCCTCGCTCTCGCCCTCCCTTCTCATAGAGTCACCCCTCTCGCCCTCCCCTCTCTCATGTTCACCTCTCTCTCACCCTACCCTCTCACACTCATCCCCTCGCCCTCTCCACTCTCACACTCACCCCTCTCGCCCTCCCCTCTCTCAGCCTCCCCTCTCTCGCTCTCCCCATTCTCACACTCACCCCTCTCGCCCTCCCATCTCTCACATTCACCTACTCACCCTCCCCTCTCTCGCCCTCTCCTTTCTCGCACCTCCCCCTCTATCCCTCCCTCTCGCCCACCCCTTTCTCACCCTCCCCTCTCTCGCAATCCCCTCTCTCACACTTACCCCTCTCACCCTCCCATCTCTCTCCCTGCCTCTCGCTCTCCCCTCTCTCACCCTGCCTCTCGCCCTCCCCTCTCTCGCCCTCCCATTTCTCGCCCTCCCCTTTCTCGCACTCCCCTCTCACACACCCCTCTTTCGCCCTCCCATCTCTCACCCTCCCCTCCCTCACAATAACCGCTCTCTTCCATCCTCTCTCACCCTCCCCTCTCTCGACCTCCCCTCTCTCGCCCTACCCGCTCTCGCACTCCCCTCTCTCGCCCTACCGTCTCTTGCCCTCCCCTCTCTCACCCTCCCCTTTCTCACCCTCTCGTCTCTCACACTACCCTCTCTCGCCTTATACTCTCTCGCACTCCCCTCTCTCACCCTCCTTTCTCTCATCTTCACCTCTCTCGTCCTCTGCTCTCTCGTCCTCCCTTTTCTCGCCCTCCACTCTCTCGCCGTCCACTCTCACACACTCCCTTCTCTCGCCCTCCACTCTCTCGCCCTGAACTCTCTCACACTCCCCTCTCTCGCACTACCCTCTCTCGCCGTCCCCTCTCTCATTCCCCTCTCTCTCGCCGTTCCCCCTCACTCTCCCCTCTCTCGCACTACCCTCTCTCGCCGTTCCACTCTCTCTCACTCCCCTCTCTCTCACACTCCCCTCTCTCTCGCCGTCCCCTCTCTCGCCCTCCCCTCTCTCTCGCCGTCCCCTCTCTCGCCCTCACCTCTCTCACCATCCTCTTTCTCGCACTCTCCTCTCTCACACTCCGATCTCTCGCCCTCCCGTCTCGCACACTCAACCCTCTCGCCCTCCCCTCTCTCTCGCCCTCCCCTCTCTCGCCCACCCCTCTCTCTCCCTCCCCTTTCTCGCACTCCCCTCTCTCACACTCCGATCTCTCGCCCTCCCATCTCTCGCCTTCCTTATCTCGCCCTCCCCTCTCTCGCCCTCCTCACCCTCCCATCTCTCACCCTCCCCTCCCTCACAGTCACCCCTCTCTTCCTCCCCACTCCCACCCTCCCCTCTGTCGCCCTCCCCCTCTCTCGCCCTCTCTCTCTCACTATCCCCTCTCTCACCCTCCCCTCTCTCGCCCTCCCTCTCTCGCCGTCCCCTCTCTCGACCGCCCCTCTCTCGCCCTCCCCTCTCTCGTCCTCCCCTCTCTCCCCCCCACTCTCACTCCCTCTCACCCTCTCCTTCCTCACCCTCCCCTCTCTCACTCTCCCATCTCTCCCTCTACCCTCTCTCGCCGTTCCACTCTCTCACACTCCCCTCTCTCTCGCCGTCCCCTCTCTCACACTCCCCTCTCTCGCACTACCCCCTCTCGCCATTCCACTCTCTCGCACTCCCCTCTCTCTCGCCGTCCCCTCTCTCACACTCCCCTCTCTCGCACTACCGTCTCTCGCCGTTCCACTTTCTCGCCCTCCCCTCTCTCTCGCCGTCCCCTCTCTCACACTCCCCTCTCTCGCCGTCCCCTGTCTCGCACACCCCTTTCTCTCGCCCTCCCCTCTCTCGCCCTTCCCTCTCTCGCTCTCCCCTCTCTTGCCCACCCTCTCTCACACTCCCCTCTCTCGCCCTACCATCTATCGCCTACCCTCTCTCACTCTCACCTGTCTCACCCTCCCCTCTCTCGCCCTCCCCTCTTCGCCCTCCCCTCTGTCTCGCCCTCCCCTCTCTCAAACTCCCCTCCCTCACCCTCCCATCTCTCGCCCTCCCCTCTCACGCCCTCCACGCTCTCGCCCTCCCCTCTCTCTCGCCCTCCCCTCTCTCGTCCCCCTTTCTCGCCCTGCACTCTCTCGTCCTCCACTCTCTCACAATCCCTCTCTCACCCTCCCCTCTCTCGCCCTCCACTCTCACACACTCCCCTCTCTCGCCCTCCATCTCTCTCCCTACACTCACTCGCACTTCCCTCTGTCGAACTACCCTCTCTCACCCGACCCTCTCTCACACTCCCCTCTGTCGCCATCCCCTCTCTCGACTTCCCCTCTCTAGCACTCCCCTCTCTCGCCGTCCACTCTCTCGCCCTCCCCTCTATCGCTGTCCCCTCTCTAGCAGACCCCTCTCTCTTGCCCTCCCCTCTCTTGTACTCCCCTCTCTCACGGTCACCCCTCTCTCGCCCACCCCTCCCTGCCTCCCCTCTCTCCTTCCCATCCCTCCCTCCCCTCTCACGCCCTCTGCCCTCACGCCCTCCCCTCTCTTGCCCTCTATTCTCTCGGTCCCCTTCCTCCCTCTCACCCTCACCTCCCTTCCTCCCCTCGCTCGCTCTCCCCTCTCTCTTCTCCTCTCTCACCCTCACCCCTCTCTTGCCCTCCGCTCCGTCCCTCCCCCTCTTGCCCTCTGCCTCCCTCTCGCCCTCCCCTCCCTCCTTCCCCTCTCTCACCCTCCCTTCTCTCGTCCTCCCCTCTCTCGCCCTCTCCCCCCTTCTCGCTCTCCCCTCCCTCCCACCCCTCTCTCGCCCTCCACTCCCTCCATCCCCTCTCTCGCCCTCCTCTCTCGCCATCCCCTCCCCTCCCCTCTCACGCCTCCCTCTCTCTTGCCCACCCCCTCTCGCGCCCTCCCCTCTCTCCCCTCTTCCTCTTTCCCTTCTCCACTCCCATTCCTCCCTCACCTCTCACGCCTTTCCCTCTCGTGCTCTCCCCTCTCTCACACTTCCTCGTCACGCCCTCCCTTCTCTCGCCCTCCACTCTCTTCCCCTCCCCTCCCTCCCTCCTTTCTCTCGCCCTTATCTCCCTCACTCCCCTCTCTCGCCCTCCCCTCTCACGCCCTCCCTTCTCTCTCGCCCTCTCCCTCTCTCGAACTCCCCTCCCTCTCTCCCCTCTCTCGCCCTCCCCTCTGTAGCCCTCCACCCTCTCTCACACTCCCCACTCTCACCCTCCCCTCTCACTCCCACGCGTCCTCCTCTCTCGCCCTACTGTCTCTTGCCCTCTCCTCTCTCGCTCACCACTCTCTCGACATCCCCTCTCTCCCGCCCTCTCCTCTCTCGCTATCCGCTCTCACATACTCCCCCCTCTCGCCCTGCCCTCGCTCGACCTCCCCTCGCTCGGACTCCCCTCTCTCTCGCCATCTCCACTCTCAGCCTCCTGATCTCTCGCCCTCCTCTCTCTCCCACCCCCTCTCCCTCCCATTGCTCCCTCCCCTCTCACTCCCTCCCCTGTCACGCCCTCCCCTCTCTCGCCCTTCCCCCTCTCTCGCACTCCCCCTCTCTCGCCCTCCCCTCTCTTGCCCTCTCCCTCCCTCTCGCCTTCACTTCCCTCCTCCCCCTCTCGCCATCCCCTCTCTCGCCATCCCCTCCCTCCCTCCCATCTCTTGCACTCTCCCTCCTTCTCGCCCTCCCCTCCCTCCTTCCCCTCTCTCGCCCTCCCCTCGCTCGCCCTCTTCCTTCCTCTCGCCGTTCCCTCCCTCCCTTCTCTCTCCCTCCACTCACTTCCCTCCCCTCTCACACCCTCCCCTCTCGCTTGCCCTTCCCCTCTCTTGCCTCCCATCTCTAGCTCTCTTCTTCACTCTCAACCTCACCTCCCTCACTCCCCTCTCTCGCGCTCCCCAGGTCTCAGCCTCTCTCTTTCGCTCTCTCCCTCCCTCTCGCCCTCCCATCCCTCCCTCCCCTCTCACGCCATCCCCTCTCTCGCCCTCCCCATCTCTTGCCATAGCTTCTCTCGTTCCCTTCTCCACTCCCATTCCTCCCTCAGCTCTCACGCCTTTCCCTCTCGTGCTCTCCCCTCTCTCACCCTTCCCCGTCACGCCCTCCCTTCTCTCGCCCTCCCCTCTCTTCCCCTCCCCTCCCTCCCTCCTTTCTCTCGCCATACCCTCCCTCCCTCCCCTCTCACGCCCTCCGCTCTCACGCACTCCCCTCTGTCTTGCCCTCCCCCGCTCTCGGTCTCCCCTCGCTCGCCCACTTCTTCCCTCTCGCCCTCACCTCCCTCACTCTCCTCTCTAGCCATTTCCTCTCTCGTCCTCCCCCACTTTCGCGCTCTCTCTCTTGGCCTCTCCCTCCCTCTCGCCCTCCTATCGCTCCCTCCCCTCTCACACCCTCCCCTCTTTCGTCCTCCCCATCTCTCACCCTCCCCTCCCTCACACCCCTCTCTCCCTCCTACTCCTCTTTCCCCTCTCAAGCCCTACCCTCTCACGTCCTCCCCTCTCTCACCCTTCCCACTATCTCACCCTCCCCCTCTCTTGCCCTCCCCTCTCTTGACCTCTCCCTCCCCTCTCTGCCCTCTTCCTCTTTCGCGCTCACCTCCCTCACTCCCCTCTCTCCCTCTCCCCTCTCTCCCCCTCCACATTCTCACCCTCAACCGACTCTCACCCTCCCCTCCCTCCCCTCTTTCGCCCTCCACTCCCTCCCTCCCCTCTCTTGCCCTCCTCTCTTGCCATCTCCTCTCTCTGTTCCCTCTCACGCCCTCCTCTCTGACGCCCTCACCTCTCTCTCACCTTCCCCCTCTCTCACCCTCCGTCTCTTGCCTTCTTCCTCCCTCTCGCCCTCCCTTCCCTCCTTCCCTCTCTCACCCTCCCCGTCTCTTGACCTCCCCTTCCTCCCTCTCTCTCTCGCCCTCCCCTCTCTCGCCCTTCCCCTGTCAACCTCCCCCTCTTTCACCCTCCTCTCTCTTACCCCCTCCCTCCCTCTCGCCCTCATCTCCCTCCCTCCCCCCCTCCTCCCTTCTCTCACCCTCACCCCTCTCTCGTCATCCCTTCTCTCACACTGACCCCATTCTCACCCTCCCCTCCCTCCCTCCCCTCTCTCACCCTCTCCCTTCCTCTCGCCCTCCCTCCCCTCTCTTGCCCTCCACTCCCTCTCTCCCCTATTTCACCATCCTCTCTTGCTATCCCCTCGCCTCCCCTTTCTCGCCCTCCCCACCCTAGCCCTTTTTGTTCCTCTCGCCCTCACCTCACTCAATCCCCTCTCTCCCCTCCGCTCTCACGCCCTCCTCTCTCTCTCGCCTTCTCCCTCTCTCGCACTCCCCTCGCTCCCTCCCATCTCTCGCCCTCCCCTCGCTCGGCATCCCCTCGCTCGCACTCCCCTCTCTCTCGCCCTCACGTCTCTCACCCTCCCCTCTTTCGCCCTCCCCTCTCTCGCCCTCCCCTATCTCGCCCTCCCCTCTCTGACACTCTCTTCTCGCCCTCCCCTCTATCGTCATCCCCTCTCTCACACTCACCCCTTTCCCGCCCTCCCCTCCCTGCCACCCCTCTCTCGCCCTCCCCTCCCACCCTCCCATTCCTCCCTCCCCTATCACGCCCTCACATCTCACGCCCTCCCCTCTCTTACCCGGAATTCCCCTCTCACGACCTCCCGTCTCTCGCCTTCTCCCTCCCTCTCGCCCTCACCTCCCACCCTCCCCTCTCTCGCCACCCCCTCTCTCACTCTCCCCTCTCTGGCCCTCCCCTCTCTTGCCCTCTTCCTCCCTCTCGCCCTCACCTCCCTCGCTCCCCTCTCTCGCCATCCCGTCTCTCGCCCTCGCCCCTCTCTTGCCCTCCCCCACTCTCGCCCTTCCTCTCTCGCCATCTCCCTCCCTCTTGCCCTCCCCTCCCTTCTTCCCTCTCTCACCCTCCCTCTCTCTTGACCTACTCTCGCCCTCTCTCTCCCTCTCTCCCTTCCATCCCTCCCTATCCTCTCTCATCCTCCCCTCTCCCGCCCTCCCCTTTCTCACCCTCACCCCTCTCTCTCACCCTCCCCTCCCGCCCTCCCCTCTCTCACCCTCCCCTCCTTCCCCGCTCCCTCCCTCTCTCCCTGCCATCCCTCCCTAGCCTCTCACGCCCTCCCCTCTCTTGCCTTTCCCCTCTCTCTCACTCCCCTCCCTCCCCTCTCTCGCCCTCCTCGTCTCTCACCGTCCCCTCTATCGCCCTCCCCTTTCTCACCCTCACCCATCTCTCGCCCTCCCCTCCCTCCTTCCCTCTCATGCCCTTCCCTCCCTCCTCTCTCGTCCTCTCCCTCCCTCCTGCCCTGCCATCCCTCTCTCTCCCTTCTCTCGCCCTCTCCCCTCTCTCGCCCTCTCCCCTCTCTCACACTCTCTGCCCTCCATCCCCTCTCTCGTCCAACACGGCCCCCTCCCCCAACCCCGTCCAACACCGCCTCTTCCCCAACCACGTCCAACACCGCCCCCTCACCCCACCCCATCCAGCACCGCCCCCTCCCCTTCCCTGTCCAACACCGCCTCCCCTCCCCAACCCAGTCCAACTCCACCCCCTCCCCAGCCCCGTCCAACACCACCCCTTCCCCACTCCTGTCCAATTCTGCCCCCACCCTCTACCCCATCGACACCGCCTACTCCCCAACACAGACCAACAATGCTTCCCTCCCCAACCCCGTCCAACACCGCCCCCTCCCCAACCCCTTTCCCACGAACCCTGTCCCGCACCCCCTCTCTCTCACCCCTTTCTTTCGCCCCCTCTCTCTCCCACCTCTCTCTCGACCCCCTCTCTCTCCCCTCTCTCTCGTCCCTCTGTCTCATTGCCCTCTCTCTCTCATCGCCCTCTCTCTCTCGAGCCTCTCTCTCTCTCCCTCTCTCTCTCCCTCGCCCCTCTCTCTCTCGCTGCTCCTTCACTCTCCCTCCACATTCTCTATCTCTCACCCTCACTCGCTCTGTCGCTCTCTCCCCACCATCTCGCCCCTCTGTATGTGCCTCTCTCTCTTTCTCTCTGGACCCAGACCCCCCCTTGCTCACCCACTCTCTATCAAGTCACTGTCGCCTCATCTCCCTCTCTCTTCTCTCTCTCTCTCGTTCTCACCCCGTGTCTCTCTCTCTCTATTGCCTCCATCTCCCTCTCTCTCTTGCCCCCTCTCTCGATCCCATCCCTCTCTCCTCTCGCTTTTGCTCAGCTCCTCTCTTTCTCTCGCTCAGTCTCTCACTCTCTTTCTCCTACGCGCCCTCTCTCTCTCTCTCTCTCCCCTCGCCTGTATCTCTCACTGTCTCCCTCTCTCATCCCCTCTCTCTCATCCCACTCTTTCGCTCCCTTGCTCTCATCCTCTCTCTCTCTCTCTCTCTCTCCCCCGCCGTCCCCTTCGTCCTCTCTCTCTCTCTCGCTGCCTCTCTCGACAACCCTCGCAAGCACCCTTCTCTCCTTTTCACCTTTCCTCTCTCTCTTTCCTCTCTCTTTCACCATCTCTCTATCTCTCTCTCTCATTCGCCCTGCCTCTCTCTTCTTGTCTCTCTCTTTCACACACGCGCGTCCCCTCTCCCTCTCTCTTGGCCCACTCTCTCGCCCCCCTCTCTCTCTCGGCCCTCTCTCTCGCCCCCCTCTCCCTCTCTCTCGGCCCTCTCTTTTAGCCCCACCTTCCCTCTCTCACTTCCCTGTCTCTCTCGCCCCTCTCTCTCTCACCACTCTCTCTTGCCCCTCTCTCTGTCTCTCGCACCCCTCTCTCTCGCCATCTCTCTCTCTCTTGCCCTGTCTCTCTCTCTCTCTCACCCCTCTCTCTCTCTCCCTGCTCCTTCGCTCTCCCTGCACATATTCTCTCTCTCTCATCCACTCTCGCTCTGTCGTTTTCTCCCCACCATCTTGCCTCTCTGTATATGTCTGTCTGTCTCTCTCTCTCTCTGTCTCGACATAGACCCCCCACCTTGCTCGCTCACTCTCGCTCGAGTCACTGTCGCCTCATCTCCCTCTCTCTTTCCTCCCTCTCTCTTCCCTCCCTCTCTCTCTCGTTCTCGCCCCCGAATCTCTCTCTCTATTGCCTCCATCTCCCCCCTCTCTTGCCCCCTCTCTCGACAACCTCCCTCTCTCTCTCTTTTGCTCAGCTCCTCTCTTTCTCTCTCCTGCTCGCCCTCTGTCTCTCTCTCTCTCCTCGTCTGTCTCACGCACTATCTCCCTCTCTCACCCAACTCTCTCGCCCCATTCTTTCGCTCCCTTGCTCTCATCCTTTCTCTCTCCAGCCGTCCCCTTCGTCCTCTCTCTCTCGCTCTCTCAACAACCCTCTCAAGCACCCTTCTCTCCTTCTCACCCTTCATCTCTCTCTTTCCTCTCTCTTTCACCATCTCTCCATCTCTGTCTCTCACTCTCCCTGCCACTCTCTCCTTCTCTCTCTCTCTCTCTCTCTCTCACACACACGCGCGCCCCCCTCACTACCTATCTCGCTCTCTCTGTCAATCTTGCTCTCGCCGATTCTCTTCGGTCCCCTTATTCTCTCTCTCTCGTTTCTTTTCTCCCTCCCTCCCTCTCACTCTCTGTCACTCCCTCTTTCTCTCGCCCTGTCTTGCCCCTTCGCTCTCGCTGTCTCCCGCTCTGTCAAAAGCCCTCTCACAGAGCCCTCTCTCCTTCTTGCCCTTTTTCTCCATCTCCCGTCTCTCTCACCATCTGTCTCTCTCTCTCTCCGCCCATTACATTCTCTCTTTCTTACCATCGCTCTCTCTCATCCCCTTTCTCTCTCCCCCACCCCTCTCTTTCGACCCCTCTCTCTCACCCCCTCTATCTCTCTTTTGCCTTCCTCTCTCTCTCGAACCCTGTTTCTCTCTCTTGCTCCTTCTGTCTCTCTTGCTCCCTTGCCTTCTCATCCCCCCTCAATCTCTCTTGCCCATCTCTCTTTCTCGCACTCTTGCCACCTCCCTCTCTCGCTCCTTCTTTCTCTCAACACCCCTCTCCTTGCCCCTCCTTCTCTCTCTCTCTCGCCCTCCGCTCTCTCACTCCCCCTCTCTCTCTAGGCCTCTCTCTCACTGGCCCTCTCACTTGCCCCACTCTCTCTCTTTCTTTCTTCTCTCCCTCTCTCCCTTTCTCTCTTTCATCCCTCTCTCTCGCGACCCTCTGTCTCTTGCCTTCTCTATCTCTCTCTTGCCATCCCATTCTTTTTTACCCCTCCCCTATTTCTCACTCCTGCCTTTCTCTCCCGCCCCTCACTCTCTCACTCCTCATTTTTTCTCTCTCTCTTTCCTCTCTCCTCTTCTCTCTCTCGCCTCCCCATCTCTCTCGTCCCCTTTCTCTCTCCTTGTCCCTCTCTCTCTCTAAGAATTGCCGCCTTTCTCTCTCGCCTCCTCCCTTGCATCTCTCTCATATCTGTCTCTCATTATCTCTCTCCCTCCCTTACCCTATCTCTCTCTTGTTCCCCTCTTTCTCTCCCGGCCACTTCTCTCACTCTCGTGCCCTCTCCCTCGGTATCTCTCTCTCTCCCCACCTACTTCTGTTTCTCTTTGCCCGAATCACTCTCCCTCCTCTACCTCCCTCCCTCTCACTCTGACACTCTGTCTCCCTGATCCTTCCCTCTCCCTCAGACCCAGAGACTGGGGTGGGGCGGGGGGGGGGGGGGGGGCTCTGGTGCGACTGCATGTGGAGGGGGTGAGAGAATAGAGAGATGTCGGAGGTAGGAGGGGGCGAAATGGGGTAGAGACGGAATTGAGGGATGGAGACAGATACGGCAGAGTGAGGGTGAGTGGGAGAGGGAAGAGTGGAGGCAGGTGGAGAAACGGAGGTTGGGTGTGTGTGTGAGAGAGAGAGGGAGTGAACGGGAGAGGTGGTGACAAAGAGCGAGTGTGCAGAAAGAGAGAGGGGGAGAGAAGTGATGAGAAAGAGTAGGGGAGAGGAAATGGGGAGGCCATGCTGCAGTGGACGGGACAGAACTGAGCTCAGGGACCGGTCCCCTCCCCTTCCCTGAGGACCAGGACTTGGGGCTGAGTCTGTCTCTCTCCAGCTCATCTCCAAAACAATGACACACAACAATGTCGGTCACTCTGCTGCTCGGCACGCTTTAATGAACATTTTTATTGTTTACAAATGGAAGTGATGGACACAGTCAGTGGAATGTTGCCATTTCTCACTGGCCCCTGCGTTTTGAGAAACAATGAAATGTTTCCCTGTAACCCTCCTGTGGGATAAGGATGGACAACCCAGCGCGACCCTCAGTCTGTTACCATAGCGACAGGCTGCTCCATCGCTGAAACACTGAACTGAAATGAGAAAATCACGGATGGACTGATTAATGAGGAAATTTGTTGGATGGATGGATTTGGGTGAAGGGATATTTCAGCACATTCTTCAGCTGCTGCCTGAACTTAGTCTGGGTCACGGCATAAATCGCGGTGTTTGTACAGCAACTGAGGAGCTGCAGCATGTAGCCCAAATCCCGCACACAGGGATAGAGATACACAGGGGTATCCACAATCCACAACATCCGGTACCATATAGAATACACCATGAACGTTGACCATAACAGAATGAAATTGGCCGAGATCACAAACAGTAAAACGATGGATTTTTTTCGGTTTCTCATTTCAGTGTCAGACTGAGCGTCCCCATTGGTTTGCGCGCGGAGTCTCCGGCGGGATCTGCTGGTCACTAAAATGTGTCTGACGGTGAGAACATTGAGCAGCAGAATCAGGAGAAATGGGACACACGGGGTTAGAATGTGGTGGAGAAACTCGATTGTGGTCCAGACAATGGAGGATTGAACACCGCCTCTTGCATCACAAAACCAGGGGAGGTTCTCCAGCCAATACCAAGCCGTGAACATAAAATACCAGAAAATGTTCTTTAAACAGCTCAGCACAGTCACTGCTCCCAGAACCACAGCCGCCGTTTTCTCACTGCAATATTTACTTTTCAGCTTCTGGCAACAAATGGCCACAAACCGATCAAAGGTGAAAGTGACGGTGAACCAGACAGAGCAGTCAGTGGCTGCATAAATCAGGACGGCGTGGATATTACACACGGGGACGGAATACCTCATGAAAGAAAACTGTTCCGGATAAGTCATGGGAATGTGTCTCAGGATCAGGTCGAGGATAATGACCAGGAGATCCGCCGCTGCCATGGCCCCCAAGTAACGTCTGACACATGGAGACAATCCACAATCTTTATAAAGCAGGACGTAGATGGTCACTACGTTAACTGTGAGGAAGGAAAACAAACCCATTATCCATCAGCCTGGAGGCAAAGGGACCCGTTTGATCGGGGACCCAGTGAGATTTTCAAATGTGTCCCTGTATTCAGAGATTTATTAAAATAATTGGAGCTGGAATAACAAATGTAGAAGTCTGAATTGCTAACAAAAATGTGACATAAACCACAAGAAACCCTCCCTCCCTAAACACACAGTGACTCACCCATAAGGACAGATGGTTTCTAGAACATTCCCACACACTCGATCACTCGAGAGCAGACACAGGTCACTCCTTCCCATTTCCTAATACGGAGGGTGGAAACGTTGCTGTCCTGAAGGATTCTCTCCCAGTTTCCTGAAGACAAACGGAGTTTGGGAATTCCTGTATTTTGGTCTAAATTGTGGTCGATCCTGTGTCGGGAAGAAATTTAAATGCAGGGAAAACGCTTTCACCCCGTTAACAGCCTGAGGGGCTTTCGGAAGAGTGTCTCCTTCTCCCTAGAACGGGATCTCTTTCCTCGGGATCTTATCGTTTGTTCAATTCACTGACGTCTGGCCGTTCACAAACAATGTCAGGGATAGAACGTTCCCGGGAATGTCAGTTAAAGAATGTCAGGGACAGAACATTCCGGGGAACTCATTGATTTGTGCATCACCTTTCCCCCCGATCCACCCCACCACCATGATGGATACACTGGATGCCTGGATACACTGGATTGTAAATGGGATGAGAGACAGAGGGTTCAATCACAGGAATGTGAACTAAAGGCATTGTCAGATCAGCTGAAATGGTTAGATATACCACATTCTCAATCCACCTCACAGAACCAGCCCAGACACCATTAACCCAGAGGAGATATCTGTTCGCCGTTTCATACTGTGCAGACCAGGCTCATGTATAGCTCAGGTAAAAACAAGGACTGCAGATGGTGGAAACCAGAGTCTCATGGTCCGGGAACCCCGCACTACCCGATTGTACCTCCTTCCCAAGATCCACAACCTGACCACTCTGGCCGTACCCATTGCCTCAGCATGCTTCTGCCCCACTCTCTCACCTCCACCTACCTTGGCACTGTCCTGTCCGCCTAATCCAGAACTCCCACATACCTTCGCGATACCACCTTTGCCCTCCACCTCCTCCAAGACCTCGGTTTCCCCAGCCCACAACTCTCATTTCACCATCGATATCCAATCCCTCTTCACCTCCATCCGCCATGACCAAGGCCTCCAAGCCTTCCGTTTCTTTCTCTCCCAACGTCCCTAACAGTACCCTTCCACCGACACTGTCATTCCTTTGGCTGAACTGGTCCTCACTCTTAACAATTTCTCCTTCGAATCCTCCCACTTCCTCCAGACCAAAGTGGTAGCTATGGGCACCCATATGGGCCCCAGCTATGCCTGTCTCTTTGTTGGCTACGTAGAACAGTCGATCTTCCGTCATTAAACCGGCACCACTCCCTACCTCTTCCTCTGCTACATTGATGACTGCATCGACGCCACCTCGTGCTCCCGCGAGGAGGTTGAGCAATTCATCAACTTCACCAATACCTTCCACGCCGACCTTAAATTTACCTGGACCATCTCTGACACCTCCCTCCCCTTACTGGACCTCTCCATCTCCATTAATGACGACCGACTTGACACCGACGTTTCTTACAAACCCACCGACTCCCAAATCTACCTGAATTACATTACTTTCCAGCCTACCCCCTTCAAAAATACCATCTGATTATGCCAATTCCTCCGCCTCCGCCGTATCTGCTCCCAGGAGGACCAGTTCCACCACAGAACACACCAGATGACCTCCTTTTTTAGAGACCGCAACTTCCCTTCCCACGTGGATAAAGCTGCCCTCCAACGCATCATCGTCTACCTCAACCTTGAGACCCCACCCCGACAACCGTAGCAAGGACAGAACTCCCCTTGGTGCTCACCTTCCACCCTACCAACCTTCACATAAACCACATCATCCGACGACATTTCTGAAACTGCCAAACAGACTCCACCACCAGAGATATATTTCCCTCCCCACCCATTTTCACTTTCCACAAAGACGGATCGTTCTGTGACTACCTGATCAGGTCCACGCCCTCCCAATAACCCATCCTCCCTTCCTGGCACCTTGCCCTGCCACCGCAGAAATTGCAAAACCTGCACCCACACCTCCTCCTTCACCTCCATCCAAGGCTCCAAAGGAGCCCTCCACATCCATCAATGTTTAACCTGCACATCCATCTATTCCTGATGAAGGACTTCTGCCCGAAATGTCGATTTTCCTGCTCCTCGGATGCTGCCTGACCTGCTGTGTTTTCCAGCACCACTCTAATCCAGGGAACTGCTCAGGACAACTCAGCAATCTGTCCAGAGTGGAACACTGTGCGGATTCATCCATTGCACTGGTGAATACAATGCAGCAATCTGCCCAGATTGAATCACTGCACAGATCATGTCAGAGCACTTCCCTTCAAACACAGATAAGACATCTGTGCACCACGGAAAGAAGGGACAGAGACAGAAAAGCTGCAGATGCTGGAATCCAAAGTAGACAGGCAGGAAGCTGGGAGAACACAGCAAGCCAGGCAGCATTAGGAGGTGGAGAAGTCGACGTTTCGGGTGTAACCATTCTGCAAGAGTCCTGAAGAAGGGTTACACACAAAACATCAAATTCTACACCGCCTGATGCTGACTGGATTGCTGTGTTCTTCCAGCAAGTATTCAGCATGGGAAGCAGTGTAGACCAGACCCGGTCATTGATCTATAACCACGGACTCGATATCTGTCCAGCACGGAGAGCTATGCAGACCACGGAGGCGCATTAATCTGTAAACCCTAACTAGATACTTGTCCAACACAGGAAGCTGTGCAAACTACACCTGTGCATTGGTATATAAACGCGGACTAGATATCTGTACAGCACGGGAAACTATACAGAACACAGCAGTGCATTGATCTATAAGCCCGGATAAGACATCTGTCCAGCATGTGGAGCTATGCAGAACACAGCAGTGCATTGGTCTATAAACCCGGATAAGACATCTAAGCAGTACCGGGAGCTGTGCAGACCACAGAAGTGCACTAATGTATGAACCGGAAACAAATATCCATCCAGCATGGGGAGCTGCAAAGACCACACCATTGCATTTACTCCAAACCTCGATCAGATAGTCTGATCAGCACAGCGACCCGTGAATTAATCTGTAACTGCCCAAGTACATTGATCTGTAAACCTGGAGCAGTTACCCTCCCAGCATGTAGGACTGTGTACACCACCCCAGTGCATTGATCTGTAAACCTGGAGCAATTACCCTCCCAGCATGTAGAGCTGTGTACACCACCCCAGCGCATTGAGCTGTAACCCAGGAGCAGTTACCCTCCCAGCATGTAGGACTGTGTACCCCACCCCAGAACACTGATCTGTAAACCTGGAGCAGTTACCATCCCAGCACGTAGGACTGTATGCACCACCCCAGTGCATTGCTCAGTAACACTGTGTTAGATCGCTGCCCAGCGTGGGGGAACTTTCAGCCCATGCTGGAAGTGACAGGATGTGCAGCTCCCATACAATTACAGCTCCATATCTCCATTGTGCCATGCCAAGGGGGTGCTATGGTTTGAACATTACTGCTAGAAAGAGATGGTGGTAGAATCAGTTTAAATATTGCATGGGTGGAGTTTGGGGTATAGACAGAGAGGGGGAGACGGAGAGACAGTGTCATGGAAGGATGTGTTCCCAGGTTTCAGAATGCTGAATTTAAGACATTTCAATAGCATCCTGCAACATGAGCCAGTATTCATTGAGTGTGACAGAGGGATGGTCTGCACGAGGCTGAGCTAGTTTCGTGGTGCTATCTTATTGGACTCACCTCATTAGCTACCTACCTCACCCCAAGGTGTCCCTCACATTCAATGCCAGCCCCTTTCTCTCATCCATCATGGTGGAAGTACTCACCATCGCCCAGATGTCCCTCGATATTCCATGATCCCTCAGACTGGTGCCGTCTTTAAAAGGCCGATGGGTACACGGTTGATCATTCTCAGTTTGGAGCTGCCCTGCACAGTTTACCCCGAGCATGGTACGTAAGTGGCAATTACACCATGGTTTGTCGACAGGGACACGGAGGCCCTGGTGCATGGGCTAGTACAGAGAGGGACCATTCTCTTCCCAGAGAGGGCCACACCACCAGACGCCCCGAGCATGGTCTGAGCTCACCAACCAGCTCAGTGCAGTATCTGCGGTCTGAAGAAATGTCCAGCAATATAACACAAGCATCAATAACCTTCCCCGCTCTGTCAGGATAAGGGTCAGCGTATTCTCTCTGGTCCTTCACACTCACTGCATATCTGTTATAGCACCGACCCCCGAACAAGGCTCATGCTGCATCATTCTCACTGCTGCATGCAGCACCTCCCCCTCCCCGCGCTCTCTCTCTCCCGCTTTCTCTCTTTCTCTCTCTCTCTCTCCCTTTTTCACTCCACTACACCCCCCACGCAAATAACACTGCATGGATACAACACTGTTGATTCCATACCATGTGTCCCCTCCCCACCTGCACTAACACCATCAGCAGGACCACCCACTCCTACCCTCACTCACACCCTCCCCTTCTGCCAATCCAGGAGAAACAGTCTGGAATAGGACAGAAAGGGCCAAGCTGGGTGATGGAGTGCCCGATATCCGTTCCCTCACCCCGCTCCCCACACCCCTGCAATGTGGGGAGGTCCCGGTACGAGCCGAAGAGGACCGGGACACCTCGGTTGGAGATTCTGAAACATCCACATCCCACCAACCGAGTAAGCAGACATGTTCAGTAAAGTGCAATTGTCACTTCAAACCCACCGTCAGTTCCTTTTCCCCCAGGCACATCTTAGAAGCCGTGGTCGTGATGCCATCTCACTTTTGTGTCGAGCTGGTACAAATAGAATCCCCACAATCTCGGTGAGCAGGAGGGTGGGCTCACAACACATCGTCACCACCACCTCCCAGGAGGGATGCTTTTTTTAAACTGTGTAATTTGGGAGTTCTCTGTCACTTATATTTTAATAGTTTAAGAGTCAAATTGAGCATTTCTTTATGTATAGTTTAAATTACCAGATGAGCTTCACGCCGTGCCCTAACCATTCCCGTGTGCGTATCTGTGTGTCTCTGTGTGGGGCAGGTCTGGCAGTCTCTGTGGTATTTAAAGTGATGCAATGCCACCCTCTTCTGACCTCCACACGCCACTGCACAGGCATTGGCAGAGGGTGAAAACCAACAGGGATACATTCAGAGAGGCATTGAGAGAAGGCAAGTGCTCACAGCACCATCCAAATTGATTTTTTTTATTCATGTACTGATCTATAAGTCTTTTAAACGTTGTAACTGCACACACTTCCACCACTTCCTCTGGCAGTTCATTCCATACACAGACCAGCTTCTGTCTAAAATAATTACCTCTCATGACTTTTGTAAACCGCTCTCCTCTAACCTTAAAATATCCCTCAGTCTTGAATCCCCCCACACTGGGGAAAAGACATTGACCTTTCAGCTTTCTGTACCCCTCATGATTTTATAAACATCCGTAACGTCAACCCCTCAATTTCATACTCTCCAGTGAAAAAAATACCAGCCTACCCAGCCTCTCCTTCTCGCTCACTCCCTCCATTCCCAGCAAGATCCAAGTTAATCTCTTCTGAACTCTCTCCAGCTTAATAATATCAAGGTCAATAATATCAAAGTGAATAGTCAAGGTATGTTCTAAGGGTAGGCGAGTGCAAAACTAGAGATCATATGTTTAAGGTGAGAGGGGAAAAAATTAAAAGTGACCTATGGGGCAGCGCTTTCACCCAGAGGGTGGTGTGCCTATGGAATGGGCCGGCAGGGTGACCAGACTGAACACAGTATTCCAGAAGAGGTCTCACCAATATCCTGTAAACCTGAACATGACGTCCCAATTCTGATACTCAAATGTCTGACCATTGATGACAAGTGTGTTAAACACCTTCTTAACCGCACTATCGACATGAGATGCAAATTTTAAAGAATTATACCTGACGGCCTAGGTCTCTGTACTACAACACTGCCAAACACACTACTTTTAATTGTATAGGCCCTGCTCTTGTTTGATTTACAAAATCTAATACCTCGCATTAATCCAAAATAAACTACATCTGCCACCCCTCGGCCCAGTGTGTCATATTACTGCCTTCTCACCCTTGCCCTTCAATTTTAACATACCCTCCCCCTCCCCAGAAGACCGGCACACACCGGCCTTGATTTTCACAAAGACCTGAGCTTGGTTTGCCTTGTGTGGTTAGGGTGAGGAGGGACAGATTACAGACATAGTCAGTGGTGAAGAGAGGCTGGACAATAATGAGGGGCCTGGTATCATTTCATGCTTTTAGGAAGAGGGCAGTCGCACGTGAGAGTTGGGTAATGCTGATCGGTGTTTTGGGGGCAGAAAGTATGGTCTTTCTCCGTCTCTGGTATTCAGTAATAAATATCTATCCTTCATTGGGCAGAGTGTGTCTGCAGGATGTCTTTCCCTAATATTGTAGACTACAGATAATAGCGATTAAAGACGTGCATAGTTAATTTCGATGGCGCAGCACATGCACTCAACAAGCTACAGTTAAGACAAATATCTTGCACTTGTTTAACAAAACAAAGTGTTTTGTGTAGTCAATAATGGTAACCTGATTATAATAAATCCACACTGAGCTGAAAGCTGACACTTAAAATATGACCCAAAATCTGGGTATGGTAGTTGTAGTGGGTAATATCTCTGCCTCTGAGCCAGAGCTCTGGATTTGATTCCAATTCCTGAACGTGTGTGGTAATGTTCCTAGCACTGGACCAGAAGGTCTGAATTCAAGTCCTGCCTGTTGCAGCCGTATGTCACAGATGTCATAACAGGCTGATGAACAAACACATAGGAGAATACTGTGACAGCTTTATGGATATTGTCGAGTGGTGCTAGTGTCCCTACCTCTGGGCACAAAGGTCGAGGTGTAAATCCCACAGAAGTGTCTCAGGATACATTTGAGCAAACTGATTAAACTAGTTTTATAATTGTGACTTGATGGAGAAAGAGCAGGTGTCAGTGTTGAATTTCAGCATTTCGGACCGGGATTATTGAAAATACTGCCATTCGTGTTGATTGGAGTCACATTTCGCAGCAGTAGCGGTTCATAAAATGAGAATGGTCATCGAGAGGGTGAGTAGTCGAGGTTTTTCCCCAGGTCAGGGGCATTCAAAACAAGAGGGCATTGGTTGAAGTGAGAGGGGAAAGGTTTTGATGAGGCCTAAAGGGCACCATTTCACACAGAGGGTGGTGTGCGTATGGAATGAGCTGCCAGAGGAAGTGGTGGAGGCTGTTACAACTACAACATGTAAAAGGCATCTGGATGCTGACAGATGTGCCGAGCTTTTCCAGCAAATTCAGTAATTGTTAAAAAAAAATTCATTTTAACACAGGTTTTCTGAATACATTAACATTTTATTTTTTTCATGACGCAGGGACATATAAACATGTCTTCAAATCGACCGAGAGCATTTTCTGCTAAGGGTATGGTTCTGTGTATGACAGCAGCATTGGTGCACCTACATGGATCTGGGAATGTGATGGAGATATAGTTTGGACAATGTACAAGGAGACCTCACATGGTACAGTTTGGGAGAGAATGACATTATTGCGTGATTCAACTCAGAGAGGGATAAAATGTCATCTGCCCAAGAAGAAGCGGCCTATTGCACTCTCTCTCCTTCATTATTCCTCATTACAGTAATGTGTACGAGCTCAAACAAAACTCTACTGTCACTGTTACCATTCTTATTTTTATAGAATCCCTGCGGTGTGGAAACAAGCCCTTCGGCCCAACAAGTCCTTACCAACCTTCTAAAGCCCTTACAGTTACCACAGACTAGTGCACCTGAAGTAGAAATCGCTGAACACGATGGACTATTTGACCAATCCACCTGATTTATACAGCTTTGGGCTGTGGGAGGAAACTGGATCACCCATCAGAAGCTCGCGCAGACACGGGGAGAAAGTGTAAACTCCACACAGATAGTCGCTCGAGGCTGGAATTGAAACCAAATCCCTGATGCTGTGAGGCAGCAGTGCTAACTAATGAGCCACTGTGCTACCCTGGAACCTCCTGACTACCTAATGCAAACGGAATTCAGCCAAATCCAACTATCCCAGGATGAAATCCCATAGCTAGCAGCTGTGTGAGTACAATATCTTCAGAAGCAGAATAACATTTTGAACAATCTCTCAATTTTTCCTTTTGTCATGAGTTACACTAATATTTGGACAAGTTTCTTTCAACGTGAAATTGCAGAGAGTTTGTTTATTGTGTGTGTGTGTGTGTGTGTGTTTAGACAGGGAAATATCGATTATTTATTTGCAAAATCCAAACAGTTTGCCACCATAGTTTGAGTAACATTGCTCTGGATCATAAATGTGTTATTTTAGCAGATTAAAGAAACTAGCTTGACTTGTTTCTAAAACTGACGCTGACCCAGTCAGAAATATCATCGGCCATATCACCAACCTGACTACATTTAAGATTTGTTGCGCACAGTAGAGCAGTGGGACTACAAAAGGAAACAGTGACCCCAAAAGCCGGGGAACTATAGGCCGGTGAGACTGATGTCAGAGGTGGGTAAGTTGTTGGAGGTTATTCTCAGGAACAGGATTTACATACATTTGGGAAGGCAAGGGCTGATCGGGGTAGACAACGTGGCTTTCTGCATGGGAAATCATGTCTCATTTATTTGGTTGAGTTTTTTGAAGAGATGACAAAGAAGATTGATAGACATTGTCTATCAATTTGGTAGTTGGTTTCACAGTTTGGTAGACATTGTCTATATGGACCTCAGCAAGGTGTTCATAACATTTCGATCGGTAGATAAGTAAGGTGCGGTCACATGGGATACAGAGGAAGATAGTCAGGAAGAGGGATATTATTCAGACTGGAGGCTTGTCAGCAGCAGTGTGCTGTAAGAATCGTACTGAGTTCACTGCATTTCATCATTTATGTAAAGGATTTGGATGTGAATATCAGGGTCATAGTTCGTAAGGTTACAGATGACATCAGAAAGGTGGTATAGTAGATTATCTCAGAGTACAATGAGACCACAATTAGATGGGACAAAGGGACAAGGAGTGACAGATGAAGTTTAATTTAGATAAATACGAGGTTTTGCATTTTGGGAAGGCAAATCAGGGCAGAAAATATACACGTAATGGTAAAGTTCTGGGGAGCGTTGTGGAACAAAGGGACATAGGACTGCAGGTGTATTGTTCCTTGAAAGTGGAGTCGCAGGTAGACAGTGTGGTGCAAAACACATTTGGCACATTTGCCTTAATCAGTCAGAGCATTGAGTATAGGAGTTGGGGTGGTATGTTGCATCTGTACAGGATGTTGGTGAGGACACTTTAAGAAAACTGCGTACAACTCGATTGTCCACTGAAAAGATTTACACGGATGTTCCAGGACTGGAGTTTTGAGCGTCAGGGAAAGGTTGATTAGATTGACGTGTTTCTCCCTGGAGTATCAGAGGTTGAGGGGTGACATGATAGAAGTTTATAAAACCATCTGGAGCATGGATATTCTGAACGGCCATGTTCTGCTCCCCAGGATAGTGGAGTCCAGAACAAGAGGACATAGGTTAAAGGCGAGGGCGGAATGATTTAGAACGAAACTGAAGATAAATATTACATACAGAAAGGGATATGTGGACAGAAAGTGCTGTCAGTGGAAGTGGTGAAGGCGGTTACAATCACACATTTTAAAAATATCTGAAAGAGGAGGGATATTGGCCAAATGCTGGCAAATCGGACGAGGTCAGATTTGATATCTGATCGGAGTGAACAGATTTGACTAACGGGTCTGTTTCCACGCTGCATAAATCTCTGATTCTCTAAGAGGGATGACGAAAAATTCTGAAGGTACCTTTCAAGTCAGAGTTCTCTTCAGTGGAAGTTTATCGTGCCTCTGAGTTCACATTGATTCAAGGCTGCATTAATTAATTATTTGACATAGAAGTGATTCATGGATAATGGGACGCAGAAAGGAAAGTGTGGCTGAGACCACAGCATATTCAGCCACAATCTTAGTACCTGGTGGAGAAGGCTCAAAGTATCTAATGACCTACTCCTGCTCCTCAGTCCCATGTTCCTGTGTTCCATTCAGCCCCTCATACTTGCTAGACAGGAGCAGTTGGAGGCTACTTGCTGCCATAACCTAGTGCACAGAAAAAAAGGAGACCACTCAGCCCTTCAAGACTGTCACACACGCTTTGAGGTGATTTGGGAAATGTAATTGGAAACCCAGGCTGGGTATGAAAGAGGCCCCTCATCTCTCCCTACAGAGCTTCCCCTCTCTGCAACTTGTACTTAATTTATTGGTCATATTGTAGACTCAGATTCACTTAAAACAGCCCCCATACCTCACCCAGGGATGGCTCACAAAATCCTCTGGTCTCATCGACTGCTATATACAACAACAGAACTTTAACGAAAATAACACCCACAACTTTCCAATAACAGAATGTGAGAACATCAGAAACAGGGGCTGGTCGTTCAATCCCCAAGCCTGCCTTGCCCTTCACTAAGATCATGACTGATCTGCTCTCGGTCTCAAATCCTCTTTCATACCCAATTCTTCATAGCCCTCAACTCTCAGACAGGTCAATATCCATCGAACTCCTTTTCAAATACTATCAGTCATCTAGCTCCACGAACACTCTTAAGAAGAGAAATCCTGACATTCAATACCTCCTGTTTGAAGAAAAAACTTGCTTCTCCTATATCATGGCCTATCGATATGAACAAAAGAGGTTGACACAGGTAAAAATGACTGTCCTTGATATCAAGGCAGTGGTTGATTTCTAGGAGAAAGTGAGGACTGCAGATGCTGGAGATCAGAGCTGAAAATGTATTGCTGGAAAAGCGCAGCAGATCAGGCAGCATCCAAGGAGCAGGAGAATCGACGTTTCGGGCATGAGCCCGAAGAAGGGCTCATGCTCGAAACGTCGATTCTCCTGCTCCTTGGATGCTGCCTGACCTGCTGCGCCTTTCCAGCAACACATTTTCAACAGTGGTTGACTTCTGTTGACATCAAGGAGCTTAACAAAACTGGACTGAATAGGAATCAAAGTAAACTCGCCAGTGTTTGAAGTCAGACATGGCATAAAGGAAGATGTTCATCATCTCAGTCCTGGGTCACCTCTGTGGGAGATCCTCAGGGTAGCTTCCTCTTCACAAACATCTTCAGCTGCTTCATCAATATCTCCCCGCCCCCACCCTCCCAACCGTAAGATCAGAAGTGGGGATGCTCAATGAAGATTCCACAATGTTCAGAATAATTTGACGCCCCCTTCAGCTCCTGAACTGGTCTGTGTCCATGTGCAGCAAGGCCCAGACTCCATTGAGACTTGTGCTGTTAAAGTGTCAGTAACATTCATGTAACATCATTGCCTGACACAGCACATTGTCACAGTAAGATAAGAGCTCATTTCGCACCTCACACTGGTTTCACAGGAATATGAGGAAGTTGTTCATCCCATTGACACTATTGGAGAAGAACAGGGACAACCCATTCAGTACCTCCAGCCTATTACTCAAGAAGAGAAGGTGTCTAGTGTGATGGAGCACACCAGAACGACCTCAACAATATTTGAAGGCGGTAGCCTAGACTCTTATTTTAAAGGAAATGCAAGTCACTGTCCCAGATGCAATGTGACTTGTCAAACTAATCGGTGTGAAGCAAAACACCATTTACCTAAACACGAAAGCTGAAATAAAATAAAAGAAAGAGGAATTTAGAATAATGTAATTATATTGGTCAAAATTAACAGAATAATAGATCTAGGAACTATTACGAATGAACTGTTCCAATAAACACAGCCCCTGGCAGAAAGGAAAATTCAGACACAGAATATCAAAATATTTCTCCTATTCAGGATTTAAAACCAGCATCAAGAGAACATTCAGAGAGTAGCAGCCAGGACACATTCACGGAAGCTTCCAAGTCTGTGGAGACCCCAATAGTTTCGGATGTTACTGAGAAACCAAAACCCAGAGATCCTAATCTGTGAGAGCTGGCCACACCCATTCAGTCTGCATTCAGCCCGTGGAGTTACTTACACAGGAACAGGAGGAGGCCACTCAGCCCCTGGACTCACTTACACAGGAACAGGAGGAGGCCATTCCCCTCACGCACTTACAAAGGGATAGAATGAGGTAATTGATTCTGATTCCTGATGAATCGCTTATGCCCAAAACGTGGAATGTCCTGCTCCTGGGATGCTACCTGACCTGCTGTGCTATTCCAGCAATCGATGCTCTACCCTGATCTCCAGCATCATCAGTCCTCATTGTCTCTGAATTGATGCTTTAACGTGATGAACAAGTGGAGCAGACAGACTGCTCCGCGTTGTTCCTCCTGGCTCTGTTGCTCATGATACACACGTGGGTTTTCTAGTGTTGAGGAAGGAAGCCATATGTCTTGTGTGAAGTCTCAAGAAGGCATCTTCCATCTCCGAGAAGACAGCCTGGTGTTCTCTATGCAGGGTGGAAGCTGGTACGATTGGCTACCTGTTTCAGATGGAGGGTATTTTAGCTGCAGTTGGGGATTGTGAACAACCTGACGTTCAGTACAGGGTTCACTCGCCGACGCTTAATAACGTGGGGAAAGTTAATTAAGGCATATAAACTATTAGGTGTCTCGGTGTCATACTAGACACCTTCTCTTCCTGAGTAATAGGCTGGAGGTACTGAATGGGTTGTCCCTGTTCTTCTTAGGAAAGACTGATGAATGGACTATCTAATTCAAATACTGCTGACCGTGTTCATTTTGATCTTGAATAGTGCACGTCCTGTGCAGTGTATCCTGTATGCCTTACACTTTCCAAGTCTATTTCCACCCTATGATCTGTCTGGCCATGTTTACTATGATCTGCCTCCACTGCTCATAAATAAAGTGTTTTCCTGTACTGAGGTACATGTGGCAATAAATCAAACCAATAAATCCTGGGTAATGTATGGAATTTCTCACCCTTTCAATGTCTCTTTTGTAATAAGAGATCGCTGCACTCCTTGTCTCCATTTCTTCATCGCGCACGGCTCTACAGATTAAACACTCAGATTCCTCACTGTGTCTCCTCATGAAACCATCACCCATGTCTGTTTTAAGGAGATTATTCCTTACAAAGGAGATCAAATCTGTAGAATGTGCCCCAAATAATTTCTTAACAAGGATCTACAACTACAGGAAGATGGCATTATTTACAAACTTGAATCAACTTACAATGACAGAAAGCATACCATTGACTGCACCCATTACTTACACAGCGTTTGATTCGGCGCAGTCAGCATAGACTTGTGGGTGGGAGGTAGGACAAGTCATGGGGACAGTTCTGAGCTGGAAGTTTGGAACTGAGGTGAGGTGGTGGAAGGGGAAATGAGGAAACTGTTGAAGTCCACATTGATGCCCTGGGGTTGAAGTGTTCCGAGGCAGAAGATGAGGTGTTCTTCCTCCAGGCGCCTGGTGGTGAGGGAGCTGCGGTGAAGGACGCCCAGGACATGAATGTCCTCGGCAGAGTGGGAGAGGGAGTTAAAATGTTGGGCCACAGGGCGGTGTGGTGATTGGTGCGGGTGTCCCGGAGATGTTCCCTAAAGCACTCTGATAGGAGGCTTGGAATGCAGAGGAGACTGCATCGGGAGCAACAGATACAATAAGTGATATAGGTGTTTTGTCATATCCGCTATCTTTACCAGATAATTTAACTGACTCAACAATTTTTAATTTTAAAGGGGCCAATAAACTTGGCTTTGAAGAGATTTCCTACCACTGTTGGCAATACTAATAGCTCATCCCCTCGGGCAATCGTCAAAGTTTCAGAGTTTTTATCTGCCACCTGCTTCATTCTATGCTGTGCCCTCTTCTGGTGCTGTTTAGCTAACTCACATACATAATCTAATCGCTCCTTCACCTCACATACATAATCCATGTGTGAGATCTCAGACTTCGGTCCTGTCAATTTATACTTAATTAATTTCAAATGACCTCTCACTAATGTACGAATATTAACGCAAAGGAAGTAAACTGAATAGATTTAGTTGGGGCATCACCGCTGGCAAGCAATTTAATGGAACATCTTTATCCCAATAATTCAGGCAATCCTGACAGTACGCTGTTAACATGGCCTTCAGTGTCTGATGCTAACTTCCCAAGGCTCCCTGGGACTCAGGATGGGATGGACTTAATTTGAAGTGCTGTATGCCTATGCTATCCATGACTTCCTGAAACAGCTGAGCGGTAAATGAGAGCCTTGGTCTGACTGAATCTCTCTGCATAACCCACAGCGAGTAAGGAAAGTTACCAACCCATCCACCTCCGTTTTCGCCTTAACACTCAGTAATGGGAATGTCTCTGGAAATTAGGTAGACGCAGCCATTATGGTCAGCAAATATTGCTTTCCACTTTTACTTTAGGAAGGGGAACTACACAACTGATCATAAGCCACATGAAAGGTTCTTCAAAAGCAGGAATTGGCAACAAAGGTGCTGGTTTTATTACTGCCTGTGACGTACCTACCATTCGGCATGTATGAGATGTACAATAAAAATTAACCACGTCCTTGTGCATTCCAGATCACTAGAAATGCTTCTGTACCTTAGCCTGTGTCTCCATACACCTAGGTGGCCACCTGCAGTTAGTTCATGTGCTACCCGTAACACTGTCTGCTACTGGTAACACAATCTGGTGCACCTCGGCCCATTTCCCTTCTGCAGTAACCTGTCGTGGTCTCCATGTTAATTTTAGGATTCTATCTTTTAAGTTAATAATGTTTGACAATATATTCTGATTCCTTTTCTATGTGCATGTGTATGTGTGTGTGTATATTTTGCAAGTCCATTAGCCTTTCGGGACTAAACACCTGCCTGTTCAGGCTTTTCCTGCTACATCGAACAGGGTGTCAGTTAACTGAATATCAACTCCTTTTCTCTTTTTGTGTCGTTTTTCCTTCCTGCTGTAACTTATGGCAGTGGTATCGTGTTGCTACACAGTCTGGAAAAAATTCTAGGGTATTTTTCTTTAAACTCCCAAGTTCCCTAGTCTTCCTTCAGCTTCACCGCCACAAGGGGTGCCTCTCCCAACTTGGATCCTTCAAAATCGTTCCCAAGAACAAACTATATTCCTGGAACAGACAGTCTGTCATTCACTCACCCTGTTACTTTCCAAACCTTGATTTGGCATTCCAACCTGACGCTTAATTTCTGCCCCATTCCACAAATTATCACGCTCTTGATTAACATGTCAGAAAGAGTGAAAATACTTTCACCTCTTACTATTAGAAGCTGAGAGAAAGTGAGAACTGCAGATGCTGGAGATCAGAGTTGAAAACTGTCGGGCTGGAAAAGCACAGCAGGTCAGGCAGCATCTGAGGAGCAGGAGAGTTGACGTTTCAGGTGCAAGTCATTCATCAGGAAAATGGGGGAAAGGGAGGGGACACGGGGCTGAGAAATAAATGGGAGGGTGGGGGCGGAGCTGGGTTGGAGGTAGCTTGGAATGCGATAGGTTCCACCCTCCCCTCCGACATATCACTATCACTCCCAACTGCATCTTCTTATTGCCTTCCCAGTGACCCTCCCACCAGCCCAGGTACTACCCTCATATTTATCTTTCAGCCCCCTTGGCGCCTCGCCACATTCCTGACGATGTGTTTATGCATGATATGTCGATTGTCCTGATCTTCGGATGCTGCCTGATCTGTTTTGCTTTTCCGGTGTCTCACTTCTCAACCATTAGAGACGGAGCAGAACCTGTATCTCACAAAATTGTAACTTCTTGTCCTCCCACCCTCACCCCGCGTAAACATAATACACAGAAGCGCATTTTTTATAGAGATCAGGCACTGACTCCATAACCAGCCCCTGTCTAGGCTGTACACTCTCCTGCACCTCATCGGCTCCACTTGATGTCTCTTTTACTGGTTTCCCTAATACACTGGCTTAACCGTTTTTACTGCATCTTTTCCCAAAGTGCCTCCCTGCAATGCCCTTTCTACCCCTTGGGCATCTTTTCTCACCTGCGCTAAACAATTGCCAGTGTGCTTTACTGTATGTTTTGCAGTGTAGGGTCTCCCCTTCTCAAAAATTCTATTCCTCAGTGGATGAAAACCCTCCCAGAAGCTAAATTTAATCTCATGCACCAATGCGTATTTAGCTGCCATTTCTGCCGTGGTTCTCACTTCTTGAACTGTCTGTTCATTCACGTGAATTCTTATCATCTCTGGAAGTGAGTCTTTACACTTCTCCAGCAGAAAAATCTCCCTTCAAGCCTCACAGGTCTTATCCATTTTAAGGCCCACAATTATCTATCAAAATGACTGTGTTGAATTATTTCAAACTCAGCATAACTCTGACCTGGTTCCATCTCTATATTTCTGAACCTCTGTCTATATGCTTCTAGTACCAGTTCCTAAGCAATCACAATAGCTTGTTTGACGTCTGCATAATCTCTTGCCCCCTCATCTGACAGCACCACGCATACCTGACTAGCTGTGCCTACCCGTTAAGTCTGAACTAGCATTACCTGCAAGTTCACTGGACACACCATCGACTCAACCAATTTTTCAAATTAAGTAAAAACGGTTTTGACATTTTTCTCACCGAAATATGGCAATATATTAACATAGTTATATACATCCCTACGTTCTCCCTTCATCTTCATTCTGTTAATTTAACTTTCTTATCTAATTCTCAACTTCTGAAGTTCAAATTCTCTCTCCCTTTCTTGTTCCTCTCTTTCTCTATCTTCTCTCTCTCTTTCGGTCTCTTTCTTTACCTTCTAACTACAGTTGCCACATTTGCAATTTAAGTTTTCCTAACTCGAATGCAGTTGCCTCTTTCTCTGATACACCAAAGTGATTGACCAACTCCATTAAAATTTCAGCTTTGCTTTTGTCCCTGGTTAAACCCAATTCTAATCTATTTGTTAATTCGAAAAGTATGCCATTCCGCTGTTTTTCTAAACTTCCTTGGCAAATTTGGGAATCATCTACAAACCCCAGAACCTCTTTTGTAAAGTTAAAAGTTATTACTTTTAATTTAACCAACCACAAGGAATCAAAGTTAAACGAATTTTCTCACCTGTTTTATTTGAAGATCTAGGTCACGAACTGACAAATGATAGAATCTGCAGGGCGCTTTATTTTCATCCCAAATCTGTTCAAATCTGTCCAAATCCCATACTACAAGCCCTCAAGCTGATATGATGTAGATATCGAACCCCTCTGTTAATTAAAACCACACTTCCACAACAGCACCATCACTACATGGAGACCTGACAGAAACCACACTGACCAGGTTATTTCTGTGCTGCTTGACAGCTCTGTCAAAAAGAACTCCCACCAAATTGATTATCGTGATGGGACTGAGCGTGTGATAATTGGTCAGATTGTAATTCTTCCCCTTTTAGGGAACTGGTTTGCTGAGTAATTTTCCACATTTCCAGGGAGATGGAGCTGGAATGAAACAGTTTCCCCAGCGACACGGCTTATTGTGCAGCACAAATTTTCAGTCCTATTGCAGGAATGGGGTCAGGGCCCATTGCATATGTCGTATCTCCTGTGTTCAGCTGTTTCTTCATTTCAATTGCAGTGAATCGAGTTGGTTGAATTCTGGCATCTGTGATTCGGTGGGCATCATGGTGAGGGTGAGTTGGATCATTGGCTCAGCACTTCTGGCTGAGGATGGTGCAGATACTACATCCTTGTCGTTTACACTGACGTGCAGGGCTGTTCGATTATTTAGGATGGGGATGCTTGTGGGCGCTTCTCCTCCGTCATTTGTTCAATCATCCATCACCATTTATGACTGAATGTGGCAGGCCTGCAGAGTTTCAATCAGATCTGTTGGTCAAGTGCGATAGCTTTAATGGCGAGCATCAGGTTGAGGTTCAAGTGGTTCTGACCCTGACACGTTCACCCACACTCGTCACTGAGCCATAGATCGTGTTGACAGTAACGCCAGGCTGAGGAGATTATCCAGGGCGAAAAAGTTACAGGTTGTGGTTGAATGCAGGTCCGCTTCTTCTGCTGCTGTGGTCTGTAGCACTTTGTGAATGCACAGTTTTGAGCTGCAAAAACTGCAATGCACTTCTGATGTCTGTTCCTCAATTCACATCTAGACTCATTTCCCAAATCACCCCTCTACTCAATGACCTACTCAATGACCTATTATCTGATTTGATAATACTTTCATTTTCAAATTTTCATTGTGCTGAGAGTCTCTCCCGGGTCATGCTTTCAACCTGACACATTCCACAAAAGCATTTAATCACGTCGTCTCGTAATCTGTTAAAATATGAGTGACAGAGAAGTCCCAAATTCCACTATTAAAAGAAAAATAACAATTTATAAGTATGTAAGTTATCTTGCTGAGCTAGAATGTTTGTTTTCAGATGTTTCGTCAAAATGACTAGGTAACATCATCAGTGAGAGTCTCCGGAGAAGTGCTGGTGGCATGTCCCGCCTCTCTATTTATCGGTCTTGGTTTCTTAAGGTGGGTGATGTCATTTCCAGTTCTTTTTTTCAATGGAATGTAGATAGGATCTAAATTGATGTGATTAGATTGCCATGTCTCTAAGAACTTTCGTGTGTGTTTTTGTTTCACCTGTAGTAGGATGTGTGTGTTGTCCAAGTCAAAATGGTGTCCTTTTTGTCTGTATGTATAGAAACGAATGAAAGTGGGCCATGTCTTTTGGTGGCCAGTTGGTGTTCATGTATCCTGGTAGCATGACAATAGGACAGTTCGAAATGTAGGAAAAATTATTTTATATACACTGTTTAATTAGTGTGTGTTCAGATAAGTAAGATTGTTCATATGTGTACAATACATTCGGAATGAACCACGGAGACACAGTTAACAAAAAACGATGCACATTATGTATAACATTTATAAAACATTAACACTTTATTTGGTCATCATCTGAAGTGATATGTTCCCCTTTTCTCAACGTCCCCCCACCCCCCCCCCCCCCCCCCTTTCTGGCATTCCCTACTCTTGTCTCTCATTCTTATCAGGATGTGTGTTATAAATATGCTTCTGTTGTCCCAAATTATTTCAGAAAGGAATTAAATATATTGGCCTGCTGGGTGCTTCCCAAAGCTAGTGCCTGTCATAATATTGAAGATATAAATTCTGGCATCAGACCCAGCATTTGAGCATATTACTCTGTTAGGCATGCATTGTACAAAGGACCACAGCACACAGGAATTGTCAAAACATTGAGAGATAGACATCTACTTCTTTTGATAATCTAGTTTTCTCATTTTTCACATCTCCACATCTATATTCTCTTTCTCGTTGTCTCTGTATCTAGTTAAGAAATCCACCAATTTCCTCGTGTCCCATCTCTCAAAACTCCTTCTTTCGGTTTATATCTATTGCTCTCTTCTTGATGTAATGTGATTATAATTAAGCAATTATCTCCTCAGTCTCGCGTTACTGTCAACACGATCTATGGCTCAGTGACGAGTGTGGGTGAACGTGTCAGGGTCAGAACCACTTGAACCTCAACCTGATGCTCGCCCATTAAAGCTATCGCACTTGACCAACAGATCTGATTGAAACTCTGCAGGCCTGCCACATTCAGTCATAAATAGTGATGGATGATTGAACAAATGACGGAGGAGAGGCGTCCACAAGCATCCCCATCCTAAATAATCGAACAGCCCTGCACGTCAGTGTAAACGACAAGGATGTAGTATCTGCACCATCCTCAGCCAGAAGTGCTGAGCCAATGATCCAACTCACCCTCACCATGATGCCCACCGAATCACAGATGCCAGAATTCAACCAACTCGATTCACTGCAATTGAAATGAAGAAACAGCTGAACACAGTAGATACGACATATGCAATGGGCCCTGACCCCATTCCTGCAATAGGACTGAAAATTTGTGCTGCACAATAAGCCGTGTCGCTGGGGAAACTGTTTCATTCCAGCTCCATCTCCCTGGAAATGTGGAAAATTACTCAGCAAACCAGTTCCCTAAAAGGGGAAGAATTACAATCTGACCAATTATCACACGCTCAGTCCCATCACGATAATCAAATTGGTGGGAGTTCTTTTTGACAGAGCTGTCAAGCAGCACAGAAATAACCTGGTCAGTGTGGTTTCTGTCAGGTCTCCATGTAGTGATGGTGCTGTTGTGGAAATGTCATTGGATTACAAATCCAGACGATGATAATGCTCTGACAGCTGGTGGAAGTTAAAAACAACTAATAAAATACCGAGATCTAACATCTGGTTTCACTAATAGATACCCTGAAGCAAATGCCGATTGTAAACAGCAATTTGCTTCCCCAGTGTACTTTCAGGAAGTAAATCTCCCGTGCTTTCCTGGTCTGGCATGAAATTGACTCCAGATGCACAGACATGTGCTAAACTCTTCAATGGTCTCTAAAATGGCCAGAGCTTCTAATCTGTCTCGCTCTGTCAGACTTCTATTTATTTCACTGAGGTCTCCATTCATTTTGCTATAGCACATGGAATATAGGTTCAGTCAACCCAAACTCTGCTCCCACAACAAGTCTGTTATCCCAGAGATCAGTCTGGTCATCCTTTGCTGCTCTCCCTCAATGTCAGGCTTGTCCTTTGTTAGGTAAGGAGATCCAAACTGCACATAATACTGCACAGTGTTCGAGGTGGGGTCTCACCAAGACCCTGGACAGCTGTAGTTACACCTGGACTCAAATCTCCCTGAAATTAAGGTCAACACCACACTTACCATCCTAACTGCATTCTGATCCTGTAATATTTTCCAGACTTTTCTAATGATAGACTGCCGTTCTCTTTTTCCCATCAAAGGGCACAACGTCACATCTACCCACATTGATCTCCATCTGCTACATGTTTGCACAGAAACTCCACTTGTCTCAGTCACATTGGAGCTTTTTTACATCCTCCTCAACCACTCACAATCCAACATCGATTAGTGCCATCAGCAGGCTTGGAAATATTGTATTTGTTTTCCTCTAAGAAAAATTTGGTGTGTATTTGAAAAACCAAGTCCCAAGCACTGAATCCTGCTATACCCCCGAGTGCTCCGCTCTAAAAGACATTAACTTACTCCTACTCACTGTTTCCTGTTAGCTCCCCCATTTTAAAACCATGCCCTTCTGTTAGCCACATTCCCATGTGTTTCTAATTTGCATAGTAGGCTTGGGGCTTTATCAAAAATCTTTCTGAAAATCCAATCGTATTGCATTGATTGCTTCTCCATAATTTTGCTAAATGTCAGTTTCACAAATGTGATTCCCATTTGATAAATCTCTGTTGACTTTTTCTCAGCTCATTACTTTCAGTTAAAATACTTTCTCCATCACGTTTATTTGCTAATTTCATTCCACTCCCTTTCTTCTCACCAGATTAAAGTTTCCTAGTATTGCTGAGAAGATTGCTTTTTGTTTTGTTTTCTTCTGTGAAGACATAACTGAAATGTTTGCTGCATAGTTCTGTCATTTCCCTCTTCTACATTCTCCATTCTCTGGATTCAGACTGTAAAGAAACTGCACGTTCTTTTCCCTTAATTTTGCAGTTGACATACTTTATGAAGCTATTACAAGTTCACTCTTATTACCCTTGCGCATATAGTTTCCTGAAACCCATCAATTCCTGTCGTAAGCTTCTCAATGACTGACCTTACACAACCATGCAACCATCGAAGCATAGACTCTGTACCGTCAGAAATACAGCACGGTCTACATTAGTCCCACTATTCTACAGGAGTCCCATAGCTGGGAATGTTATGTGACACTTCAATAAGTCGTCCAAGTACTTTGTAATAGGTGTGAGGTTACGCATGACAACTCCCTCTTCGGTAGTGCATTCCAGGCCCCAAACCCCTCTGGGTGAAAAACGATCCTCAAGTCCTCTCTAAATCTCAAACCCTTCACTTTAAGAATGTGCTTCCCTGTTCTTCTCCACATGACTTACATGAATAGCTGCTGTCTATCCACCGTGTCCATGTCCCTCATATTCTTATCCTTCTGAATCACGTCTCCCTCAGCCTCTCCACTCCAACGTAAACAACCCGAGCTTATCCAGCCTCTCTCCATAGCTGATATGCTCCATCCCAGGGAACATCCTGGTGAATCTCCTCTGCACCCCCTTCAGTACAATCACATCCTTCCTGTAATGTGGTTCCCAGAACTACACACGGTATTCCATCTTGGTCTAACCAAAGTTCCGAATCGCTCTTATAATTCATGCCTCGATGAATAAAGGCTATGTGTACGGGCCCCTGTGCTTTCTCAACTTATGCACGAACCTGTTTACTCACATTCAGCGATGTGTGGAGAAGCACTCCTGTCCTTCCTATTGTGAATCCATTCATTGAGTACTCCCTGTCTGGTTCCTTCTTCCAAAGTGCATCACCTCATACTTATCAGGGTTATATTCCATCGGCCATTGATCTACCCATCTGATTCATTCTATATCTTCCTGTAATATTAGACCTTCCTCCTCACTGACACCCACCCGGCCAATTTTTGTGTCCAACACAAACTTGCTCATCTCACCCTCCCCACCCTCGCCCATTTTCACAGATACACCATTTATGAATACAACAAATGATAAGGTTAAAGATCACACAACATCAGGTTATAGTCCAACAGGTTTATTCGGAGACACTAACTTTTGAAGTGCTGCTTCTTCATCAGGTGGTTATGGGTTTTGAAAGTTCGTGCCTTCGAATAAACCTCTTGGTCTATAAACCTGGTGTTCTGTGATTTTTAACTTTGTCCACCATAGTCCAACATTGGTACCTCCGAATCACAATAATAAGGCACACAACACTGCTCCCCGTGGTTCACCATTGGACACTGGCTTCCAGTCACACAGTCAGGCTTCTACCACCATTCTCTGTCTCCTACCGCTAAGTTGATTTTGATGCAACTTAGCAAGTCACTAATGAGTCAGACCTGTTCCCTGTTTATTCTTTTCTGGTTGACACACTGTAGATTATCTCGGGATTCTCCCTAATCTTGCCCTGCCAGAAGGTTTCCATGCCAGAAGGTATTCGTCACTCCTCTCCGAGTGAAGAATTTCCTCCTTATTGCGGTCTTAAATGGCCTATCCCTTATCCTGCCATTACTTGTCTTAAATGTAGAGTAGATAACCAGAGAAACACCCTGTTTATTTTGAACTCGTCATATGTTTAGTGAATTTTCTACATTTTACTGTGATCATCTCTCATTCTTTGAAACTCACGAGAACACAGGCCAAGTTTCCTCATAAGGCAATCTCGCCACCTGAGGGACGAATCTGGAGAATGCCCATTGCATGTCCTCTGTGTTCAGTATGTTCTTTCTCAGATTGGGTCACCAAAACTGTACACAATACTCCAGGTACAGTCTAACCAACCCTGTACACAATAGTTCAGGTACAGTATCACCAACACGCTGTGAAACGACTTCAACATTTCGTTACATCGATATTCTGACTCCTGTACTTGAAGGTGAACACAACTTTAATTTTCCACTTACATATATTCTTCCAAACACCCTTCAAGAATTTCCGAAGTTATCAAGTATGATTTCTGTTTCAAACATTCATACTGATTCCCTCCAATGTTGCTGTTAATTTCTAAATATCCAATATCGCATCCTGTCTCATAGATTCCAAACGTTTCTCTGCAGATGTCATGCTAATTGGTCTGCATTTCTCCACACTATCAGTTTTTCTCTTTCTAGATGCTTGGATCCTTTCCATTCATCTACCGATCATGCTTGGATCACGTTTATTACCTTCCATTTATCTACAATGGCATTCCAGCCTCTGTGGAATATGCAGGAAAATAAAACACATCCATTGGCAGTGCAATTAATATTTCTATTGTTGATTTATTTCTGGCATTTTGAAATTAATTACATTTGTTTGGTTAGACTTAGCAGTGCTCCATCCAGCTTCATGTTCAAGTACTACCTTGTTACTGATATGGTCTGCATTTCTCCACAATATCACTTTTTCTCTTCCTATGTGCTTGGATCCATTCCATTCATCTACCTACCATGCTTGGATCACGTTTATTATATGAATAAACTGATATGAATTGATTACTGATATGAATTGACTTTGTGCCTTTAGTTCTACAAGCCCTATATGATCACTTGCTATTTCTGGGTGATTTTCTGGGTCATTCTCCATGATGACAGATGCAGAGTAACTGATTATTTTCTCTGCCATTTCCCTGTTCTCCACAATGAACTCTCCTCTCTCGACGACAAATTTCCACATTTAACCTTGCTTTTGTTTTGTTTCCTTTGAAATACAAATTGTAGATTTGTGTAGAATTGTGTTCCTATTTGTTGGCATGCATGTTCTCTTTTTCATTTCCTTATCAGTTTCACGTCCCTTCTTTTCTGGATTATAAATTTCTGACATTTCTCAGGTTTCCACAATGTCTGGAATTCTTCTGAACTCACTTCCTATGATTAATATAATCTTTGATTTGTTATGTTAACAATCATTAAGTCACTTTATCACACTTCGGTGTTTTTACCTTAAAGAAATAGACTTTTATTTCAGACTTTGCAGTATTTCTATAAACCAGATATATCCAAGAACATTGCAAGAAGAAAGAGAAGAGATTTCGGGAGCCTGGCTGATATTTTTACATCATCGCTAGGCAGGGATGACGTCCCAGATGACTGGAGGACGGGGAATGCTGTGCCCTTATTCAAGAAGTGCAACAAAGAAAAATCTGGGAGCTATAGATCTGTAAATCTAACATCTGTAGTAGGTAAGGCACTTGAGAAGATTCTTAGAGATAAGATGTACATACATTTGGAAAGGCAGAGTGTAATTAGGAGCAGTCAGCACGGCTTTCTTTATGGGAGATCATGGCTCAAAAATCTTTTAGAGTTCTTTGATGAAGTGACCAGCAACGTTGAAGAGGGCAGGGTGGGCCAACTGATAACCGTCTGTCCACGAGACCACTGGTGGGCGGCACGGTAGCATGTGGGCGGCACGGTAGCACAGTGGTTAGCACTACTGCCTCGCAGCGCCAGAGACCCGGGTTCAATTCCCGACTCAGGCGACTGACTGTGTGGAGTTTGCACGTTCTCCCCGTGTCTGCGTGGGTTTCCTCCGGGTGCTCCGGTTTCCTCCCACAGTCCAAAGATGTGCAGGGTCAGGTGAATTGGCCATACTAAATTGCCCGTAGTGTTAGATAAGGGGTAAAATGTAGGGGTATGGGTGGGTTTCGCTTCGGCGGGTCGGTGTGGACTTGTTGGGCCGAAGGGCCTGTTTCCACACTGTAATCTAATCTAATCTAATCTAATCTAAAAAAAACTGATTTTAGTAAGGCGTTCAATAAGGGTTCACATGATATGCTGTTCTGGAAGGTTAGATTGCATGGAATGGAGTGAGAACATGGCAAATTGGATACAAAATTGATAGTAGTAAGCATCAAGTAATAGTGGAAGGATGCTTGTCGGACTGGAGGCCTGTTACTAGTGGAGTGCCTCAGTGGTCGGTACTGGGACAATTACTGTTTGTTTTATGTACAATTATTTAGTTTAGAATGTACAAGGCATGATTAGTAAGATTGTAGATGACAATAAATAATGTGGTCTCGTGGACAGACGGTTATCAGAAATTGCAGCAGGACCTTGATTAGTTGCGGACGTGGGCCAAGAAATGGCAAATGGAGTTGAGTGTGGATAAATGTGAGATCTTGCATTTTGCAAAGTCAATTCAAGGTCGGAGTTTCATGGTGAAAGGTTGGGCCTTATGGGCTGTAGTGGAACAGACGGACCCGGACCCCGGTGCACGGTTCTCTGAAAGTTGATTCAGAGATAGACAGGGCAGTGAAGAAGGCTTTTGGCACACTGACTTCCATCAGTCAGGGCATTGGGGCGTTATGTTGCAGTTAAACTCGAGGAAGGATGTTATTAAACTGGAAAGAGTGCAAAAGAAATGTACAAAGTTGTTGCCAAGGACTCAATGGTCTGAGGTATAGGGAGAGTTTCGACCAGCTAGAACTTGTTACTTTAGAGTGTATGAGACTGAGGGAGATCTGATAGATTTGTAAAAGATAATGGGAGACATGAATAGAATGAATGCACCCAGTATTTTTTTTCCCAGGGTTGGGCAATCCCGGACGAGAGGGCATCAGTTTAAGGTCAGAGGAGAACGAATAAAAGCGAACCTGAGGAGCAATTTTACACACAGAGTGGTACTCGTATAGATTGAGCTGCCAGTGGAAGTGGTTGAGGTGGTACATTAACAACATTTAAAAGGCATTTGGACAAATACTTGGATAGGAAATGATTAGACGAATCCAAGACAATTGAAGGGAAGTGGGATTAGTGTGAATGGGCATTTTGTTCGGAATGGACCACTTTGGGCCAAAGGGAATATCTCCGTGCTGTAGGACTCTATGACTCGAAAACCATTGCTTGTCTCTCACTGAATGTTATATTGTACTTTTCCAATTCACTGAAGCTAACTTGACCCTCTAGCCTCCAGGCTTCCACGATGTTTGACTATAATGTTCAAAATTTCTATATTGTAAGCAGACGGCGTGTAAATGCAACATATTAATGTCACAATTCCTCAAAGCTGCTGCAGATCAAGGTTAGTAATTAGTCCTCCTGACCACACAACACCAAATCCGAAATAACCCGCTCCCTAGTTTGTTTCACAATGTACACTTCGACCTACCTGATATACAGTTATGGAATATATTTTTAACAGCATGAGCAGTCACTTAGTTAGCGCAGTTTCAATGCAACTTCAGACCATACATTATTACTGCAGCACCCACGATTATTTGTTACTCATTCACAGGATGAGGGCGACGCATTTATAACCAAAATCCATTGCCCATGCCAGAGGGCAGTTAAGAGTGAACAGCGTTGCCTTGAGTCTGGAGTCACATGCAGGCCAGACCAGGTAAGGACAGCGGTTTCCTTCCCTAAAGGACAGCAGTGAACCTGATGTGTTTTTCGAACAATCGCCAATGGATTCCTGGTCATCATAAACCCTTGATTCCAAATACTTATCGAATTCACATTCCACCATTTGCCATGGCAGGATTCGAACTCGGGTAGCCAGAACATTCTCTGGGTCTCTGGGCTATGATACCAGCGATAATATCACTATGTCATTGCTTCCCCTTGCATATACTTGCATATCCAATTTCCAGAGCATATGATGCAAAGTATTTGCACAACAATTTTGGTTTAGATATACAACACACAAATGTTTGCTTCTCCTTGCTATTTCTAAGATCCACCCAAACTGATTCTGTGGAATCTGAGGGACAGATTCTGTCCCTCAGATTCTGTGGCTGTATTAGTGATAGACTTGGACAAGACGGAGAGGGAGGCACGCCTCGACGCTGGGATGATCTGAAGAATTGGTCAGCAATGCAGGACCAGGATCAATATCCTCCCCGCTCTGACAGGATAAGTGTCACAATATTCTCTCTTCTCCCTCACACCTCACTGTGTATCTGTCATAGCACCTACCCGGAACAAGGCTCACAATCTCTCTCCAAATAATGCTCAAGCATCACCACTCTCTCTGTTGACTTCAGCACCTTCCCTTCCCCACTTTTACTGTCACTGACACGATAGATCTGCACATTAATAACACGACGTGGATACAACACTGTAGACAGACTCGCTCTGGACACCTTCCCCTTGTCCCTTCCACCACTACCTGCACGAACAGCAGGGACACCCACTCACATCCTCATTCCATCCCTCCCCTTCTCCCATTCCAGGGGAAACAGTCTGGAATTGGACTGCAAGGGCCAAGCGAGGTGGTGGAATGCCCCATATCCGTTTCCTAACCCCCCCTACCCCGACATGTGGGGATGATCTTGGAAAGAGCCGAAGAGTACTAGGAGGCCTTGTGTGGAGATTCTGAAACATCCACGTCCCACTATCCGAGTCTGGAGCAATGTTCAGTGAAGAGCAATTCTCAATTTAAACCCACTGTCAGTTCCAACCTCATCTCCCTTACTCGCAAAGGAACATATGCCCCATTGCACAGAAATGCAGGAATTGAAATACACAGAAGTATTGGCAAACACCTCAATATACTACCATGCACAATGCATACAAGGACATAGGCATACACAGGCATAGAACCACATAAGACATATATGGTCGCACACAAATGGACAGAAACACAGATAAAACGCACAGACAGACAGACGTAGTCACAAAAATACACAGATAACAAGCACATGGACACACACACATACATACACACACACAAAAACACAGATACTAGTGTCATTAAGATATAAATAAATATGTTTTTGATTTATTAGGAGATCAAGGAGTCTATGGAGAAAGTAGGAGATTGATGTTGAGGAACAGATAAGAAATGATTGAATGGCATGTCAGAATTGATTCTGTTCCGTTCTTTAATGCTTATGTAGTGTAATGCTGTCAGGTATTCTCTTCCTTAGACAGCAGCAGAATCTGTGTTTGATACCTATTGGATTGGGAAGAGTCAGTTGTAATGTGCAACAGAGTTGGAGGGTGGAATGGTTTATGTCTATTCCGAGTAATTGTATCCTTATCTCTAAAAAGGGGCAGTGATTTAATGTGAGGTGAACACAGTTTTAAACTAATGGGTTCCACAATGAAATAAGGATATCCATTTCCCTTTAGCGTTGTGCTACCTGTTGTGTCCTCATCCTCAGGGAGCAGTGAAGACTAGGTTATTGAAGATATTCAAGGATGAGCTCGACTGATCTTTGCTGGATAGGAGAGTCCATGTTTTTTGGGGAACAGACAGGAGACGGATGGTCAGACACACTCTGATCAGACATGAGCATTCTAAATGGTGCAGCCGAATGGTCAACTGCTGCACCTATCCAATGTGTTGTTCCCTCGATCCAGCCCTCGATGCTGTTACAGAGATATCCTTTTGCCCCTACTCTAAGTGTTGTTCCCCCAATCCACCCTTCCATTTTGTACAGGGTAGGGGACCACTCCATTCAGCCACACAGGATCGTTACAATGAGACGGGAGGAGACCATTCTGCCCCTCCAATGAGTTACATGGGAATATAGAATGAAGTAATTCAGCTCGTTGAGTGCATTACACAGTCCAGGAGGAGGCCATTCAACCTGCCTGAACTGCTGCACAGGAACAGGGATGCTGTCACGAACAGGATATAGACAGTAGATATAAATGAATAGTTTTACCTAACTATGGGGTCATCAATGATCAATAATCTATGTCAAATATCTGGATGAAAGGACTAAATGGATCAAAGCTGAATTACCTTGTACACCAAGATTATCATTCAATTTATCTTCAAATGGAGGTAGGGAATGTGCATTGTGATATAGACAGGGAAGCGTAGTGAGCAAACCTTCAGCAGAAATAATATAACGTGAGTTGACTATTGTGGTAGGAAGGATAGAACAGTAGGAAACAATTTAAATGGAGAGAGATCGTGGACAGGTCAAAAATTCATCTACCTCCTATTTAAATACTTTCCGCGATTAAGCTCCCGAAGCTCTCTAGCCCATATAATTACTGACATTGATTACCCTCTGTGAGAGGACCACACTCCCGACACATACACCTTCACCTATTGATTTGAACAAGAGGTGAACACAGGGGCTAAGAAAAGTGTGAATGACCTTGATATCAAGGCGGTATTTGACTGAGGATGTCATCTGGACCACCTACTTATTTTGAGCTTCATGGGAATCAGGTATAACGTCCCCACTGCTGTGGGGTCTTTCAGAGCACAAAGGAAGATGTTTGTGGTCGGTGGCTGACAATCCTGTCAGTCCCTGGACATCTCTTAAGGAATTCTCAGATTAACTTCCTTAGCACAAATATTTTCCGATCCTTCGTCAACGTCTAAGCGCCCGCACCCCTGGCACCCCACCCCCTTCCATCATAAGATCAGAAGCGGGGTGATCATCGAAGGTCACACAATGTTCAGAACATTTTGTCCCCCATCAGCTCCTAAACCAGTGTATGTCCATGTACAGCAAGACCTGGACAGCATTCCGGTTTGGGCTGTTAATGTGTCGGTAACATTCATGTAACAGCACAGTCAGACACTGCACATTTCCACAGTTAAAAAGGAGCTCATTCAGCGCCTCAATTAGTAAGACACGGATATTTGGAACGGATTCAGCCGATCGAAACGACAAAACAAGAAGAGGGACAGCCTATTCCATCCTCCTGCCTGTTTCCCAGGAAGAGGTGGGCTCTGGTCAGTACATTGAGCTGTTAAACAGGAACAGGCAGAGGCCAATAAGACCCTTGAACGTTTTTAATGGAACCAGGAGGAGGCCATTTAGCGCCTCAAGACATTTTTACAAGAACAGGAGTTTGTCATTGATGCTCCAATCTGAAAAACCAATGGAGCAGGGAATGCACTCATAGATGGCTCACGATGTTCCTCGTGGCTCCATTGCCTGTGCAACATGATACTTTAACAAGTTTTGCCGGCAGTGAAGAAGGAAGCCAAATGTTTTGTGCCAAGTCTCAAAGAGGCATCTTCTATCTCTGAAGACAACCCATGTTCTCCATGTATGTCAGAAGCTGATGGTAATTGTTAACTGTTTTAGCATGAAGGTATTGAGGCTCCTGTCAGGATTGTGGATCACATAACGTTCATAATGTGGGAAGAAGTTACTCAAAAACTGGTCCTCTCTCTCTCTCTCTCTCGCAATCGAACTGGGGAGTGGCGTGTGGTGAGAGGGATGTTCCCAGAGGCTTTTAAACGTTCGAGAATCATGTAAACCAAGTAATAAACAATTTATTACCGTATCAGTGTCTGTTTGGAATATAATGAGTGACTGTCCATCTCCTTAAGGTTCAATCCAATCACCCCTTATTCCCTCAAAGCACTACACATTACTCCTCATGCACTCCCGAGTGGTACAATCATCCCAAAAATTAGTCTGGTGAAACGCCTTTACACTCTTTCTGCCAAGAGATTTATTCCTTATCAAAGAGAGAATATTTGTCCACAATACCCCAAATACTATCTCAACAACACTCTCAGGGTTGATCGCAATAATTCTGTTCCCTCACTTCGATGTCTCAGCTTATTTCGTGTGGCATAAAAAGCAATTCCTTCTCTCTACATTGTGAATGATGTGGAATTTAAAAGTTCCTTACATCAGTACATCAGCTTCAGTAAAGTCATCAGCAGAGGTGCCGATGGAGATGAATATCACTCTCGGAAGGAGACTCAGTCAGAAAGAATTCACTCGAAACAGGGAATGGTCACCTACCTGAATGGAAATGACTTGCAGAAACATGGAAATCAGGCAGAGGAAGGAACTATCTTTTATTTTGTTCTGCCCTCACGGGATGTATGCAGCCCTGGTCAGACCAGCATGTTATGTCGATCCTGAACTGAGCAGCTGGTTCAGCTGTTCCACAGAACAGTGGAGAGTAAAACACACTGCTGTGGGTTTGCAATCACACAGAGACCTGAGCAGGGAAGGATGACACATTAACGTCTCTACAGGACATGAGGCAAACAGATAGGCTTCAGTTTAAAACAAGTGGCGATGATTTCATTTGCATTCCATCAACTTCCAACAGGAGACACCAAAAGATTATTATTCTGTGCCTCTTGATTATGAGTCAATGACTTGACCACCATCTGACAGGTTCTGTGGAGAGGACAAATAGACCATCTCAAGTGCACATATTTTGTGACAGAATCGTAATTAGAAGGGATTTGAAACGGTTATATCTGCATTTACCAAAGGCACATACGATGGATTATTCAGCAGTTGCCCTGAGGCTGAGAAGGAGACTGAAGTATCCTGAGTGTGGTCCTGGGCAGGATTGGTGAGTGGGGAGAATATGTAGAATGTAAATCTGAATGGAGGAAAAAAGATCATAGAGTTTAAGAACAGTCTGGTTTCTCCTCACGTATTGTTGAGTTAGTTGCGAATAGTAATTTGCTAGTTATAATTTGTAAAGAATAAAATTTTTGACTGGATCTGAAAATGATGTCTTCAAAATTCAAAAATTTGAATATGTACAGCAATTCAGTTCAAATCGATTTAATGGTCAGATGGAATGACTTACCAGGAACACCAACTATAGCGAGGATGGGATAGTAACCACCTTGAATAATCCAAAGGACAACTTCGATCCGTGATGCTAATGATATCTAAGGCTGAGAAAGATAGTAAAGACTGCAGGACAACCTCCTGTCTGCTATTGTAATATTCCAGTCGAATACTCTCATATTCTGATCCATTATTGGAATATTCCAGTCTAATGTTCTCAGATTCTGATCCATTGTTGGAACATTCCAATCTAATGTTCTCAGATTCTCCCCCTGTCTCTCGAGCTGCTGATCACTGTTAGTTCAGTCGGTGATGGTCCGGCCCATTCTTGGATAGAACATCGAACCGAGTCCCTAATTAATAGAAGAGGCAAGCCGTCCAATGACACGTTTACGATCCACGGAGACTGACATCAATCACAGTCACTAACACATAGCTCCAGCCAACGCCTGTCAAGTCAATACTGTTTTATGAAAATTCAAAACAATGATTAAAACTTTCGCATTCTGGTTGGGATATGTGAGGGTGACTGATGGATCAAATCTTGAAACTGCTAGATCAATTGAGTGTAATCATTCAATCTGCCTTCGATATGGGAGCAATGCCATAAGTTTATCAGACTGTAAACATGCTTCTCTGTTTATAAATGCAAACGTCCGTCCAGGAACTAGCAATCAAGCATTATAATTTAAATAAAACATTGAAACAGTTTTTATAGTTCATGATCTGAGGGGAATGTGTGTCTGAGAAACGTGGAGTTATAACATATAAATTGCATGGGTATGTTAACAGCAAATTGTACGTGACAAATGCAATTCAGATTGTTATTCCAGGATCAGAGGGTGCAGACGAGGCCTGTGCTATTGATGTTATCGATGTTAATGAACTGTGACGAAGTGTCATTTACTGGACTTCAATTACAGTGTGATTATGGCGTTGTGGAGGAGACAGAAAACAGAGAGAATTGGGGGACATGGCAGTTCAGACTGGAGGGAGGGACAATAATATTCCCCAGTCATCAGTATTGGAATGTTACTCTTTATAACTCATATGAAGAACAGATTCAAGGATATATCTAAAGTGAGAAATGAGGACTGAAATCTGTTTATTCAACATAAAATACAGGGACAAAATTATTTTCTGTCCATAGTAAGCTATGGAAAGTACAAAGAGATAAGATACACTCATGATATTGAGCTACATAAATTGAAATATGTATTACAAAGCCACGGAAGTGGTGTGCAAACCTTATCAATCATTATTTGGCCCACAGCTCAGATGCTGACTTCCCCTCTGTCAGTGATCCACCTCATTGAGATTCTCTGGCGCAGTATCTCAGTATCGAGGGGGGTTCGCAGTTCCATCTGCTGCTCACCCAGTCTATTTAATTTCAACTACCTTCTCACTGTTAAAAAGATCGCTTGGTTTTTGGACTCTGTTTAACTGCCAGCAACTCAGCTCGGTGATATTATTGAATATAAACGGTCTGGGACCACAGCCAGTATCCGCACAGTGCTCACAGGGTATGGCACCAGACAAAGGCCTTGCAGTCCGTGACAATTTCTAAATAAAATTTCCATTTTATGTCTGTTCCTGTATATCTCCCCTCACGCTGACTTCGGAACTATCCATCTCACCCTCGTTTAACATCCCTCCAATCACTCCCTGTTTCCAAATTGTGCAGTTGAACAGCTTGATGTTGTGGACATTTTGGATAAATGGATAGAACAAGGGCAGGACGACTGTTGTAGGTTCCGGGGTTTTGATGCTTCACTAAAAACAAGGAAGTTTCAAAAAGAGGGAGGGTGGCATTGTTAATCAAAGACAGTATTACGTTGGCAGAAATGATGATTGACTACGACTCCTCTACTGTGGTAGTATGGGAGAAGTCACCCTGTTGACAGTTATCTATAGCCCTCTGAAAAGTTTCAGAGATGTAGAGGAAAGGATTACAAAGATGATACTGGATAGGAGCGAAAATAACAGAGTAATTGTTATGGATGACTTTAACTTTCCAAATATTGACCAGAAACTTAGAGTTCAATTACTTTGTATGGGTCAGTTTTCGTCCAATGTGTGCAGAATGGTTTCCTGACACAATATGTGGATAGGCCAACAAGAGACGAGGCAAAATTGGATTTGATACTGAGTAATGAACCAAAACCAGGTGTTAGATTTGGAGGTAGGTGAACACTTTGCTGATAGTGAACACAATTCAATTATGTTTACCTTATCGATGTATACCGCAGGGCAAGAGTTATAGCTAGGGGAAAGGCAATTATGATGCGATTAGGAAAGGTTTTAGGATACATGGAATGGGGAAGGAAACTGCAGGGGATGGACACCATTCAAATGTGAAACGTTTTCAAGGAACAGCTACTGTGTGTCCTTGATAGGTTTATACTTGTCAGGAAAAGAAGAAGTGTTTGGGTGAGGGTACTATGGTTTACTGAAGAAGTTGAATCTCTTGTCAAGCGGAGGAAGGAGGTTTGTGTAAAGATGAAACGTGAAGGCTCAGTTCGGATGCTTGTAAGTTACAAGTTAGCCTGGAAGGACTTAAAGAAAAAGCTAAGAAGAACCAGGCGAGAACATGAGAAGTCTTTGGCAAGTAGGATCGAGGAAAACCCTCAAACTAACTATCGGCATGTCACGAATAAAAGAACAACCAAATTAAGATCAGGGCCGATCAAGGACAGTAGTGTAAAGTTGTGTGTGTAGTCCAAGGAGATAGTACAGGCTCTAAATAAATATTTGAATCAGTATTCCCAATGGAAAAAGACAATGCTGTCGAGTCCAATACTGAGATACAGGCTATTAGACTGGACGGGATTGAGGCTCATAAGGTGGAAATGTTAGCAATTCTATAGAGTGTGAATATACGTAAGTCCCCTGGGCAAAATGGGATTTATCCTAGGATTCTATGAGAAGCTAGGGAAGAGGTTACACAGCCATGGGTTCGGATCTTCATATCGTCATTGACTACAGGAACAGTGCCAGAATACTGGGGGACAGCATATGTTGTCACTTTGCTCGAAAAATGGAGGAGAGACAACCCTGGTAATTATTTACCAGGCTTACTTTGGTTGTGGCTAAAGTGTTTGAAAGGATTATAAGAGATGGGATTTTTTATCATCTAGATAGGAATCATTTGATTAGGGATATTCAGCAAGGTTGTGTGAAGGGTATGTCATGCCACACAAATCTTGCTGAGTTCATTGAGAAGGTGACCAAACAGGTGGATGAGGGTAAAATAGGGTATATGGATTTCAATAAAGCGTTTGATAAGGTCCCACATGGTAGGCTATTGCAGAAAATATGGAGAGTGTGGTAACAGACGAGGCAGCGTCCAGGGAGGAAGACAGTCGCTGCTTCCGTTTTGTGTTATCTTCATCAGGAGTCAGTTTTCTGGTCTCCAGCATCTGCAGTCTTCACTTTTTCTGAGATCATTGGATGCTGCCTGACCTGCTCTGCTATTCCAGTGCCACACTCTCGACTCTGATCTCAAAGATCAACAGTCCTTAATTTCTCCCAGAAAATACGGAGACGTTGAATTGAGATCGATTTAATGGTTTGGATCAAAAATTAGCTAGCAGAAAAAAGACAAGGGTGGTAGTTGATGGGGAATGTTCATCCTCGAGTTCAGTTGCCATTGGTATACTGCAAGGATCTGTTTTGGAGTGACTGTTGTTTGTCATTTTGAAAATGACCTTAATGAGGGAATGGAAGGATGAGTTAATAAATTTACGGTTGACAGTAAGGAGCTGTGACCAGTGCTGAAGGATGTTGTCGATACTGAGCTGTAATGTGCTATGCTCATGGACCTATAATGGGATGAATAGCTTCCTTCTGTGATGTAAAAATTCTGAGGTACTATGACCCAAAATAAACAGGGTAGGATTTACAATTGTGGGAAGGGTAAGTACGATACTGCAAGACAGGGTCAGAGGAGCATAAGTTGGGAGCATAGGCTGTCAGGGAAGGATGTCGTTGAAATGTGGAACGTTTTCAAGGAACAGGTACGACGTGTCCTTGATATGTTTGTACCTGTCAGGCAGGAAAGAGATGATCGTGTGAGGGAAACTTGGTTGATGAGGGCAGGGTTGAATATCAAGTAAAGAGGAAGAAGGAGGCTTACATAAGGTTGAGGAAACAAGTTTCAGACAGAGCGTTGGAGGCATACAGGATAGCCAGGAGGGAGTTGAAGAAAGGGATTAGGAGAGCTAAGAGAGGGCATGAAAAATCTTTGGCGGGTAGAATCAAGGATAACCCCAAGGCCTTTTAAACGTATGTGAGAAACATGAGAATGACGAGAACGAGGGTAGGTCCGATCAAGGACAGTAGTGGGAGACTGAGTATTGAGTCGGAAAAGATTGGAGAGGTCTTCAATGAGTACTTTCCTTCAGTATTTACAAATGAGAGGGACCGTATTGTTGAAGAGCAGAGTGTGAAACGGACTGGTAAGCTAGAGGAGATACTTGTTAGGAAAGAAGATGTGTTGGGGCATTTTGAAACACTTGAGGATAGACAAGTCCACTGGGCCTGACGGGATATATCCTAGGATTATGTGGGAAGCAAGAGAGGAAATTGCAGAGCCGTTGGCAATGACCTTTTCGTGTTTACTGTCAATGGGGGTGATACCATGGGACTGGAGACTGGCGAATGTTGTGCCCCTGTTCAAAAAAGGGAATAGGGATAACCCCGGGATTAAAGGCCGGTTAGTCATACTTCGGTGGTAGGCAAAGTATGGAAAGGGTACTGAGGGATATGATTTCTGAGTATCTGGAAGACACTGCTTGATTAGGGACAGCCAGCACGGATTTGTGAATGGTAGGTCTTGCCTTACAAGTCTTATTGAATTCTTTGAGGAGGTGACCAAGCATGTGGATGAGGCTAGAGCAGTGGATGTAGTATGGATGGATTTTATTAAGGCATTTGATAAGGTTCCCCATGGTAGACCTATGCAGAAAGCCAAGAGGCATGGGATAGTGGGAAATTTGGCCAGTTGTATAGAGTACAGGCTACCCTGTCGAAGTCAGAGAGTGGTGGTAGATGGTAAATATTCAGCCTGGAGCCGAGTTACTAGTGGAGTTCCGCAGGGATCAGTTCTGGGTCCTCTGCTGTTTGTAATTTTTTTTAATGACTTGGAAGAGGGAGTCGAAGGGTGGGTCAGTAACTTTGCAGACGATACGAAGATTGGTGGAGTTGTGGATAGTGAGGAGGGCTGTTGTCGGCTGCAAATGGACTTAGATATGATGCAGGGCTGGGCTGAGGAGTGGCAGATGGATTTCAACCCTGTCAAGTGTGAGGTTGTCCATTTTGGAAGGACAAATAAGAATGCGGAATACAGGGTTAACGGTAGGGTTCTTAGTAAGGTGGAGGAGCAGAGGGATATTGGGGTCTATGTTCATAGCTCTTTGAAAGTTGCCACTCAGGTGGATAGAGCTTGTAAGAAGGCTTTTGGTGTATTAGCGTTCATTAGCAGTGAGATTGAATTCAAGAGTCGTGAGGTGATGTTGCAGTTGTACAGGACCTTGGTAAGGCCACATTTGGAGTACTGTGTGCAGTTCTGGTCGCCTCACTTTAGGAAAGATGCGGAAGCTTTGGAGAGGGTGCAAAGGAGATTTACCAGGATGTTGCCTGGAATGGAGAATAGGTCGTACGCGGATAGGTTGAGAGTGCTGGACCTTTTCTCATTGGAACGGCGAAGGAAGAGGGGTGATTTAATAGTGGTTTATAAGATGATTAGGGGAATAGATGGAGTCGACAGTTAGAGACTTTATTGCCCGGGTGCAACAGAGTGTTACAAGGGGACATAAATTTAAGGTGAAGGGTGGAAGGTATAGGGGGGATGTCAGGGGTAGATTCTTTACCCAGAGAGTGGTGGGGGCATGGAATGTGCTGCCTGTGGGAGTGGCAGAGTCAGAATCATTGGTGACTTTTAAGCGGCAATTGGATAGGTACATGGATAGTTGCTTAAGCTAGGACAAATGTTTGGCAGAAAATCGTGAGCAGAAAGGCCTGTTCTGTGCTGTATTGTTTATGTTCTATGTTCTATATTCTAAAAGAGTTAGGTGCCTGGAGAGACAAGCTGGTCCAAACAAGGGCACACACTGCACAATCATCCATCATCTCTTCCTGTTCTCTGATATGCAGCGGCCTCAAAATATCTATCCAAACAAAATAGATTGATTCAAATCCAAGCAGTCAGGAGGACATTCACACGAGGGGATTTCCATCAGAGGATTTAATGAATGATAAGATTTCAGAATACACAAATAATAAAAACAATATCACATTAGCACAATAATTGGCAGTAGAGTAAAACTTACAGTTCCAAATATTTCCAAGTTCAACAATGTGTTCAGTTTTGGTCACATTGCTATAGGAAGGATGGTATTGAACTGGAACTTTACAAGGATGTTGCCAGGACTCAACGGTGTGATTCATAGGGGGAGGTTGGATAAGCTGGGACATTTATCTTGAGAGCGCAGGAGACTGAGGGGAGCATGAAATGCTTCGAGAGGCTAGACATGGCCACATCAGCTCCAGTCTTCCAGCCTGCCTCAGCCCCCTACAATTTTCTGACCAGTGGATGGGTCCATAGTGGATACCATATCCCTGGAACGTCTGGACAACAAGGACACCTACGTCAGATTCCTGCTCATTTATTATAGGTCCACCTTCAACACCATTATTCCCTTCAGACTGATTACCAAACTCCGTGACCTTAGTCTCGGCTCCGCCGTCTGCAATTGGATCCTCAGCTTTCTAACCCACAGTCTGCAATCAGAGAAGGTAGGCAACTGTGCCTCTTCCACAATAACATTCTACACTGAAATCCCAAATGATGTGTCCTCAGCCCCCGACTTTTCTCCCTGCACACCCAGACTGAACGCCATCTACATGTTCACTAATGACACCATTGTAGTAGGACAGATGTGTCATGATGTTAAGTCAAAATACAGAACGGAAATAGAGGGCTTGGTCACGTGGCACAATGAGAAAACCTCTCTTTCAACGTCGGCACAACTAACCAACTGAACAATGACTTCAGAAAGAAAGGAGGAGAACATGTCCTCATCTACATTAATGAAACTGAAGTTGAAAGGGTGGAGAGCATTAGTTCCTTGGAGTGACGATAACCGACATCCTGTCATGGATTACCCAAGTACATGTGACAGTCTAGATGGCACAGCAACACCTCTTCTTTCAATGGCAGCTCAGGACCTTTGACATGTCCACAAGGACCCTCACCAATATCTGCAAATGCACGACTGAGAGCAAACAATCTGGGTGTATAATGGCCTGGTGTGGCTACAGCCCTACCCAGGACAGTAAGAGAAATGACAGAAGGTTGTGTGCACAGTCCATGTCATCACAGAAACTGACCTCCCATCCGTTGACTCCATGTACACGGCTCGCAGCCGCGGAAAGAATGGCAACATTATCAAAGACCCATCGCACCATGGATCTCCTATAATCTCTTCCATCAGGCAGACAATACAGAAGCTTGAGCACACAAATCAGCGGCTCATTAACAGCATCTTCCCAGCCATTATTAAACTGAGGAATGGACTGTCCAACTTCAAATAATGCTGATGTTGCTCTCGCTGATCTTGCCTATTGCATGCCCTTTGTGGTGTCGCCTGCATGCCTCTGTCTATTTTTCCTTTACCCTCTGATCTGTATGACCTTGCTTCCTGTCGGAGTGAGATTACCCAGCTCGGGGCAAAGTCTCTGGAGGCAGACAAGGTACAGGCACGGAGTGGACTTTAATTGAAGCAAAAGCTGGTTATTGCCGTGAGAGTACCAAAGGATCTTACTTGAATCTGGCTTTGACATGAGAAGATAATAGTTTCCTTAATCCGCAGCTCAGATCAGAGGAGAGATCAATGATACACTTCAATTTGCAGAAGACAGTATTTTTGTGCGTTCTGTGTTGCAATGATTATACACAACGTAGTCAGTTTTCCCCTCCACACCCCTTCTGCAGGACGAATCTTGTAAAATAACTGATCAATGATGGACACTCCCATGTACATCGGTCGGTTCTTATTTGCTTCGGATGTTTAATGAGTTTTGTTACCTCTTGGCCTTGGGATCATTCTATGTTGCATTCCAAAGTTAATGGCTGTGATCTTTTCTGTCATGCCCATTCTTGTTTACCTCGAAGGATTGCATGAATTCTATTCTCCATTGGGCAGGCTATCTCTTATCAAATTCCATGATCACATTTTATATTAAAATGTTGATTCTGTTACAAAACTCGTAATGTTATTATTATTTCTACTGTTAATGCTGCAATTTCATTATTTCATCTATGTTCTCTTGCAAATCATTAATTTAAAAAAAATCTTCTTTATCACAATGTTGGCATGTATCAGAATCTTGCGAATCAGATTATCCTTTCTTTTGACTTGGAAAAATTCCCTTCTCAAAGGCCCTTTTTTCACTTATGCTGAAGCAATCTATTTTAAATTCTGGCTATTTTGTGGCTCTTCAAAACCAGACAGTTAAGTAGACTTTTAGATTTTGCCCACTCCATCTCTCTAAAAAAGGGGCAGCTCTAACATCCACTATGATCTGCCAGAACTATGTATGAAAAAAGAGTTTCACTCTACTTAGATGCATGCGACAATAAATCCTATCAAATCAAATTAAACCAAATCAAATGATAGAGAGGGAGACATTCTCACGAGGTCAACACATTCAGATTGAAGCTCTGCTGTCTGCCACATCCATACAAAAATCACGATAGACGATTAAACAACTAAATGGTGGAGAGGGCTCCACAATTATCCAAACCCTATCAATGGATCAGCTCTGCTCATCAGTGTAAAAAACAAGGGAATAGTATCTGTACCATCCTCAGCCAGGAGTGATTAGTTGAAGATGCAAGTCATCCTCATCATGATGCCCACAGAAGCACAGATGCCAGTCTTCCACCAATTCAATTCGCAGCACGTGGCATGAAGAAACAACTGAACACAGTAGATATGACAAAGGCAATGAGTCCTGTCACCATTCCTGCAATAGGACTGAAAAGTTGTGCTGAACAAAGAGCCATGTCTCTTTGAAAGCTGATTCATTCCAGCTGGCACCTACCAGGCAATGTGGAAAATTACCTAGCTATGTCCAGTACCCTTAGTGGAGAATAATTACAGTCTAACCAATTCCCACTCTCATCACGCTAGTCAAATTGGTGGGAGTTCTTTTTGATGGAGCTGTCAAGCAGCACAAAAATAACCTGCTCAGTGTGGTTTCCGATCAGTCCCCATGTGTAGATGGTGTTGTTGTGGAAATGTCACTGGATTACTAATTCAGACCAGGCTAATGCCCTAGCAGCCAGTGGAAGTTAAATATAATTAATAAAATAATGAGGTCTCAAACCTAGTGTCAGTAACAGTGACCTTGAAGTCAATGTCGATTGTACACACCAATTTGCATCTCCGATGTACTTTCAGGAAGCAAATCTCCTGTGCTTCCCTGGTCTGGCCTAAAAGTAACTCCAGACACACAGACATCTGATAAACTCTTCAATGGTTTCTGAATCAGCCAAGAAAGACACTCAATTGTCGCGAACTGTTCCGAGGTCTTAAACGATAAAACCGGACTGAATATCCAGCCCCAGCCTATGTGTCAGAAAAGGAAACGGGAAACACAGTCCTGTCGACTCTGCAGAGACGTCCTTCCTCACGTCTGAGAATTTGTGACATTTACAAAAGAGCTTTCCCACAGACGGCACAGAAACATCGGGAATGGACTAGGGCATACAGCACATTGAGCCTCCCCCATTCTTGTTCATGGCTGAACATCTCCTCAATGCACTTTTCTCACACACTGCACATATCCCTTCATGTGATTCACCTTGTGAAGCTATAAAATGGAAGTGCAGTTGTCGCTTTGGTCTGTCGAGTTTGCCACCCAATTCAATATTATGATAGCTGGCCCTTTATTTCCACACCATACTCCTGCTCTCTCCCCATCACTTCAGTGTGAATGCTTCCTTATTAGTCTTTAGTGCCTTGGCTTCCATAGCCTTATATGGGCGAGATTTCCCCAGGTTCATCAGTCTCTGAGTGCAGACAGTTATTCTTATCTTAACACAATGTGACGTGCCTGTATATAATATAATGGCATCTTGTTTTAGACGTCCCAGCCAGGGGTATTTTCTTCCCTGTTTCCAATCTGGCACACCCTGTCAGAGTTTTATATATTTCACTGAGATTTCCAATCATTTTCCTAAACCCCATGGAATGCAGACCCAATCGCCCCAAACCCTGCTCCCACAATAAGTCTGTCATCCCAGAGATCAGTCTGGTCATCCTTCGTTGCACTCCCTCAATGTCAGGTTTGTCCTTAATGAGACAAAGAGACCTAAACTGCACACAATACTGCACAATGTTCAAGACGGGGTCTCACCAAGGCCATGTACAGCTGCGGTAAGACACCCTTACTCCTGGACTCAAATCCCCCTGAAATGAAGGTCAACGCCCCATTTATCTTCCTATCTACTTTCAGTTCCTGCAATATTGCTTTCAGTGACTGGTGTACCGAGTGATCCCAGATCTTTTTCAAAGGTCCAGCTCCCAACTTTGTGGGTCTGTGTACACTGGTCTGTGTGGCAATGTATACCCATTATTGGGTTCTATCTTCAGAACTGACTGCACTGCACGGAACTCGGAGTTCTGTCCAAATAATAACGAAAAAAGTGTAGTTCCCTTTGTAGGTCGACATTTCTCAACCACTCTCTTTTCAAATGGCTGGCTGGCATTCTATTGTTCCCAAAAAAGTAGACATCACTTCAATCCACACTGCTCTTCATCTGCCACATATTTACTCATTTATTCATTTTGTCTCAATCATCTTAAAGCTTTTTTCACATCCAACTCACCTTTCAAAATCCTCGTTCCATCAGCAGACTTGGAAACATTGTATTTGATTCACTCAACCAGATGTTTGACATGCATTGTGAATATCTTGGGCCCAGCACCAATCTTTGCGATACGACACAAGCCTTCCAAACTGAAAACCATCATGTATTCCTATTCACTGTTTCCTATCAACACTCCCATTGTAACACCATGTCCATATATTATCACATATCCCATATGCTTTTACTTTGCACACTAGGCTTGGGACTTTATTAAAGACCTGTTGAAAATCAAAGTTTAGTGCCTCTATTGTTGTTTCTGAAATTAATCTAACAGTCAGTTTCTCAAAAATGTTTCTAATTTCATCAATGTATGTTGATTTTTCTCTATCTCCGCTATTTTCAGTTCCAATAATTTCTCCAAATTAGTTTATTTACTAATTTCATACTATATCCTTTTCTCATCAGACTCAGGTTTTCTCCTACTGCTGGGAAGGCTTTGTTTATGTCTTTTTCTTCTGGGAAGACAGACGTGAAGTAGTTGTGTCATACTTCTCTGTTCTCCAATCTCCATTTCCTGGTTTCAGACTGTAAGGAAGCTGACACTTTGACTAAAAAGTACAGCTGTTGTCTATTCACCCTGCTATAGGTTAAAGGTAACATTCCCCCTTTGTCTCTTTTATTACGTGACCTATTTAAATGAGGAAAAGGCTTATCAGGGTTTTCCATAGTGAAACTGAAATCAAATTTACACATAACACATTGACAAGGTAAAGACCATCTGGAGTTTTCGATCTCTTTGATGCAGTTGTCCGTTATGACAATCATCTTGGGTAATGTTCCATTCATCAAAGGAGTCAATCTCTCGGCACACAAGAATGTCATCCTGCCATAGGTGGTATACAGTCTCTTGTTGTACAGGGTCACACACATAGATGGTCCCCTCTTGTATACTAATATCGTCCAAGGCAAGTCCATATATTAGGATTAAAATAACTCTATTCCTGGTAGTCATTTCTGTGGCAAGTTAAAATATCTAAAACAAAAAGGAAATTACAAATTGAAAAGGCAACCATGACCTACTGATCTGGTTCTGACTTCTTTTCTTCATTCATTTTTAAACAAAAATCATTTTATTATTCTGTTATCAACTCTGATTTTCTGCATCATCTTCATCATCCACTTCCCCGCCCCCAACTTTCTTAGATAGATTTCCAACAACCTTACAATCATGGATGTAAATCCATGCAGATCTCCCTGCTACCTTGACAGCCATAGGGGTAGTGATGAGGACTTGAAAGGGTCATTTCCATCAGGGTTGTAGGCCACGGCGCAACCAATTTTTAACAAGGGCAAAAGACCCTGGCTTAAGGTTGTGAAGTCCTTCAACACAGGGGAGATTTTTATAAGCTTCACGAACTCGTCGCAAAATTTTAGTCAGGGAAAGTACATAAAAATTCGTATCATCCGTCATATGGTGAAAGTAGACAAGGGAAATGGTATCATTCCAGGGGTTACAAAATACTCGGCCATAAATTATTTCGGCATGGATAAACAAGTCTTTCCCACTGGCGTGCAGCGTAGGTAAAATAGTCCAAGTGGCAGTAGTTTAACCCAGGAGTGACCAGATTCTGAAGTTAATTTAGCCAGTTTAGTTTTCAAAGTTTGCTTACAGCATTCCACAAGGCACGCAGCCTGAGGGTGGTATGCACAATGAAGTTGACGTTTGATGCCAAAATGAGAGCTCAATTCCCATTTATCTCACCAATAAAATGAGAACCATTATCAGAAGAGAGGCAAAGATGAATACCAAATTGGGGAATAATTTCTTTAAACAGGATACTTACAACAGTTTTCACAGTAGCGTTTGAAGTAGGATAAGCTTCAATCCATTTAGAGAAAACATCAGCAATAAAAATAAACATATTTATAATTTTTAAAATTTTCTAACTCAATAAAATCTAATTGAATAGTTTGAAAACGTCCCTCAGAGAGGGGTGCCTGACCCGCAGCAAGGAATGCCTTTTCCAGGATTGTGTTCCTGACATGTAAGGCATCCACCACTTAATTGTTGAGCCATCTGCTGGAGGCGAGGATGCCACCAGGCATTCAAAAGCGTATCAGACGTTGAATGAGCACCAGAGTTTGTAGCATTATGAATACAATCAACTACCCATAAAGCCAGTTCATTTGACTAACAAATCTGTACAGCTGGAGTGGTCCATAGTTTAGTAACAGGATTACAATAATAGCCGGCTTTCAACCACAACTGCCTTTCAGATTCAGAGGCGCCCCTCTGCAGGGTAATTACATCTTGAATGGTTGGAATTAGTTTAATCGAGGCAGACTTATTCTTGTCAGAACTTTCAGTCTGAGTCATTATTTTAGGCACAATCACGAGGCGGTTACAAGCTGCTTGTTTTGCAGCCATCTCAGTGGCACGGTTACCAATATCAATAGAGTTTTGGCCTTTTCCATGAGCAGTACATTTTATAAAAGGTACCTGTTTTGGAAGTAAGAGCGCGGTGAGAAGGTATGATACTAATTGTCGGTGAGAGATGGGAATACCAGATGATGTCGAAAATCCCCTGTTACTCCAAGGTTGCCCAGAATCATGTACAACATCAAAAGCATACAGTAAATCAGTATAAATGTTAGTGCTGAGACTGTCTCTAAAATACAAGCACGAATGAGTGCAAAACGTTCGGCTTGCTGAGCTGAAAAAGAGCTATCAAAGGCAACTGACTCTAAGATAAATCCACAGTCATCAACTATAATATAACCTGAAAGACGAGTTCCTGTATGGTCGATATAGGAACTTCCATCAGTGAACATATTGATGTCAGGATTGGAGATCGGTATATCAGAAAGATCAGGCCGAAATTGGACATCCTTATTAATCAGGAGAACACAATCATGTTCTGGAGTTAACAATGCTGAAGGAGGATGACTCACAAAAGTAGCTGGATTGATGGTAGTGCAATTCTTAAAAGTCAATCGAGGGTTATTTTAAAGATAAACCTCGTAACAATTTTGTCGAGCTGCTGTCAAATGTTGCGTTTGCATATTACATAAAAGGCCGATTATTGAATGTGTACTCTAAATGACGATGTTTTGTTGCAATGTAAGATTCTCTGCCGATTTTAAACTGAGGTAATTGGCAGTCAAGATCTGTGTGCAACGGGGATGCCCTGAAGCAACAGTGTCCAGTTTAGTAGAGAAATAAGCAACTGGGCGAAATTTGTCTCCATGCTGTTGAGTAAGCAGTGAAGAAGCGCATTCATCTAAAGTAGTACAATATAATTGAAAAGGTCTATCATAAAGAGGTCGACCAAGAGCTGGAGCTAGTGTTAAAGTTTGTTTCGGTTCATTAAAGGCTTGCATTGCTTCTGAGGAAAGGGTAAATGTACCCTCATTGGAAATATATTGAGTCAACATCTTAGTAAGGAGAGCTGCATTGGGAATCCACTGTCTACAAAGGTTGACCATGCCCAGTCATTGGTGCATTTGCCTCGCAGTAGTTGGGGCTGAAAGTTGACAATAGGAGTTATGCGGCTCTGTTCCAGGGAACGTGAATAAGATGATATAATAAAACACAAAAACTTGACTTGACATCGTGCGATGGAGACTTTTTGTGAGGAGACCACGTAACCCAAGTGATTTAAGTAATTCAGAAGAAGGATAACATCAGATCTATTTGATTTTTCATCAATGCTGGCTACAAGGAGGTCGTCCACATATTGATCTAATGTCGATCCACTCGTTAAGGTTAGACATTTCAGCTGTTTCTGTACGATCTGAGAAAAAAAGTGTTGGAGAATGAACGAAACTTGAGGTAGTCGAGTCCAAGTTAACTGTTGTCCATTGAAGGTGAAAGCAAACAAGTACTGGCTGTTCTCATGGAGTAGTAGTGAGAAAAATGCATTTTGAAGATCAACAACATCAAAACATTTTGTATCCGCAGGTATATTTGTTAAAATATGAGCTGGGTTTGGAACTAAGGCATAAAGTGGCTGAACAATGGCATTGACAACTCTCAAATCTTGAACCATTCTGTATTGATTTGGTTATCCAGGTTTTGGGACAGCCATAATTGGAGTGTTACAAGGCGATTGGCATGGGACTAAAATATCTTGATGGAGGAAGTCTTCTATTAAATAAGTAATACTTGGAATAGCTTGCTGTTTCAGTGGATACTGGCGAATGGATGTTAAGATAACATCTGGTTTTAAATCAGCTTGAATAGATTCACAGTCTGTAAGTCCAACATGCGTGGATGTCTCAGACCATACATCCGGATTATCTAAATCAAGGATGTCTCGACTCTCATGATGTTGAAATGTAGCACTATAGGAAGTAGGAGTTGTATAATATTGAACAGTCAAATCTTTTTGAATTGTCTGTAACACATAACAATGTGGATCAGCCTTGGTAGTTGCACAGTGAACCATAGCGCCAAGCTCGTCAGCATGATGAGGCGGGTTAACTTTTCGGATGATATGAGGTGCTGATAAGTCCCCTTGTTTCCATAGATGAGGAGGTATTTCAACAGAATCTGCCTCTCTTTCTGGACGAGTGACATGGGCCAAAATGTGCACAATCCATTTGGTTCCAATTAAATCTGCAAACAAATTTTCAAGAATATTATCCTGGCAGTTCGGTCATAAGCAAAAGTATGTGGTCTTCGGAATTTGGGGACCAATATCAAGTGACTACCACTGTTGTTTAGTGGATACATTCAATTGACGTTTGTATGAATCAGAATCATGCTGGACACCATCGGGGGAACATTCAAGTTTTACTTGAAAGACGTACAGCAAATCTCGTCCCATCAAGTTGCATGATATTTTGTTTGTAAATACAAAACGATGAGATAGGGAAAAACCTTGAAAATAAATAGGAACTTGTTCAGAAAGAAGATATTCTCTGCTCTCTCGTTGTAGAAATTGGCAAGTCCATGTCAGATCTTGCGGAATACGTTGAAGCCCATGTGTCAATTTAAAAAAAGGATACCGTTTGTTGTTCATTTTGAGTAGAACTGTAGGTTCCTGCTTAAAAGACAGGACACATAAAGGAAAATTATGTAGTCATTGAGGAAAAGAATTATTCTAAGAAAAATTGGTGAATTGTCTTCTTTGTTCCTCTTTTGATACCTTTTTAGGGCAAGCAGTACCCTAATAGTAAGTCCTGCCACAGATAGAGCAGACTTGGATCGGACAGTCACGGACACAATGATATTGGCTATTACAGTTAAAAAAGCCAATAGACATATTTCTGGATGGAGGGTCACGAGCGCTCTGATTAAGTCCATGATCATTGTTTCAGTTAGTTACAGAACCTTTATTATTACGCCGAGATGTTTGTTTGGAAGATCCTTCTCTAACAATAAATTCCTATTTCACACAAAGTTGAGGTTTTTCTTCACATTGATGTTTCCCTAGAACTCTAATAGAAAGCTGGAGTTGATTAGGCGTGGCTTCAACCCATTCCAAGTTATTTGTTTTTACTGCTGTGGTTACAGAGGACGTCAAACGGTTTAATAACTTAGAGTATTACTTAGTATTAACAGCATTAAGATTTCGGTCTTGATCTCCAGAATAAGATTCATAGCATTCTCTAAAACGTTCCAAAAAAAATCCTCAGCAGTCTTTTTATTTTTCGGTGTTAGCTCCAGAATACGAACAAGGTCAATAGGTTTTGCCAATACAGCAGATGCAGCAGCTAGACTATTATCTTGTATTTGTTGATCCTGAATTACAGCATTAGCAAAATCAGTAAAATTGTCATGATTAATGTTTTCAATAAAACGGGATTATTCAGAGCGGGAAAAAATTGTCGTAAAAGAGACCAAAGATCCTTTGCATTACCATCATAAACTTTAATTGTAGTATTTAAGAAATCAACAAATTGTTGAGGCACCTTGTGACGGTGTCTACGAATAATAGACATGATTTCATGGGGCTTCCATGGGCAATAAACGCGGACAGTTGCGTTGGGAGCAGCATCTTGTGGTTTCGGTAGTTCCCTTACAGGGATCATTTTTAATGTGGGCTTTTCATCTTCTGTATCTTCAGAAGCGGAGTTTGCAATTAATTCAACCCCCAATTTAGTGGCAGTATCTTACCATGATCGCAAAACTGATTCGTCGTTCCTCTCATCACAGAACTGACGCCACAGTCCAATTAACTCTTCTGTCCCCGCCTGCATGTTACGTTGCCAGATTAATTATTGAGTCGATTTAACCGATTGAACAGCTTTATGGCCTCCTAATGGCCATTCTTCATCTCCCAATGTTTTGTGTAGACCGCCAGACAGTTTTCAAAAGACCTCAGATTTTTCAGAAAATCTTTCACATAATTTTACTAACGTTGATGATCTGTTCTGTCTGTATAATTCCCCATTGTGCATTTGTTTTAAAAGTTACTTCAATGAATAATTAAGTTAATTTTAAAAATAAGTATCGCAATTTTTTTCTGTAACCTCAAACACCAGGAGCTTCTTGCTACCTGTCACCACAAATACATGGGGCCTCTTGCCCCCCCGTGACCTCAACTATCAGGGGCCTCTTGCCCCTTGTCACCTCAAATATCAGGGGCCTCTTTCCCCTTGTCTCCTTAAATACCAGGGCTATCTTGCCCCCCGTGATCTCAAATACTAGGGCGTCTTGATCCCTGTGACCTCAAATATCAGGGGCCTCTTGTCCCATGTCACCTCAAACACCAGGGGCCTCTTCCCCTGTCACCTGAAATATCAGGGGCCTCTTGCTCCCGTCACCTCAAATCTCAGGGGCCTCTTGCCCCCTGTGACCTCAAATACCAGGGGCCTCTTCCCCCATCACCTGAAATATTAGGGGCCTCTTGCCTCCTGTCACCTCAAACAACAAATGTTAATAATTTCCTGTCTTAAAACTATTGAGGGCAACTATCTTCTAAAACTGCTGAAAATACAAGCAACCGATCTTTTTAGAAAGTGGGAATTAAGAAACAAACGATCTCGAATTTTATTTAAACAACGAATAATGATGTCAAAACAGTCAGAGTTTTTTTTCTAACAGCCTATAATAAACAAAGATAAAATTACACGAACCCAAAAACGGAGTCAAAGCAATCCGAATTATTTTAACAGCAGAAAGTAAACGAAAATAAAATGACTCGAACCCAAAAACGAAGTTAAAGCAATCGCAGTTTTTTTTACAGCCGAAAATACACGAAGATAAAATGACACGAAGTCAAAGCAATATTTTTTTAAGGAGAAGTTAACAATGCTTTGGGAATTAAAAATTCAAGTCTCCCCTCAGAGTTCAGCAATTTTCGAACATCACTGTCCGTACGTTCCAAAGCACCCTCAAATTTAATTAATCTTTCCGCCCCTTTTTAAAATATTTAACAAGTTCCCCCAGACTCAACTCTTGCTAAGAACGATCCTTTCGGGCTGGACTGGAAAATAAACAGCGAGGGGTCACGTCAGTCACCACTTGAATGGGAGGAAAACCAAACGTTATTAAAATACTCACGTCTGGCCGGCCGAATTCCTCAACACTCAATAGTGAAGGACATTTAACTGTTACACCGCTGTTCACGATCTGTCTGAGACAAAACGTGTCATGGCACCATAATGTAGATCTGCGTCCCCTTAAGAGGGGCCTCTTGGTTCGAGATCGGTCAAAGGATTCGACAAATGTGGTCTATTCAAAAAGCAAGGTTCATTAGTTTATTGAATTAAGGTACCTTGACGCAATTCTATCCAGCAACACAGAGACTGAAGCTTCCATGTTCCATGATGAAGTTGCGCAAATACATTTGAAAATTAGACACTATTGATATGTTTTTTTTTTAAATAGTACAGCCTTAATCACAAGAAAGAGCAATCACATATAATAAGGTGACATGATTTACAACATGTTAATACAAAGAAATGTTCTTTAAGAAAGATATCTAATTTACGTAAATTGTCATGCCATGTATTGGTTCAAGGTAAGTTCAAATGGTCAATTAATGTGTCAGTATTCATCTTATGAAAACTATTGTTCTCATTTTGGACTGTAGTTTAATTCTGCAAATCAGCAGTATGTTCAGCGGTATGATTAACAGGCCATTTTGTGGCATTCTTCTATATCTAGAAACCATTTTGTTGCCTAAATTCAAATTTTAGATCCTCATTCTAAATGTTGGCAAGTGAGACTAGGTCTGGTTAGGATGCCTGATTGTCATGGAAAATTTGGACAAAAGGACAAAAGTTTCTATGCTGCATGACTCTCTTATTCTATCAGAGTGATGCGGAAAAAAATCTAAAATGGTCTTTCAAATAAAAATTCTCTTCCCCAGAAGTTTGTGGTGCCTCTCTGATTACAAGTATTCAAAGCTGAGTTTGTTATAGACTGAGTCGCGGATAATAGGAGACACACAGGAAAGCGAGGCTGAGACCACGACCTGATCAGCCACAATCTTAATGCCTGGTGGAAAAGGCTCAAAGTCTCGAATGACCCATTCCTTCTCCTCAGTCCCATGTTTCTTGTTTCATTCAGCCCCTCAAACCTGCTAGTCAGGAGCAGTTGAAGGCCACTTACTGCTATAACCTGGTGCACAGAAACAGAGGAGACCATTCGGTCCCTCAAGACTGTCCCACATGGTTTGGGAGATTTGGAAAATGTAATTGGAAAACACAGGCTGGATATGAATGAGGTCGCTCATCTCTATTTACAGAGCGTCCCCTCTCTGTAACTTGTGTTTCATTTGTTGGTCATGTTGTAGACCCAGTTTCACTGTGAATACAGCCCCCATACCTCACCCATCGATGGCTCACAAAATCCTCTGGTCTCTCTGGCTGCAAACTTCCATAAAAGTCCTTCTAGGAAAATAACACCCACTAACGTTCCAATAACAGAATGTGAGAATATCAGAAACATGGGCAGGTCATTCACATCCCAAACATGCCTTCACTAAGATCATGGCTGACCTGCGTCAAGTCTCAAATCTTCCTTAATGTTCAAGTCTTCTTGAGCACTTCCATACATGTTGAGCCTTTTATCCTACTCTAAAATCAGACTAACCACTATGCTTCCGTTCACTTTCTTCCATATGCTTATCCAAGAGTCTCTTAACTTTCCCTCACGTATTTGACTCTACTTCCACTGCTGGTAGTCGATTCCACACACCCAGCATTCTCTATCTAAAGAATCTACCTCTGATATCTCCCCTAAACCTTCCTCCATTTACTTTAAAGTTATGTCCGCTAGTGATTGACACTTCTGCCCTTGGAAAATGTCTCAGGCTATTCACTCTCTCTATGCATCTCATCATCTTGTACATCTGTATCAAGTCACCTCTCATCTATTTTTTTCTCCAATGAGAAAAGCCTTCGCTCCCTCAAACTTTCTTCATAAGACCTGCTTTCCAGTCCAGACAGCATCCTGGTAAATCTCCACTTTACCCTATCTAAAGCTTCCTTATCCTACCTTTAATGAAGAGACCAGAACTGAACACAACATTCCAAGTGCGGTTTAATCAGGTCTCTATAAAGCTGCATCATAACCTCACGGCCCTTAAACTCCATCCCCCCTGCTACTGATAGCCAAAACACCATACGCCCTCTTAACTACCTGATCAACCTGGGTAGCAACATTGAGGGATCTATGGACATGAACCCCAAGATCCCTGTGTTCTTCCTCACTGCCAAGAATCCTGCCTTTAACCATGTATTCCGCATTTACATTCGAGCTTGCAAAGGGAATCGCTTCACACTTTTCCAGTTCGAACTCCATCTCCCACTCTCAGCCCAGCTCTGCATCCTGTCACGATCCCGTTAAAACCTACAACAGCCCTCCAAACTCTGTACCACTCCAACAAACTTCGTGTCATCGGCAAACTTACGAACCCACTCTTCAACACATATATCGAAGTCATTTATAAAAATAACAAAGAGCAGATAACTGAACCCTGCGGGATACCACTTGCTCCTTTTAGTTATCTAGCTCACTGAACACTCTGCATAAGAGAATTCTTGACATTCACTACCGTCTGTCTGAAGAAAACATTCTCTGCTTCGACATCATGACCTTTTGACATGAACACTAGAGACAACACAGGGGCTCAGGTCAGAAAAACTGGCCCTGAACTCAAGCAATAATTGTTTGAGGATGACATGAAGGAGCCTGAAACAAATCGCACTTGATGAGAATTAATTGCGACCTCGACACTGTTTGGAGTCATTCAGAGCACAAGAGAAGATGATTATCATCGGTGTGCATCAATCATCTCAGCCGTGGGGCACATCTGCAGGAGATCCTCAGCGTAGCTTCCTCAGCCCAGGTATCTCCAGTTTGTCATCATAGAATCCCTACAGAGTGGAAGGAGGCCATTCAGCCTATTGAGTCCAAACTGAGCGGATTCGATTCCCTGCAGTGTGAAAACAGGTCCTTCACCCCAACAGTCCACACCGACCCTCCGAAGGGTAACCCACTCAGACCCACTCTGAATAACGCACCTAATATAATGGACAATTTAACATCGCCAATTCACCTGACCTGCACATCTTTGGACTGTGGGAGGAAACCGGAGCACGAAGAAACTCACGCAGAGAAGTGGGGAATGTGCAAACTCCACACAGACAGTTGCCCCAGGTGGACCCCTGGTGCTGTAAGGCAGCAGTGTTAGCCACTGATCCACCGTCCCAGCAGAAGAGGGGGTAATCACTGAAGTTTACAAAATGTTCAGAACTAATTGTCCCACTTCAACTCTTGAAACAATCTGTGGCCATTTGTAGCAAGACCTGGAAAACATTCAAGATCGTGCTGTTAAAGTCTGGGTAACATTTATGTAACAGCACTGTACATTTCCACAGTAAAAGGAAGAGTTCATTCAGCACCTAAATCTGGTTTCACAAGAATGTGGGGAAGTCATTCAGACCATCACAACTACTGCGCAAGAAGAGAGATAGCTCATTCAGTCCCTCCCACCTATTGCACAGGAAGACAGGAAGTCTGCTCTCTCCGACATGTCACGTACATGGGATCAGAAAGAACCATTTCACACCCGGAGTCAGTTACAAAGGAACAGGAGAATGTTATTCAGCTTGTCAAGTCACCATCACAAGAACAGGAAGGTGTCGGAGATGTTCCAACGTCACAAACAAATGGAGCAGGGAGTGAACAGATAGACTGCTCAAAATTGATCCACGTGGCTAATTACTCATGGTACATATGTGATACGTTAAAATGGTTTTCTGGCAGACGGAATGAAGCCAACGTTTTTAGGCCATTCTCCAAATTGTCTTCTATCTCCAAGAAGGCAGACCAATGGTCCCCAAGGAGGTCAGACGCCGGTGAGGAATGACTAACTGTTTCAGAATGAAGGTATTTTGGTTGCCGACAGGATTGTGTACAAAGTGACATTCAGTGCAGTGTCATACAGTAACTGTGCATTAAAGGGTCCAGAGTTCATTCAGAGCCTGTACGTCTCTGTCAATAAACATGGTTCTCTGCACATGCATGTAAACTATCGGGAATCAAACATCCAATGAAAAGCATGGCGTTTTCACCCTATTCATCTGTTTGGAACATAATGAGGTTCAGTCCATAACCATCAAGCTTCAAATTATTATTCTTTCGCAGCACTACAGATTAAACACATAGCTACTGCACTCTCTCCTCATTGTAACATCATGCCAGGGTTTAGTCTAGTGAAACTACTTTGCACTCTCTCGGTGACAAATATATCATTATTTATAAAGCAGACCAAATCTGTATACAATGCACTAAATACTCTCTCAACAAAACACGATCAGTGGGAAAGATATTCTAACTTTGGTACTTCCATCATTCTGCTTGCCTCCGTATTAATTCTGTCAGTGACTTTTCACCAAGGGCATCCAAGTCCTTTTCAACAACAGCACTTCCCAATCTCTTTAACATTTAATAAATATAAATGTACATGATGGTATTTATTGTTCACATCTGAACCATTTTTATACCGTGTGAACAGCTATTGCCCAAACACTGATCCTACTGCCACCCATCAATCCTTCAGTCCAGAGAAAAACAGTATACTTCTCATATCCCCATTACTCAATTTTTAATACATGTGGTATATATTGCACCCCTACCTACCCATGGACTCTAAAATTTCCCACTCACCTGTATTCAAACATGCCCAGCATCTTCTAAAAATTCAAATACTCCACTTCCACTGGTTCCCAATTGTCGATGTCACAGCGAACAATCTCCACAAACAGGTTTATCAAAGATAATTTCCCTTTCCTGAATCTAGACAGACTCAATCATATCAATATTATCCAAGTGTCTAGTTGTCACATTCCTTATAAAACGTTCCAATGTTTTTTTTCACAGCTGACATCAAGCTAGTTAGTTTTCTGTTTTCCCTCTCCATCCTGTTTTAAATATTTAGGTTTACAATAACTGTTTTACCGTCTGCAGCATCCTTTCCAGAATTTATCCAGCTTTGAAGAATAATGAGTAATTCTTTCACTATTCTGCTATCATCTCAGTACTCTGGGATGTAGCTCATCAGATGCAGCAACTTATGAAACTTCAATTCAATTAGATTTTCAAAAACATACTCTTCATTAATTCTGAGTTCCTGCAGATTCCCATTTTTACCAGTCACTCTGTTCCCTAATATTTTTGGAAGTTCGTTTCTGTGTGTTCCCCTGCAGAGATCGAATCAAGGGATTCCACTCAGCTGGCAGATATTTTTGTCAGCTCATGAATACATTGGAGGACTGCACTTCAGAGATGATGGATATATTACCCACTCCTGCCTGCAAAGTTCCAGAATAAATCCAGTTTATTTCATCATGGGTGTCAGCACAGTCCTGTCCCTGGTGTGAGGCTACAGGTATATTGGAGGAGGGGACACAGCTCAGTGACCACCTCAATATTGAGACAAGCTGGTTTTACGCTTTACACCTGACTGGTTCCAGCTTAGACAAATGTTCCTGGAAATCCCAGGGAAGATAGTGCAGTGCCTGCTCCACACGGTTTACAAACCTTCCGTTCTGTGTAGTCTAAGCTCCATTTTTTTCCCATGGATCCAGACACTCTCTAAACGCAGTGCCTATAGTGGGGTCACCAGACCCTCAGGGCTCCCTGAATGAATCCAGCAGCTGACATCACAAACCTGAGAACACGATCCACAGAGCCTCCACTGAGTTTCCATATTCAGTAGCAAGTCAATGCCCCGCACCCATGGTGCACCCATTCAGTGTTGAAAATGCTTCGGTCCCTGGCTGAGAAAGCTGCTACATCTCCATACAGTCCCACAGCAACAGTTCCTCTCTCCAAAGAAGCAGTTGACATTGGAACATTGCGTTTCTCTATATCTCCGCAGCTATAAGAATTGCTGAAGGAGTTGATCACCACTGTCAGAGACGAGAGATAGAGGAAACATAACTCACGTTAAGCAGGGACATCCCGAAATAGAAATGATATTCAGCAATATGCGAAAAGGGGAAATGTTAGAATAACTTCCAATTTATTTTCCTTCTAGTCCATCACCAGCAATCCTTTTGCTTGCTTTTCCTTTCTGTCTATCTCCCGCTTTCTCTCTCTCTTGCTGGGCATGATCAATTCAACACAAACCTCCCGCTCAGCCTTCCAACTATCCTTGATAAAATAATATTATTTCCCAGTTGCATTCAGTTTTGGTAGGGTCACTGATCTTGAAACGTTATCTGTGTTTCTCCCAACAGACTGCCATACCTGCAGAGATTCTCCAACATTCTCTCCGACGGTGGAGAATTTTATTTCAGAACTCCAGCGTCCACATTTTCTTAGTTATTTCACCTCTAATGTTGTTGTTTCCCGGGATGCCAACATCACTTAAGGGCAGCATTTGTTGTCCATCCTAACTGTCCTTGACCACCGGCCACTTGTCAAGACAATATGGAGGCAACCATATTGTTGTGGATCTGAGGTGACACTTGTACCAGACAGGGCAAAAATGTTAAGTTTCTTTAATAAACGTTATCAATAAAATAAGAAAAGAAATTATGATGGTTTATGGTTGCCAAGAGTGAAATTAGGTTTCATTCCAATTTTTGCCACTGGAATTTAAATTTCGTCATCGGCTGTGGTAGGATTTCAAACAATGCTTTTAGAGTCATAACCTGTGCCTCTGAATTACACTGTCAGTGAATTTACTTTTTCTGATACAGTATCCCTGTTACGAAGTACCTGTCGAGCCAAGAACACGTTTGTGGTCAAACTGTTTGTAACTGGAATAGAGGTCAGAGGGCCTTATAATCTGTCGTTAAAAAAGGGGTAGATGATGGCGAAGTCAGCAACAGAACGCAGGCAGAACTGGAGATTGGGGATATTATGTAGGTGGGTGTCGGCAGGTTTGATGACAGAGAGAATATGGAGACATAAAGCAGTTCACAGTAAAAAGGAGACTCAAGGTTCCGCACAGTCTTATTCCTTCTCAAATGTTTATGAGTAAGTAGTTTCCAAATGCATGAAAAGGAAGTGGCGTTTGTGATTGAAAGTTTATGTATTTTTAAAATATAATTACCCAGAAGAACAATAACATTCAGCAGCATTTATAGAATTGACAGAGATAGGCTTACCAGGACCATCAACAATAGCGAGGATGGGATATTACCCAGCTTAAATAATGATCAGTACGGCTTGTATCCGCAAGCCTAACTGTGGACATTTCTGAGAAAGATAGTAAAGACCCCAAGATAAACACCATTGTTGGAAGATTCCAGTCTAATTTTCTCAGGTTCTGATCCATTGTTGGAAGATTCCCGTCGAATGTGCTCAAATTCAAAACCATCGTTGGAACATTTTAATGTTCTCAGATTCTGATCTCTCTCCCTTTCTCTGAAGCTGCTTATCCCAATCTTGTTGAGGTTGTCTCTGTCCCAAATACTATGGCATAACAAGTTGAAGAAGCCCGTAAATATGGAAGAGGGACCCCCCCCACCCACCAGTGACCCAGTTAGGTCCAGGGAGACTGATATTAATCACAATCACTGAACAAACATCTCCAATTAACCCCATTCACGGCAACTCTGATATATCACAACAAAACTTGGTTTGGGTGGGATTTTGATTTGGCTGATTATTGGGCTAATGGCATATTTCCAGTTGTAAACAAAGAAGTGAAGCAGAGATATAATGCTTTCTCTTCACAAGCTCGATGATGCTACTGTGTTTTGGCAGTATAAGAAATGCTGGGCTCCCGAAGCCATCTGTGTCTGATCACCAGGCCTGCTGCATCTTTTATTTATTTATGTTTAACTTTGACATTATCTGTCCAGCTTAGGTGGGTTTAGGCATTTTTCAGAGACAATTACAGTGCCATAGACGGTGTAGATACAGTCCATTCCTTGTGTTCCTTACAGCCGCAACCTGGGCCTGTGGAGAGAAGATCAAACTCTCACAGAACCAGGATTCTTAGTTTTATCTTTCCGCCAGTTATTGCTGGTGTATCAGCAGGGTGGGAAGGCAGGAAATCTCTCCCGGGTGCAGCACACTCTCTCTGTGATTTCTCTCAGAATTGTCTTTTGATGTTCTATCCTCGTGGATTGGAGAACAACATGTGAGACAATCTGTTTCCTGAATTTGTTTTTTGACACGTGTGTGCTGGTTGGATGCTACCATATTTGAGCAGCTACTGTGTAGTAGTTAAATAATCTATTATTCTGCTCTGTTTTCCAAGAGAATTAAGTTATTGCAAGTTCCTCTTCCTTTTGTTGTCTTTTGTTCTCAGTGTTTGAATAAATTCTGTTTTGCATAATGTCAAATATTTTGACCAAGTAAATTCCATCTGAAACACAGCAACTCACATTTACAAGCGGAATGGGCTGAGCTGGAGGAGTGATCATTATGCCATGAATTATATCGGATACTAAGTCCACCTCTCAGATCCAGCCCAGACACCTATAAGCCCAGACGAGGTACCTGCTCAGCATGAAGCACTGCGTAGACCAGGCTAGTGTACTGCTCAGACATCTGTCCAGGATCGAACCCTGTTTAGAGCTCACCAGTAAACCGCTTATCTGTCCAACAATGCACTGATCTATAAACATAGAACATAGAACATAGAAGAATACAGCGCAGTACAGGCCCTTCGGCCCTCGATGTTGCGCCGATCCAAGCCCACCTAACCTATACTAACCCACTATCCTCCATATGCCTATCCAATGCCCGCTTAAATGCCCATAATGAGGGAGAGTCCACCACTGCTACTGGCAGGGCATTCCATGAACTCACGACTCGCTGAGTAAAGAACCTACCCCTATCATCTGTCCTATACCTACCCCCCCTTAATTAAAAGCTATGCCCCCTTGCAATAGCTGACACCATACGTGGAAAAAGATTCTCACTGTCGACCCTATCTAAACCCCTAATCATCTTATACACCTCAATCAAGTCACCCCTAAACCTTCTTTTCTCCAATGAAAACAACCCCAAGTGCCTCAGCCTTTCCTCATACGATCTTTCTACCATACCAGGCAACATCCTGGTCAACCTCCTCTGCACCCGTTCCAGTGCCTCCACATCCTTCCTATAGTATGGCGACCAAAACTGCACACAATACTCCAGATGTGGCCGCACCAGAGTCTTATACAACTGCAACATGACCTCAGCACTCCGGAACTCAATTCCTCTACCAATAAAAGCCAGTACGCCATATGACTTCTTCACCGCACTATTTACCTGAGTGGCAACTTTCAAAGATTTGTGTACATGGACACCAAGATCCCTCTGCTCATCCACACTACCAAGTACCCGAACGTTAGCCCAGTACCCCATCTTTTTATTACTCTTACCAAAGTGAATCACCTCACACTTAGCTACATTGAACTCCATTTGCCACCTTTCTGCCCAGTTCTGCAGCTTATCTATATCCCGCTGTAACCTGCCACATCCTTCCTCACTGTCTACAACTCCTCCGACTTTCGTATCATCCACAAACTTGCTCACCCAACCTTCTAACCCCTCCTCCAGGTCATTTATAAAAATGACAAACAGCAATGGTCCCAAAACAGATCCTTGCGGAACACCGCTAGTGACGGCACTCCAAGATGAACCTTTGCCACCAACTACTACCCTCTGTCTTCTTCCAGCCAGCCAACTCCTAATCCAAACCGCCAACTCACCCTCAATGCCATACCTCCGTATTTTTTGCAGTAGTCTACCATGGGGAATCTTATCAAACGCCTTACTAAAATCCATATACTCCACATCTACCGCTTTCCCCTCGTCCACCTCCTTAGTCACCTTCTCAAAGAATTCAATAAGGTTTGTGAGGCACGACCTGCCCTTCACAAAACCATGCTGACTATCCTTGATCACATTATTCCTATCCAGATGTTCATAAATCCTATCCCTTACAATTCTCTCTAAGATTTTGCCCACAACAGAAGTGAGACTCACCGGCCTATAGTTACTAGGGTTATCCCTACTCCCCTTCTTGAACAAGGGAACCACATTTGCTAGCCTCAAATCTTCTGGCGCTACTCCCTGGACTAGATAATCTGTTCTGCACAGGGCGCTGTATAGAAAACATAAAGGCATTGTTATATAATCATGGACTGGGTATCTGTGTAGCATGGGGAGCTGTGCAGTGAGCAGCAGTGAATTTATCTGTTCATCTGGAGCAATTACCTTCCCAGCATACACAACTGTGTAAGCCAATCACTGCATTGCTGAGTAACGCTGTGTTAGATCATTGCCTCGTGTGGGGCCATGCTGGAAATGTCAGGATGTGCAGCCCCCATCCATTTACAGCTCCATATCTCCATTGTGGCATGACACGGGGTGCTGTCGGTGTGAAACTCACTGCCAGAGAGAAATGGTGGGGGAATCAGAATTAATACCAATAAATGGGAGGAGTTTGGTTAAAGGGAGGGGGAGATTGAGAGAGAATTTCAGAGCAGGATCTGATGGTAGGTTTTAAACATTGTGAAATGAAAACATTTCGATAGCATCTTGCAATATAGGCCAGGATTGATGGGTGAACAGGATATTGGTGTAAGTTATGATAATTTAGGGTATTGGATGAGCATTTGTCATGCAGCTTTGTAACTGGGAGTAAGGTCAGCAGACTTTTCGTCTCACTGGCCTGAATCTAACAATAATTTGTCTCAGTGTCATTTTCATTGAGTGCGTCAGATGAAAGGTCTGCACGAGGTCATGTTAGCTTCCTGGTGCTATCTTATCGGACTGACCTCATTAACTACTAACCCCACCCCATGGTGTCCCTCTAATTCAATGCCAGCCCGTTATCCAATTCATCATGGCTGGAGGTACTCACCTTATCCGGATGCACATGGGTATTCAGTAAACCCTGGCACTGGTGCCATCTTTAAAAGGCCGATCGGCACACGGTTGAGCTTTCTCAGTTTGGAGCTGCCCTGCATAGTTTACCCGAGCATGGCAGATAAGGGGAAATTACACAACAGCTTGTCGTCAGGGGCACGGAGGTTCTGGTGAATGGACTAGTACAGAGGGGAACGATTCTCTTCCCAGACGGGGCCGCACCACCAGACCTACCTAGAATGGTCTGAGCTCACCATCCAGCTTAGTGCAGTATCTGTGGTCTGAAGAAATGTCCAGCAATACAGGAAAAGCATCAATAACCTTCCCCGCTCTGTCAGGATAAGGCTCATTGTATTCTCTCTGCTCCCTCGCACTCACTGTATATCTGTTACAGTGCCTTCCCCAGAATAAGGCTCTATCGCTCTTACTACTACATGCAACACCTTCCCTCTCTCACACACACACACACCTACGCAACACCCCCACTTGATTACCAAATGTTCTTATGAGAGCTGTTTCTTGAATTCTCTGGATGATATCGTTTGTACAATGTTCCAGATAATTTTCAAAATAATTCTCAGCTTTAGTAAAATATTCATCCCCAGTATGCAACGCAGCAGAGGAAGGAGCAGAGTTTTACTTTTTTTAAATCACTCAGGATGAAAGTGCATCATAAGGCCATTAAGCCTCTCAAATATGCTCCACTATTCAGACAAAGGGAGAACCTAAACACTTGAAGAGTCACTCCCTTCTTGAAGAGAGGCGCCACATTGGAGTTTCGCCAGTTTCACTGAAATACTCCTGCCATCCAGAGAGTTACGGAATATTTCCCATAGTGCCACCAGTAACTCTGTAACCAATTCTATGAATTGCTGATTATCTGTTTACTCTTGGTCTTTTCTTTTTTATAAATGCCTTGTTCGTTTATTCGAGACAGTACAAGAACTTCCATCTGACTATTGTTTTGTTTATATTATTTAAACTCTTTGTGCCTTCCCCTGTTAGGAATGATGTAAAATACTGTTTGAAATTATCTGCCTGTTCCCTGAAACCAAATCCCCAGTCGCATCCTCCAGGTCTCCCACATATACTTTCCTGCCTTCCTTCCAAAGATCACACATACACATCCTGAATGTTTTTTATTCGATATAGGAAAACTCTTGCAGTTAGTTTTTCTTCATATTTCTTGACAGTTTTGGAATATTTTCCTTTATGTTTTGTTTTATACAATCTGCTTCTGGTTCCAAACTTAAACTTCCCAAAGGTGGCAGACGCTAATGCTCCCCGATCTGATTTCTTTAGTTTGTGATTGATGAGTATCCTTTACAGCCCTTGTGCATCATGGGGGGGCGGGGGGGGGGGGGGTTCATCTTCACATTTTCATATCATCTTCTTTTTGATTATAGTCAATCATTGCTGAGCATTATGAAGTATCTGCTTATATATCTCCCACAATAATCCACTGACCTTCACCTGGGTCCATTTTCACGTTCCATTTTAGACCAGATATAAGACATATATCTGTAATTGAAATGCCTGGCTCTTTTCAATCATTCAGGGGGAACCTCCGAATGTGGCTGAACACATAATCAGATGAGAGTCACTCCATTGTCACAGTTTCTCTGACTCTGTTATTTCTGTTCGATGATGCCACATTCCAGTGGGAAGCTTCCTATGTGACCTCCTTTTCTCTCAAACCAGAAATCTCCTAATTCCGGTGAGCTGATCCTTCAGCTGCGACTGTCCCATCTCCCTCACTACTTCCCTCACTCCTTCCCCTCCTTCCCAAAACAATGATAGATCTCCCCTTCTCATAACTTCCTACTGCACTAGAATCCACATTCACAGAATCATCCTCTGACAACACCATCACCTCCAGCAGGACAGCACCATCAAACACAGCTTTCTGAACTCATCCTGTCAGTATCTCACAAGGACCATTCCCTCTGTGACACCCTCCATTACCCCGAACACTTTCCCACTCCCCCCATGGCACCTACCCATGCAATTACAGAAGCTGCAACAGTTGCCCATTCACATCTTCTCTCCTCACTGTCCAAGGCCGCAATCACACCTTCCAGGTGAAGCAGCATTTCAGTTGTACTCGTTCAATCCAGTGTCTTGTCATTGTTGCTCACAATGCAGTCTCCTTTACATTAGTGAGCAAACAGAAACTGCCTTGACGAACATCTCCACTCTGTCTGTAGGAATGACACTGACTTCTGATTGCTCCCCATTTCAATAAACTACCTTGCTCTCAGCTAATGAGACTTTTTTGAGGAGGTAACAAGCAGTTTAGATCTAGGAGAGCCAATGGGAGTTATCGATTTGGACTTCCAGAAGGCCTCTGTAAGGTTCTGCACAGGAGTCTGCAGAGGAGGCTAATGGCCCGTGGTGTTAGTGGCCAAGTACTAGCATGGAAAGAAGGTTGGCTGTGTGGAACGAGGCAGAATGGGGATAAAATGGTCCCTTTCAGGATGGCAGCCGGTGACTAGTATTGTTCCACAACTGTCAGTGCTGAGACCACAGCGTTTCACTTTGTAGTTTAATGATCTGGATGGCAGAACTGAGGGCATTCTGGCTACATTTGCAGATGATGCGAAGACAGTTGGAGGAGCATGTAGTATTCAGGAGGCAGGGAGCCTGTAGAAGGTTTTCGGCAGTTCAGGAGAATGGGAAAAGTAGTGGAAGATGAAATACAATGTGGGAAAGTGTGAGGTCATGCACTTTGGTATGAAGAATTCAGACATGGACTAATTGCCAAATAGTCAATAGAAAATTCAGAAATCTGAAGTGCAAAGTGACTTGGGATTCCAGGATTGGCCAAAGATAAATTTGCAGTCTGAGTCAGTAGTTTAGAAGGCTAATACGAAGTCGTCATTCATCTCGGGTGGACTGGAATACAAAGGCAATGATTCTGAGGCTTTCTAACGCTCTGATCAGACAACATTTTCAGTATTTTCTGCCTCATACCTCAGGAAGGATGTATTTGACGTGGTGTGTCTTGACAGGAGGTTCACGAGAATGATCCCAGAAATGAAAAGCTTAACACATGAGTAACGTTTGAGGAATCTGGGTTTATACTCGATGGAGATTAAAGGATGTGGGTGGATCTGATTGAAACTCTCCGAATACTGAATGGCCTGGACACATAGGACATTGGGAGGACGTCTGCACTGGTAGCAGAGACAAGGACCTGAGGGCACAGGCTTAGATCAAAGGGAAGTCCCTTTTGGACGGAGATAAGATGAAACGTCTTTCGCCAGAGAATGGTGAAGATGTGAAATTCCTTACTACAAAAAACTTTTGAATTCAGATCATTGAGTATATTTAAAACAGAGGCTTAAAAGTTCTTGATTGCTTAGGGGATCAAAGATACGAGAGAGAGCAGGGAAATGAGTTGAAAATCTATCAGTCATGATCAAATGATGGAGCAGACTCGATGGACCGAATGGCCTAATTTCGGCTCCTGTAGTCTGGTGGCCTTATAATATTTCGGTCCTGGCCGGCACGGTGGCTCAGTGTTTAGCACTACTGCTTCACAGCTCCATAACCTGGGTTCGATTACAGCCTCCGGTGACTGTTGGAGTGGAGTTTACACATTCTCCCCGAGTCTGCATTGTTTTCCTCCGGGTGCTCTGGTTGCCTCCCACATTTAAAAGATGTACAGGTCAGGTGAATTGGCCGTGCAAAATTGCCCATAGTGCTTAGGGATGTGGAGGTTGGGTGCATTAGTCAGGGTTAAACCTTCAGTAATAAGGTAGATAATGGGTTTGGTTCTGATATTCTTTGGAGGGTCAGTATGGATCTGTTGGGCCGAAGGGCCTGGTTTCGCACTGTAAGGATTCTAAGCAAGTGCAGGCTACTGCAATGTTCCAATGAAGCACATCTCAAACTCAAGTAACACCTCACTTGACACTTTGGTACGTTAAAGTCTGTAGGAATTAATATTCAATTCCACAACTTCAGAGCCTGACCCCATTATAAGTGTTCTCCATTTTTCGAATACTCTCCCTCCCTGTGATCAGTGACTGTTGTGTGAAAGTGATACATGTACTGCATTATATCATTACAATATATGAGTTAAAGAGTTATTTTGACTAAAATGTCATTTTTGTTCAACAATTGTCATTTTTGTTTTGATTTATAGTTGCGTTTTTGGTTGTTTCCCACTTACACTGCTTGTTTCCAACAGGATCCATTATTGATATTGTACGATCTTCACTAACACTGTGTTCCACAGGATCACAGCTACCATATTACCTGTCATGATGGCTGATCCTCTATCCCTACAGCATTCTCCTGCTCTCCCACCATTACGTTATGCCTAGAAATCCTTATTTATGTTCAGTGCCTTCACATCCACAACCTTGTATGGGAAAGAATTCCCCAGGTTCAACAGTCTCTGAGTGCAGACATTTATTCTCATCTCAATGCAGAGTCGCCTGTCTGTACCTAATATGGTGGCCCCTTGTTTTAGACGTCTCAGCCAAGGGAATTATCATCCTGGTTTCAACACTGTCTGGCCCTGCTACTATTTTGTATATTTCACTGAGTTCTCCGCTCATTTTCCTAAACCGCATGGAGAACAGGCCCCGTCGACCCAAATTCTGCTCTCACACCAAACCTATTATCCCAGTGATCAGTGTGATCATCCTTTATTGCAATCCCTCAATGTCAGGTTTGTCCTTTATTAGGTAAGGAGACCAAAACTGCACACAATACTGTACAATGTTCGAGATGGGGTCTCACCAAGGTGCTGTACAGCTACAGCAAAACACCCTTACTCCTGGACTCAAATCCCATTTTAATGATGTTCAACACACCATTTATGTTCCTAACTAAGTTCCGTTCCTCCAATATTGCTTTCAGTGACTGGTGTACAAGGAAATCCAGATCATTTTCAATGTTATAACTCCTCACTCGGTGGGTCTGTGTACACTGGCCAGAGTGCCAATGTCATTCCCAGTATTGACTTCTGGATTCTGATCTCGCTGCTCTGTATAGAGCTCAGACGTGTAGTTCATCTGGTCCAAGTGATTTATCCAAGTTCAGGCCATTCAGTTTTCTAAAACGTTCTCATTGTTCATGAACAACATACTCAGCTCTGTCCCCTCACTCTCGTCAATTTTTGGGAAATTACTTGCGTCTTCCACCATGAAGACGGACACAGAGTTCCTCCATCATTTCTTTGTTCCCCACTACTGCCTATCTGGCATATTTTTCCAGCAGCCCAGTATCCACTTCAGCCTCTCTGTTGCACTTTATGTATCTTAAGAATCGCTTACAGTCTTCATCTATATTACTGGCTAACTTATCCATATGTTTAATCTTCTCCTTCCTTATATATTTTTATTGCCCTCTGTTAGTATTTGTAAACTTCCCAAGTCCCTGGTTTACCACTGCCCTTAGCCACATTGTATGCTTTCTTTTCTGTTTTTATGCTATCCCTGACTTCCCTAGTTAGCCATAGTTGCCTCATCTTCCCTTTACCATGCCTCCTTTTCCACGGAATGAATCTCTGCACTTTCTGCTGAATTACTCCTAGAACCTCCTTCCATTGCTGTTCCCCTGCCTTTCCTGGTAGAACCCGTCCCAGTCAATTCTACCCAGCTTCTCTCTTATGCCTCTGCAGTTGCGTTTATTCAGCTGACGTACTTTTACATATAATTCTATCATCTCCCTTCTCAAATTGCAGAATAAATTTAACCTTATTATGAGCACTGATTCTGACGCGTTCCTTCACATTGATCTCCCTTATCTATCTGTCTCATTTCACAACACTAGATCCAGTATTGCCTGTCCCTGAGTGGGCTGCAACACAAGCTGCCACAAAAAGCTATCTTGTAGATATTCCATGAATTGATTTTCTTTCAATCCACTACCGACCTGATTTCCTCAGTCGACCCGCACATTTAAATCCCCCAAAATCCCTGTACTTTGCCTTTCCGACGCATCATTTCTATTGCCTGGCATATCTTTTAGCTCAGCTCCTGACTACTGTTTGGAGGCCTGTACAAAACTCAAACTATGATTGCTTTAACTTCGAGTTTCCTCAAATTTACCCAAGCAGACTCTACACTATCTGACCCTACTTCATTTCCGACTCTTGATTTAGTTTCATTTTTTCCCAATAAGGCAACCCAACCCCCTCTGCCAACCTGCTGACCTTTTCCATATAATGTATATCCTGGAATATTCTGCTGCTAAAATTGAATCATTTGCAGCCACGTCTCCATGATGCCCACCACGTCATATCTGCTAATTTTGATCTGTGCCACAAGCTCGTTCACCCTGTTCCTTATGCTGCACGCTTTCAGATATAACACCGTCAGTCTTCTATTAGCCATCGCTCTTCTGTGGCAGTGGGCGGCACGGTGGTACAGTGGTTAGCACTGCTGCCTCACAGCACCAGAGACCCGGTTCAATTCCCGACTCAGGCGACTGACTTGTGGAGTTTGCACGTTCTCCCCGTGTCTGCGTGGGTTTCCTCCGGGTGCTCCGGTTTCCTCCCACAATCCAAAGATGTGCAGGTCAGGAGAATTGGCCATGCTAAATTGCCCATTGTGTTAGGTAAATGGGTAAATGTTGGGGAACGAGTGGGTTGCGCTTCAGCGGGTCGGTGCGGACTTGTTGGGCCGAAGGGCCTGTTTCCACAATGTAAGTAATCCAATCTAATCTTCTCGTCATTATTCGTTTGTCCAGTGTGCTTAAAGTTTGATTGTTAATCATTTCCAGATACTCTTTTCTATTTGTTGCTGTTTTAAAATATTTCTATTTTAATAGCCTATCTGAATGCTGTACGGGTTTCAGCTTTTCTGATTAACTCCAAAACTGATTCCCTTCCCGCCGCCCCCACCCTCCACTCCTATTCAGTTTAAAGCCCTGTCTGCAGCCCTAGTTCTGCGATTCGCTAGGACTAAGGTCCCAGCATGTTTCAGATGAAGACTGTTCTATTGGAACAGATCCTTTCTTCCCCAGTAATGAACTGTGTTCATTCAACACAAAATATAGGGACAAAATGAATTTCTGTGCAAACCAAAATATGAAAAGTACAAAGAGACAAGATTGTTCAAATGCATTCACGATATTGAGCTATATAAATTGAAATGTAGATTACAAAACCATGGAAGTTATTTGACCCACAGCTGAGATGCTGATCGCCCCTATGTCAGTGAGTCCCCTCACTGAGATTCTCACAGTGTCTCGGGGGTTAATCAGTTCCTACTGCTGTTGGGACAGTCTGTTTCAATCAATCCACCTTCTCCCTGGAACTAATGTATTTGTCTCTTGGATTCTGTTTAACTGTCAGCCAACCGGCTCTGTGATATTATTGCAGATAAATGATCTGGGATGACAGCCAGTATCAGCATAGTGCTCACGGGGTATGGTACTCAAACAAAGGGCTTGCAATCCAGGGAAAGTTCGAAATAAAATTTACATATTTTGTCTATTTTTACTCATGCTGTCCGCTGAACTATCTAATTTCAGTCCCGTCTAACATCCCTTCTTTTCTCACTCAGTCTGTTGCTCTGTCGTCTCACCGCTCTTTTTATTTCCCTTCAATTACTTCCTTTGTTTCTCTCTCTCTCTCTCTCTCTCTCTCTCTTTCTCTCTCTCTCTATCTCGGTCTCTCTCAGTCTATCTCTCATAACTCTCTGCTTTTACACTGTGCAGTTGGAGAGCACACGGTGGCATGAATGGATTCCTTCTGTGCTGTGTTAATTCTGAAGTACTCTGACCCACACGAAATACCTTGGAAGCCTGGAGAGACAAGCTGGTCCAGTGAAGGACACAGTACACAATCATTCATTATCTCTTCTTGTTCTCTGGTATACAGCGGCATTGAAATACCTGTTCAAACGAAATAGATTGAAATTGGAGCAGTCGAGAGGATGTTCAGCAGGCAGTATTGTAATCAGGATTGAATGGACCGTTTTCATATGTCAAATGTGGATTTGTGTGATAACTGCTCCTTCCAAGTAACACTCCCTTGCCCCTGCCTGATTCTGACGTAATTTATCCTTTCCCGAATTCAGTTGCTTCTCACAAGGTCCGGACTTATCCATGTTCATATCTATCTTAAATGTGAAGGAGTTGTGATCACTGCTTCCCAAAATGGTGTCCATGAAAGGTCAGTCACCTGGCCAGGCTCGTTCGCCAATATGAGGTCAGGTATGGCCGCTTCTCTAGTGGACTATCGACATACTTTTGCAAGAACCCTCCAGGATGCATCAAACAAATTGTGCCCCATCCAAGTTTCTTAATCTAAGGGAGTCCCAGTCAATACTGGAGATGTTGAAGTTTCTCACGATGACAACTCTGTTTTCAAGACACCTTTCCATAATCAGCTTATGTATTTGTTCCTCAATCTCTCCGTGGTTTTTGGATGAACTTCAGTATAATCCTAACACAGTGTTTGCATTCACCTAACTTTTGAGCTCTATTCATGTTGCCTCCGTGGATGAACCCTCCAGTATGCCCTCTCTGAGTGCAGATCTAACATTCTCCCTGATTAATAATACAACTCCTCCACCTCTTTTGCCTTCCTCTCTATCTGAACAAAAACAATGAAACCCTGAAATGTTGAGCAGTCAGTCCTGTCCCTTTCACAACTAAGTCCCTGTAATGGCCACAACATCATAGTCCATTATAAGGAGTGACGTTCCAATACTGGTGACTGTGGAACATAACTGACCTTCCTCCTAGTCTGAACAGCCATGCCCCCAGACCTCTTTATTTTCTATCTTTTCCCCAATGTCATAATCACAATGTAATTGAGTGCAGTAAATGGTACTTTATCACAGTTCCTTAACATCAATAACATCAACAGCCTGACCCACACGTGCCCTCTCTGATCCTGAAATAACAATTTGAATTGTGTTTGTCACGTACAATTCTCTGTTAACATCTGCATGCCATCTGTTTGTTATAAGCCCATATTTTCTTACGCACGTTTTGCATCAGATCATGGATGATAGATGTTCTCTCAACGTTTTACTGATTTTTCACGGTTCAGATGAAGGCCATCCCATCGGAACAGTTCCCTCCTTGCCCAGTATTTGTGTCAAAGTCCCATGATTGAAACCCATTTCTCTCACACCAATCTTTGAGCCACACATTTACCTGCTGACATTGCGCTAATTAGTTCATGGCTCAGGCTATAATCCAGAGATTATTTCCTCTTTGGTTCTGCTTTCTAATTTACCTCCTAGCTTTTCATATCCCTTAGCAGAACCTCTGCCCTAGTTTTATCTCTGTCGTTTGGTACCTGCTGAGACCACGACGACTGGATCTTTACCCTCCACTGCAAGTTCCTCTGCAGCCCTGAGGAGATATCCCACACCTGAACACCAGTTATGCAACACAACCATCAGAAATCTCAATCGCAGTCACACAGAACAGTGTCTATGCCTCTAACTAAATTATCCCCAATTACAACACCTTTTCTCTTTTCGTCCCCTCCTTGAAATGCTCCCAAAATTCAGTGAAATGGCCAATCAGCTCATCCTCCCTGCAGTCCCCTTTCCCATCCAAACAGGGAACAAGACGTGTACCTGTTAGACACAGACAGGGGCTGGGGCTCCTGCAACTCTACCTCCTGTATCCCTCTACCTGCCTCACTCATAGCCACATCCTCCCTGTCCCTGACCACAGGCTGAATTTGAGTTAGTTGATCTAAGCTGTGTAACTGTCTCCTAAAAAACAGCGTCCAGGTAACACTCTCCCTCCCAGTAGTGCTGCAATGTTTGAAACTCAGACTCCAACTCACCGAGTAGAATCCAGTGTTCTTCCAGCATTCAGCATTTACTGCAGACATTGTCACTGTGAATCACAATGTGGTCCACCAGCTCCCATATCGTGGAGAAACAACAAATGCAGCTGGTTTGCTGTAAAAATGGCCATGGGTCTCGGGCTGGCCTGGGTGATTAGGAGACTTGCCCGGCCACTTGTGTAATTGCAGTGTTCCTGATTATCCACTCCATTAATCTCAGTCCTTGAGCATGCAGCCTTTCCTTGTGCTACCCCTGGGACTCCCCACACCCCATCGCTTCGCACTCGATGGTCCAGACGCAGGGCTGTGCGCACAAAGATCTTGGCACTTTCTGACGCGCTGGGGATGCTGGGTAAAGATCCTGATATTGAAAGGAACAGAAGCTCAAAATTCCAATTGAACAGCAAAGCAGAATGAATACGCTTAATGGCATTCATCTGCTTTGACATTTTCTGGTCTTTTGGATTAACTTCTATTTATCCTCGTCCATCTGCAAATAGATATTCCATATGTATACCTTGTCAAACATGTTTGATGGACGTGGTAGATATCAGATCCTGTGGTAATTGGACTGATCCAGTGGACCCCACGTTCCTGGTTAATGTGGTCAGAAATACGTTTTTATTAACAAGTCTATCCATTTTTAAAGAAAATGTCTTGCCAGAGTGGTGCTGAAAGGATATTTGAATTTTGAAGAGACTAGACCATGCCACGTGCTAGTGATGGTAGAAATAGAAAGGTAGTACAGTTAAATACATGGCTAAAGATCTGGTAGAGGTGGCAGCTCTTCCGATATGTGGATAATTGGGTATCCCGGGTCAGTAAGATATGCACAAGAAGGTTGGGATGGTCCTGAACGTGCAGCAATCTCCGATACATTGGTCATTGGGATTCCCAACTCAATAGGATATACACAAGAAGGACGGGATAGACCTGAACTGGGTCATCGCCTGGGTTTGCTATTGTTCCTCAGAAGGGTTTAAATAGTGTGGCGGGTGGGGAGGGGAGGGATCCACAGCAGTAGGTCTACAAGTACAGTGACTGAGGAGGAGTTCGGACTAATCCCAATCCAGCTAAGACCAAAAACTAACAGGCAGAGTGTTCTGAACGCAATGGGCCTGGCAGGCTGAAGTTTGCTGATTTTAATATTAGGAGTCTGACAGGTAAAACAAATGAACTTGGAGCTTGGGGGAGTATATATTACTGCAATGTTAATATTACAGAGATTTGGTTGAGAGAGGGAGAAGAGAGCAGTCAATCCAATGGGTCCAGAGAGAGTTGCAGAATTTTTAGTGAGCGGCTGGAAATAGTTGTTAGAAGTAAAATAATTATCCAGCATTTTACTGGAATTGTGCAGTGTGCATGATGTAATTCACAGATTGAAGGGACAAGTGAGAAAACTGGAATTGACTGTTCGCAATATTTCCTGCTTTACTAATAGTCTTTTGTAATATATTGTCACCAGTGAAAGGAAGAGGAGAATTTTCATCAGCGAATCTCAAACGAAATATCAGGTCAGGATCTGAGGGAGTTGGGTTGAACTGTGTTAATTTCAATGCAAGGATTATTGTGGTTAAGGCAATCGAACGTACAGCCTCAATCAGTACATGGGACTTGAAGAATAGATTCGAGGATATATCTACAATGAGGAATTGGGAGAGACAATATTAATGAAATGCGTTTTTGCAATATGTAATACAGGGAAAAAAAACGATTTTCTGTACAGACCAAAATATACAAAGTACAAAGAGATAAGATTGTTAAAATGCACTCCTGATATTGAGCTATGTAAAGTGAAATATGGATTGCAAAACTAGGGAAGTGGAGTGCAAAGTTTATCAATCTTATTTGACCCACAGCTGAAGTGCTGATTTCCCCTCTGTCAGTAATCCCCCTCACTGAGATTCTCTCGCGCAGTTTCTTACACAGTATCTCGGGGGTTGGGGAGTGGGGGTATTATCATTTCTTGCTGCTCTTGGCATAGCCTATTTATAAATATCCACCTTCTGCATGGACCCAACCCGTCGGCCTATTGGGTTCTGTTTAGCTGTCAGTAATCTAGCTCTATGATATTTTCGGAAGTAAGTGATCTGGGGTGACAGCCAGTATCATCGTAATGCTCAGAGGGTATGGCACCCAGACAAAGGGTTTGCAATCCAGAGGAATTTCTAAATAAAACTTCCAATTTCTGTCTATCCATATCCATCTAACCTGATGCTGTCTTCTGATCTATCGAGTTCCATCGTCATCTAACACCGTTTCCTCTCCCACTCAGTCAGTCACTCCCGTTTCTAGCCTATCTCAGTTTATCTCCCTTCACTTTCTATCTCTCTGTTTATCTCTCTCTCACAATCTATCTTCACACACTCTATCTCCAGTTATGCAGTTGGAGAGCTTGTGACCACATGATGGGCTGACTGGCCTCCATCTGTGCTGTAATAATTCTAAAGTTCTTTGACACACAATAAAATCTTCACGTACCTGAAGCTGGTCCAGTGACAAGTACAGTGCGCATTTACCCATTATCTCTTCCTGTTATTATCTGATGTGCAGCTACCTTGAAATGTCTGTTCAAACAAAACAGACTGAATAAAACTCGAGCAGTCACGAGGACGTCCATGACGTTGTATTTCAATCAGGATATACTGAAGGATGAGATTCCAAATTAACATAAGCAATGAATGAAAAATAGGGCAACACAAGAAATGGCAGCTGAGTACAGCATGTGTTTCCAAGTAGGCCTCATGGTATTATCGCTAGATTATCAATCCAAACAATCGGCTCCTGTTCTGCGAACCCAGGTTCGAATCTCGCCACTGCAGATGGTGGAAATTCAATTCTTTTTATAATCGCTGGAACTAAGAATATACTGATGCGACGGAAATTATGTCGATTATCAGAAAAAAAAAGGTTCACTAATGTCCTTCAATGAAGTAATATTCCATCGTCACATGGTCTGGCCGACATGTGACTCCAGACCCAAAGCAATGTGATAGCCTCTGAATCATCCTCTGAAATGGTCGAGCGAGACCTTCAGTTGTACCAATCGCTACAAAATCTCAAAGAAATTAAACCGGATGGACCACCATGTGTCGACTTGAGCAGTGGAAAAGTCAACACTAGAAACATCACTGTCGAACCTGCCAAGTCCTCCTTACTAACATCTGAGGTCTAGTACCAAAATTGGGACAACTGCTTTACAGAGTAGTCAAACAACAGCATGACATAGTCATATTCATGGACTCATACCTTACAAAATCAACCAACAAGAGTGATTTGGCAGCGGGCCTACTGATCACGCTGGTCGGATCCTAAAGGACAGAGCTACTATATTGGGTCCGCGAAGGTGGTGAGGGAACAACGGGAGGCAAAAAACAGACCTGACCTCATCGTTACCAATCTACCAACTGCAGATTCATCTGTCCATGACAGTATCGGTAAAAGTGACAACTGCACTGTCGTTGTGGAGACAAATCTCACGGTCAAATTGAGAATACGCTCTATTGTGTTGTGTGGTACTATCACCATGCTAAATGGCACAGAGTTCCAACAGACCTAGCGACTCAAGACTGAGCATCCAAAAGACACTGTGGTCTATGAATAGGAGCAAAACTATACGATAGCACAATCTGTAATGCCATGACCCAGCATATAACCCAATCATTACCATCAAGCGAGAGGACTAACTCTGGTGCAATAGAGTGAGCAGGTAAAGCTGTTCCAGTATAGTTACAAAACGACAAGGCAGAAAAACTACTCAAGTGTGTTCTGTACATAAAACACAGGACAAATTCAACCCAGCCAAATACCGCTTCATTAGTCCACTCTCCAACACCAGTAAATTGATGAAAGGTGTCATCAACAGTGCTATCAAGCAGCACCTGATCGACAGTAACCTGCTCAGTGACGCCCAGTTTGTGCTGCTCCAGGGACACTCAGCTCCTGACCTCATTACAGTCTTTGTTCAAACATAGAAAAAGGAACAGAATTCCAGCACTTGACATCAAGGCTACATTCTTTCAAATGTGACATCAAGGAACTCGAGCAAAAAGGATATCGTGGGCAAATACTCCATTATTAGAGTCATACCAGACAGATAGGAAGATGGTCATGGTTGTAGAAGGTCAGTCGTCTCAGGTCCAGAACATCTCTGCAGTCGTCCCTCAGGGCAGTGTCCCAGGTCCAAACATCTTCAGCTGCTTCATCAATGGCCTTCCCTCCAACATAAGGTCGGAAGTGGGGTTATTCAACAATGACTGCACAATGTTCAACTCCATTCGCAAATGCTCAGATACCGAAACAGTACATGCCCAAATGTAACAAGATCTGGACAATATCCAGGCTTGGGTTGACAAATGGCAAGTAACATTTGCGCCACACAAATGTCAGACAATGACCATCACCAATAAGAAACAATATAACAACTTGATATTCAGCAGCATTGTCATCACTAAATTCCCCACTATCAATATGCTGGCGGTTATCATTGACCAGAAACTCAACTCGACTCGCCATGAAAATATAAGAGCAGATCAGAGGCTAGGAATACTGCACGAGTAACTCACCTCCTGACTTCCCAAAGCCTGTCCAACATCCTTAAGACGCAAGTCATGAATGAGATGGAATGCTTCCCAATTGCCTGATTGAGTGCAGCCCCAACTATACTAAAGAAGCTTGACACCATCCCAGACAAATCAGCCCATTTGATTGGCACCACATCCACAAGCATTCACTCCTTCCACCACCGTCGCTTAGTAGCAGCATTGTGTACTATCTACTAGAAACACTGCAGAAATTCCCCAAAGATTCTCTGAAAGCACCTTCCAATCCCACGAACACTTGAATCTATATTTACAAGGGCAGCAGATGTTTGGGAACAGCATCACCTTCAGATTCCGCTGAAAATCAGTGAACATCCAGGTTTGGAAATGTATCGCTGTTCCTTCACTGTTGCTAGTTCAAAACCCTGGAAATCCCTCTTTAATAGCAGAATGGGTCAACGCACAGCAGGAGGACGGCAGCGGTTCAAGAAGGCAGCTCACCACCATCTTCTCAAGGGGGCAACTAGAGGCGGGCAAGAAATGGTGGGCCCATCCAGCGATGCCCACATCCAAAGAAGAATTTTTTTGAAATTCCAAATTAAGCATCTTGATGGCACAGGATATCTGATTTGAAACATGAACAGGAAAGCAGTGTTTATGATACTTAACATTTTAGACTTTACTGTTATTAGAAGGGTGTTCACGATTCCAAGATTCATTGTTGCTGGGTTCTGTGATAAATTCCACCTGTTTTGTTAAATTAAGCAATACTGGTGTAACAGAATCAATCCTTCGAAAATACCAAACTGAAAATGAAAATCATCGTAGAGTCAATGTACTCCCACCAGATGAGACACACAAATAGCAGCTTATATTGAACATATTACTGCGCTACTGGCTGACAGTGAATCCTCCCACCGTCCATATCACAGGAGTTGCCATTGACCAGAATGTGAAGTCAAATCAACATACAAATACAAGTGTTACAAGAGCAGGTCAGAGACTTACAATTCTCCACTGAATAACCGACCCTATGACATAAGGGCATGGGATATAGCAACAGAGTTAAGCGATTCAGCCGATCCCTTCACTCTGAAACTGTGCCATTTTGTCATAGCCTCTATGACTAGTGGAAATATCTTCTACACACACTGCAGCAATCTTTGCAGTAATCTATCAGTTGCAATCGGACAGTCCCCACATCCTTCAAAATTCCATCGAGTACAGACACAGAGTCCTCAACTGCTGCTCATATGCCAAGCCGTCATTCCCAAGATGCATCACCTCCAACACCAGCAGATCTTTCCCCCGAGATAGTGCCCAAAACAGCTCCCAAAATCAATGCCGTCTGACCATAGCCGGTTACATCCTCAGCAATATGTCTCTTCTCTTGTATTCTCGCTCCCTTAAAATGAATGCTAACATTGCATTTGCTTTCCTAGCTGCCAACTGAACCTGCACAATTATCATAAGAAAGGACGAGTGCTTCAAAATCCTTTTGTGCTTCACATTATATGGATCTTATTGGAACATAGTGTCTGCCTCTATCACGCCTACTAAAATGCATAATCTCACACGTTCCCATTTTGTATTCCATCAGCCATTGTTTTCCCACAATCCTAAACTGTTCAAGTCTTTCAGCAGCTTGCCCACTTCTTCAATATCACCTGCCATCCAAACATCATTGTATCATCTGCAAATGTAACAAAAATGTCCTCAGGTCCTTCGTTCAGTTGGTTCATGTAAATGGCATTTTCTGACTCTCTAAGGACTGTCCACCATTTACAAGGCACAACACTCAAGGTGCTTGACTCCATTCAGGTGAAAGCAGTGGCTGACTGGAATTATACCTGTTAAATCTTCACTCCCTGCATCACTTACGCTCAATAGGAGCACACTCTGCTGGCTGTTTTGTTGTGAATTTACCCCATTATGGTGACACAGGACTTGATGGCGCACAATCCAAGTCTACTGATGTCATTCCGTCTCAACACTAACTATGTGGTAAAATCCGTTGCTCCCGATGCGGTCTCCTCTACATTGGGGAGACTGGGCGCCTCCTAGCAGATCGCTTTAGGGAACATCTCCGAGACACCCGCACCAATCAACCAAATCGCCCAGTGGCTCAACATTTCAACTCCCCCTCCCACTCTGCCGAGGATATGGAGGTGCTGGGCCTCCTCCACCGCCGCTCCCTCACCACCAGACGCCTGGAGGAAGAACGCCTCATCTTCCGCCTCGGAACACTTCAACCCCAGGGCATCAATGTGGATTTCAACAGTTTCCTCATTTCCCCTTCCCCCACCTCATCCTAGCTTCTAACCTCCAGCAACTCGATCCCCTGACCTGTCCGGACTTGTCCGACCTGCCCAGCTCCTTTTCCACCTATCCACTCCACCCTCTCCTCCCTGACCTATCACCTTCATCTCCTTCCCCACTGACCTATTGTACTCTATGCCACTCTCTCCCCACCCCCACCCTCCTCTAGCTTATCTCTCCACGCTTCAGGCTCTCTGCCTTTATTCCTGATGAAGGGCTTTTGTCCGAAACGTCGATTTTGCTGCTGCTCCTCGGATGCTGCCTGAATTGCTGTGCTCTTCCAGCACCACTGATCCAGAAACTAACTATGTGGTGCTCACACCAACTAACGTCACTGTGTGTTGATGGCGATTGAGGGAGATAGGGAAGGGGAGGTCTCTAATGAATGACGGTGTGACTAACAGGCTGAAACGTGCCCCGACAGCCTCGGATGTACCTGTGCCCGCTGTCATAGCTGCAGACATGATCAGTCTTCCTGGGAGTCAACTCAAGGAAAGCGACTGGCCTGGACGATGTTGCTGACAGATCAATCAGATCCTGTGAGGACCACCTGGCAGCGATATTCACAAACATCTTCAGCCTCTCCCTCCTACAAGCTAAAGTCCCAACCTGCTTCAAGAAGACCATCATCATCCTTGTAAGTGAGAAAGCACATGCAACGTGCCTTAATGACTTCCGCCCAGTGGCTATAAACTCAATAAACATGAAGTGCTTTGAGACGCTGGTTATGGCCCACATGACCTCCAGTCTCCCAGCCTGACATGATCCCCTATAATGTTGCGACTGATGTAATGGTTCACCAGCAAATGCTATATCTCAAGCCCTGCATTCATCCCTGGGACATCTGGACAACATCATGAGCCTACATCAGACTCTTGCTTATGGACTACAGCTCCACCTGCAACTTTAGTTTCCACTCCTGAATGCTCTCAAAACTACCTAACCTTGACCTTGGCACCGCCCTCTGCAACTGGATCCCAAGATTTCTGACCCACGGACTGCAGTCAGTGAAGATAGGTATCTGAACCACCACCACCACAATAGCACTCAACATTGGAACTCCTGGAGGATGCGTTCTCAGCCCCCGTCTGTAATCCCCGTACACCCACGCTGTGCCCTCAGCCTCCTACTGTACTCCCTGCACACCAACAGCTGTGTCAACAGTCCGCTGTACACCCACGAGAACTCCTGGAGGATGCGTTCTCAGCCCCCGTCTGTAATCCCTGTACACCCACGGATGTGCCCTCAGCCTCCTACTGTACTCCCTGTATAACCACGGCTGTGTCAACAGTCCGCTACTGTACTGTATCTACACGTATAGCTGTGTACTCAACTCCCTACTGTACTCCTGGTACACCCATTGCTGTGCCCTCAGAATCTATTCTATTCCCTGTACACCCATGGTTGTGTCCTCAACCCCCTACTATACTCCATGTGCACGCATGGCTGTGTCCTCAGTCCCCTACTGTACTCCTGGTACACGCACTGCTGTGCCCTCAGAATCTATTGTATTCCCTGTACACCCATGGTTGTGTCCTCAACCACCTACTATACTCCCTGTACACACACGGCTGTGTCCGCAGACCCCTACTGTCCTCCCTGTACACCCACGGCTGTGTTAACAGTCTCCTACTGTACTCCCTCTACACGTGCGGATGTGTCCTCACCTCCCGACTCTCCTCCCGGTACACCCGCGGCAGTGCCCTCAGAACCTACTGTATTCCCTGTACATGGTTGTGTCCTCAACCCCCTACTACACTCCATGTATACGCACGGCTGTGTCCTCAGGCCCTACTCTACTCCCTGTACACTCATGGCTGTACATTCAGCCCATACCATAGTCTCTGTATACCCACGGTTGTGTACTCAGCCCCCTACCTGTGTATCCACGGCTGTGTCCTCAGCACCCTACAGTACTCCCTGTAAACACACGGCTGTGTTGCCAAATTCCAAACAACACCAGCTGCAAGTTCAGTGATGACTCCGTCAAAGTGGAAGGGATATCAATCAACGATATCAAGAAGGGATATCAATGTTCACCTCTATCGACAAAACCCTAGCCAGAGAAACAATAGCCAACCTGCTGGACATACAGAACAGTCAACAAGACGGTGAACCTATCAACAAAGACTGCATCCTCAAAGTACTGAACCTTTGCCTCAGAACACACTCCACATTCAACAACCAAATAGATGAACAAATCCCATGGGCTCACCCATCTCTGGACTCATAGCAGAAGCTGTAATGCAAAGATTAGAACAAACAGTCTTACCGCAAATTCAACCCTAACTCTGGGTCAGATATGTGAATGACATCTTTCTAATTATTAAAAACACAGAAATAGAGAACACACACCGAATCATCAACGCCACACTCACAGGAATCCGATTCACTAGAGAGGAAGAAAAGGACAACCTGCTCCCATTCCTAGGCGTGATGGTACAGAGAACACCGAAATGATAATTCACCACAAAGTTTTTCAGGAAAGCCACACACACAGACCAAGTCCTGAAGTACGAAAGCAAACACCCTAACACACACAAAAGAATTGGCATCAAAACACTACTCAAAAGGGCCACAACACACTGCAGCACACCAGAACATCAAAAAGGGGAAGAAGAACACCTCTACAATATATTCGCCAAAAACGGATACCCGCACAATTTCATCAATAGATGCCTAAGGGAAAGACAACGGAATGAGAACATGCCACAACCCAAAGGACTAGCCACGTTGCTATACATATAGAACATTTCTGAACTGACAGCCAGACTACTACGACCACCAGGACTCATAACATCTCACAAACCAACAGCCACTCTCAGACAACAACTCACCAGGACAAAAGACCCGACACCTAGCAGGAGCAGGAGCAAAACCAACGTAGTATGCAAAACCGTATGCAAGGACTACACGAAACACTAGATAGAACAAATAGGAATACAGCTAACGATCCGTATCCATGAGTACCAACCAGTCACGAAACGACACGACCAGTTATCCTTGGGAGCCACACACACAGATGAGAAGCAACATTAGTTGGACTGGACAACACTACTATTATAGGACAAGCAAAACAGAGAACAGCCAGGGAATTCCTAGAGGCATGGCACACATCCACAGATTCAGTCAACAAACACATCGACCTGGACCCAATATACTGGCCACTGCAGCGGACAGCTGGAACTGACAACCGGAAGCGACAGAGACAAACCATTATAATCGCAGGAGGAAACAACACAGAAGCGCTTCACAGGAGTTTCCCCAGCACTGAGGATGGCACCTAGACAGGGGAGGAAACGTCTGCACCACAAATTCCCAGCTCGGCGAACAGAATCACAATGACCTACATGCCTCTCAGTTTACAGCCATTGTTCTGTACTATGATTTGCGTGTTCATCTTGGCACAGATAACAATAAATTCTCACATCCATCCCCCGAGCTCTCTCCAGTGCTCACTCCCAGCTCTCTCCAGTACTCACTCCCCCTCCCATTCCCCACCCTCAGCTCCCTGTGACCCCATCCCCAGCTCCCTGTATCCTTTGTCTCTCGCCGTTTCTCTCACTCTGTTTGTTTCCCTGTGTTTTGTTTTTCTCTGTCTTCTGTTTCTTTCCCTGAATTTGCTATCACCTGTCCATGTGACTGTTTGCTTCCGTGTTTTGTTTCCTTTCTTTCTTTGACCAGTCGTCCTTCTGTTTCTCTCGCGGCATCCTTTCTCTCCTTTCCTTTGTGTCTGTCCCTTTCTGTCTCGTTGTGATGGTGATGTCTTCTCTATTCGTTTGAAGCAGGTGGTGGTTCGTTGGTTCGATGTTGGCAATACATTACACTCAAGTGTGTTTTTGTATGGTGACATAGTTTAAATTTATTGGTGAAATTTCAATTGTTGTCAAAACAACAACCAGAACGTGGGTATTCATTTAACAGCCAATTGTTACATCGACCTGTTTTGGAACTGTCCGTATCCCAGTGCTCAGTATACTGGCAACTGAAAGCATGCTATTGCTGAGTACAATATCATGACATGGTAACTGCTCTGCCCAGGACCATAAGAAACTACAGACGGTTGTGTGCACAACCCAGACCATCACGGAAGACAACATTCCATCCATTTATACTTGTCATTGTCGCCGAAAGGCTGGCAACATCAAAGATCTGGTAATGATTTCCTGCAACCTCTTCCAACAGTGACGAAATGCAGAGGCTTGAAAACATGGAGCAGCATACTCGGGAACACCTTCTTCCGTACCGTAATTAGACTGAATAATTGACATCTCTTACTTTTCAAACAATATTAATCTTGCTAACGTCGATCGTGCTTGGCACACCTCCTGTGCAGCTGTAACCTTGTATGCCTCCATCTGTCTCAGTACCATATGATCTTTTTTTTCTTGTTAACTATCATATGCCTGCACTACTTGCAAAACAAAGCTTTCCATTGTACTTCTGACAAAAATAAATCAAATCAGATCAGATCAATCACGTGGATTGCAGTGGCTCAAGGTCTTCTCAAGAGCACCTGGGAAAGTGAAATAATGCTGGCCCAGCCAACGATACCCATATCTCATTAATGAATATAAGAGGATGGCCACACTCAGGGAAGACAGACAGGGGGGACCAAATCACTTTAAACATTGTCTTAGACATATACAGGTTTCCTTCGCTATCTGAAAGTAGAGTGCTCCAACAAAACTTTTCTTAATCTGATATGGCGTAAAGTGAAGAAGATCTTTTTTGGAAAAAAAAATCGCTTTCTTCGTAAAACTAAAAATCCTCTTCTGATTTCTTTTGGTTAATGAGAACAGGTCCTAATGTAGGTCATTCGGAGGGATTTGGCTAAAAACAAACTTTAGAAAAGGGAGGATATCTGTATCTACGTGGGCATGACATTCAGGAAGATGGGAACGGCGAAAAATAAATGAGGTGAATCTCAAATTTTATTTCCATCCCAATTGACTAACATTCCCTTTGTTTGCACTTTTTTCTTCTATCCTTCTCTTCCTCTATCGATTCAACTCACTACTCCTCTCTTTCAAAGCAGACTTCCCTGCCACCCGCATTAATCACACTATTTTCTAACTGCTTTCATTTCTGAAAAGTTTCCCAGCAATTGCTATTCTTTTCTTTGCATTTTTTACATAATTTCAGATCTCCAACGTCTTTCTTTATTTGATTTGACCTTCAATTTTGTTATTTCATGGGATGTCGGCATCTCTGCCAAGGGCAGCATTTGTTAACCATCACTGATTACACTGACTGTGAGGCCATTCGACAAGCTAAAATAACGTTAAGCACATTGTTATGGGTCTGAAGTCACACTTAACCCACACTGGGTAAGAACGTTAGGTTTCTTCATCAAAGGACATCAGTGAAACAGATGCGTTTTCAGACAAAGCGTCGATTTTATGGTTATTTCTCGTGAAATTCACTTTTATCCCAATTCTTATCACTTTATTTATGTTCTTCCATCAACTGTGGTAGGACTTGAACCTTGAAACAATATTTTTCATTTAATAAGGTTTGCTTCTGAATTATACATCCTGCGACATTCCTACTCTGATATATTTTCCTAATCATGAAGTAAAGTCTGAGAAAAGAACAATTTTGTTAATGGAATATTTGTAACTGGAAAAGTAACTAGAAAAGAGCTCGAAACATAAAGACTGAACTTTATCAACGTGCAGACAATGGTTATTCAGCAACAGCACTGACACAGAGATGAAGATTGGTGATATTATGAGCTGGCAGTGGATAGGTTTGGTGACAGAGAGACAGGGACATAAATCAATTCAGGGCAAAAAGGGATCTCAAGGTTGTGAACAGTTTTATTTTCAGATGTTTATAAGCAAGTGGTCTGCAATTCATGGATAATGAATGGAGATTACAATCGAAACTGAATACAATAGTTTTGTTCTTTGACATATATAGATAACAGACATTGCAATTACGTCCAATCTTGTTTATGAGATTAATGAATGGACAGAGGTGGAGAACACAGATATTAGCGAGAATAGTTTAGTTACTCAGCGTCCACCCCGCCCAGAATAATAATCAGTACAGCTGATATCTGATACGGTAGAAATTGCCAATAGGGGGAAATCTTGAAAAGACGCAAGGAAAGACTCGTTCCATTGGTGTAATTATCCAGTCCATTATTCTCATATTCAGTTCTGTCGTCTCCCTGTCTACGATGTGCTGATCTCTGTTACTATTAGAGCTGATGCATCTGCTGCTATCGTGGAATAGCGCAAAGAGCGAAGCTCCTCGCCAATAGGAGAGGGAAACCCTCCAGTGACACAATTACAATGCATGGAGACTGACATCAATCACAGTCACTGAGCAAACAGTTCCAGCTTTCAATACAGCATATTCAGTACACAATATAACTGGACTGCTCTAGTGAAATCACTTGTGAGGGAGAATGATTAATGTTTTCTTTTCGTAGGGTAGATAACTCTGCTCTGTTCTACGTTTGCAATGTTGTAACCATCCCTCCCTAAATCCCTCCAACCCACCAAAACAAACACAATCAGGGATGTGCCGATCTCTCCTCCACGGGAACATACGCCAGTCAGCAGACTGTCAATGGGTACAAGTGAGAACCTCAGATGCTGGAAACCAGAGTTCAGATCAAAGTGGTGCTAAAAAAAGCAGGGCAGGTCAGACAGCATCGAGGAGCAGGAAAATCGACGTTTTTGGCAAAAGCCCTTCATCTGGAATAGAGGCAGGGAGCCTCCAGGATGGAGAGATAAATGGAGGTGGGGATGGAGGTGATAGGTAAGAGGGGAGAGTGGAGCGGACAGGTGGGAAGAAAGATCGGCAAGTAGGACAGGTCATGAGGGCAATGCTGAGCTGGAAGGTTGGAAGTGAGGTAAGGTGGGGGGAGGGGAAACGAAGAAACTGGTGAAGTCCACAATGATGCCCTTGGGTTGCGTGTTCCGAGGCAGAAGATGAGGCATTCTTCCTCCAGGCGTCGGGTCGTGAGGGAGCGGTGGTGGAGGAGGACCAGGACCTGCATGTCTTCAGCAGAGTGGGAGTGGGAGTTGAAATGTTATGCTCCAGGGCGGTGGGGTTGATTGGTGCGGATGCCCCGGAGATGTTTGGTAAAGCGCTCTGCTAGGAGGTGTCCAGTCTCCTCAATGTAGAGGAGACCGCATCGGGAGCAACAGATACAATAAATGATATTGGTGGATGTGCACGTGAAACTGTGATGGGTGTGGAAGGCTCCTTTGGTGCTTGGATGGAGGTGAGGGAGGAGGTGTGGGTGCAGGTTTTGCAATTCCTGCAGTGGCAAGGGAGGGTGGCAGGACGAGAAAGTGATTCGTTGGGGGGCATGGGCCTGACCGGTTAGTCATGGAGGGAATTGTCTTTGCGGAAGGTGGAAAGGGATGTGGAAGGAACTTTATCTCTGGTGGTAGGATCCGTTTGGAGGTGGCGGAAATGTCGACGGATGAAAGGGCTAATGTGTAGGTTGATAGGGAGGAAAGTGAGGACGGGGGGTTCTGTGCTTGTTACGGTTGGAGGGGTGGGGTTTGAGGGCGGAGGGGCGGGATGTGGATGAGATGCATTGGAGGGCATCTTCAACCACGTGAGAAGGGAAACTGCGATCTCTAAAGAAGGAGGCCATCTGGTGTGTTCTGTAGCAGAACTGGTCCTCCTGGGAGCTGATATGGTGGAGGCAGAGGAATTGGGAATATGGCATGGATTTTTGCAGGAGGTAGCGTGTGAAGAGGTGTAATCCAGGTTGCTGTGGGAGTTGGAGGGTTTGTAAAAACTGTCAGTATCATGTCGGTCGTCAATGGAGATGGAGAGGTCCAGGTAGGGGAGGGAGGTGTCAGAGAAGGTCCAAATGAATTTAAGGTCGGGGTGAAATGTGTTGGTGAAGTTGAGGAACTGTTCAACTTCTTTTTGGATGCACGAGGTGGCGTCGATGCAGTCATCAATGTAGCAGATGAAGAGATGGGGAGTGGTGCTGGTGTAACTACGGAAGATGGACTGTGATACGTAGCTGACAAAGAGACAGGCACAGCTGGAGCCCATTCGGGTGCCCATGGCTATCTTTTTAGTCTGGAGGAAGTGGGAATATTTGAAGGAGAAATTGTTATGGGTGAGTACCAATTCAGCCAAACGAATGAGAGTGTCAGTTGAAGGGTACTGTTGGGGACGTTGGGAGAGGAAGAAACGGAGGGCTTGGAGGCCCTGGTCATGGCGGATGGAGGTGCAGAGTGATTGGGTGTCCATGGTGAAGATGAGGCGTTTGGGCCGGGGAAACGGAAGTTTTGGAGGAGTTGGTGGATATGGGTGGTGTCTCGAACATATGTGGGGATTTCCTGGACTCGGGGAGATAGGGACAATATCGAAGCAGGTGGAGATACGTTCGGTGGGGCAGGAGCAGGCTGAGACAATGGGTCGGCTAGGGTGGTCAGGCTTGTGGATCTTGGGAAGGAGGTAGAATCGGGCGGTGCATGGTTTCCAAACTACGAGGTTGGAAGCTGTGATTGGGAGATCTCCAGAGGTGATGAGGTTCAGTCAACCTGAAATTAGACAGGAAGTGTGCACATCCCTGAATGTTCCTCTCACTGCTCTGATTCGGCAACTTTGGAGCTTCCATAGAGAATAGTAGTTTCCCTTGCTGTAAAACCATAATTTTTACGCTTTTGGGTCTCAGTCCAAATCTAAAAGTGATACGTACAATGAACGTATTAATTAGGACCTATGAATTAATTAGTCAGGGACGGAATGAATATAACATTGACTAGGAGATAGGATGGAGACTGCATTGTGAATACAATGATATTCCTCATTCACCATCACTCTGTCTGACAGATAAAACTAATTATAATGCTCATGGAAGCAGCCAACATTTGGGAGATGCAATGCTGAATGTGAACTGAACAGGATAATTTTAATGTGATAAAGTGAAGTATATTTTATATGGACACCATTTAATCATTGGGCATACAGCTCGAGTACGGTCACTGGACCTGAGACATTAACTTTGATTTCTATTCACAGACACTGCCAGACTTACTAAATTTTCTCTCCAACATCTGTTTCTTTCAGACTGATCATTTTCTTCACATTTGACGGGGTACTTACAATTAAAACAGACACTAATAACAAAATGTGGAGGGCCATGGGGACAATATAGGAGAATAACAGTAGAGATACAGCTCATTCCAAGTTGAAAGACACAATGGGCTGCGTTTCCTCCACCGTTGCTCTGATTGTTCTGTGATATGTATTCAAAGCCTTTGGAGAGTGGGGAGACAAGCTTGTTCAATGAAGGACACAGAGTGTCATTTATAATCTGTTCCTATTAATTCATCAAGTTCAGCTACCGCTAAAATGTCTTCAAACAAAGTGGATTTCCTGAGATTTACAGGATTTTCAGAATTTTTTTTTTCCTTTGAAGCTTAAAGAAGAAACAAATTTCAGCCGTAGTACAGGTGTCACAGACACAGCAAATATTATAGAGATCGGAAAGTACCACATTTTCCAAATATAACCAAGTTCAACATGTAGATCTGTCAAGAAACATGAAATATAATGATATGGAAACAACAAATACAATCACAAAATGGCGAAGAAACGAAAAAAGATGAGCAAGCTTCTGCAGAGAGAAATAGAGTTAGCATATCGAATATGATGTGACACTGTTCTGAAAAGTCATATTGGAATCAAATGTTAATTCTGTGCATCTCTGCTCAGATGATGTCAGATCTGCTGAGTTTCTCTCCAACTCTTTCAATTTCTTTTACTTTCCAAACGGTGACAAATTGTCTGGTCGAAACAATAACACCAAAGCCGCTATATCAGTTAAATCTAGAGTAATGTTTCGGACATTAAATGAGAAATTACAAAGTTCCTATGTTTGACAGGACTCTAAATATCGATGACGTACTGCATTGTTAGAAGTTGCCATGAAAATGCTGAAGTAAAACAGAAGTTGCTGCAAAAGCTCAGCAGGTCTGGCAACATCTTTTTTTGAGAAACCAGAGTTAACATTTCTGGTCCAGTGACCCTTGGTCAAAACTAATGGTAGCCCTAAAAATGTTGGTTGATATGCAGCAGAGTCTACATATATGTTAATAGAGACTGTTCGGAGCTTACAAAGGCTATGTGATAACTAGGCCTTGTGTATTATGGGTAGGGGGCTAAGACATAGAACATTACAGCGCAGAACAGGCCCTTCGGCCCTCGATGTTGCACCGACCTGTGACGTATTCTCAGCTCGTTCCCCTACATTATCCCAAAATCATCTAGGTGCTCATCTAAGGATTGTTTAAATCTCCCTATTGTTGCTGAGATGAGTATATGAGCAGGTAGTGCATTCCACGTCCTTACCACTCTCTACCTAAAAACCTTTGTCTTAAATCTTTCACCCCTCAATTTGTAGCTATGCCCCCTCATACAAGCTGACGTCATCCTCCTAGGAAAGAGACTTTACTGTCTACCCTATCTAATCCTCTGATCATCTTGCATGTCTCTATCAAATCCCCTCTTAGCCTTCTTCTTGCCAATGAGAACAGGTTCAATCTCTCAGCTTTTCCTCATAAGACCGTCCCTCAAGACCAGGCAACATCCTGGTAAATCTCCTCTGCACCTTTTGCAATGCTTCCACATCCTTCCCGAAATATGGGGACCATATTCCAAGTCTGGCCGCACCAGCGTTTTGTATAGTTGCAGCATGATATTGCTACTCTGTAATTCAATCCTTCTACGAATGAAACATAACACATCATATTGGGCGAGTTCAGATCTTTAAATTATTGAACTTGATTTTGATTCGGAAGTGTGCAGGGCCCGCACGCGAAAATGAGGTGTTGTTCTTCCAGCTTGCGCTGAACCTTCCTGGAACACTGCAGCAAGCCTGACATAGAAATATTGGCCAGGGAACAGGATGAGGTTTTGAACTGGCAGGCGACTTCAAGCTCAGGGTCTTTACATAGGTGGACCTTGATGTTCTACGAAGCGTCACCCAGTCTACCCTTCGTTTCCCCAGTGTAGAGAAGACCACATTGTGAGCAGCGAATGTAGTAGGCGAGATTGTGGGAAATGTTAGTATGGTACTGCTTCACCTGGAAGGTGTGGTTGGGCCCTTGGATAGTAAGGGGGGCAGTAAATGGGGAAGTGTTACACCTTCGGCAGGTGAAAATGAAGTGGACCTGTGGTGGGGGTGGAGGAAGATGTTGGGAGCGAATGAAGAGCAGACAATGATGTCCTGCAGGCAATGGTCCCTCTAGAATGCGGACAATGGAGAGGAGGCAAACATGTGTCGGTTGGCGGTATTTCGCTGAAGGTGGGGGAAATGAGGTCTGATGATCCTCTGCATGTGAATGCTGGTGGGATTGTAGATAAAGAGAAGGCGAACTCTAACGCTGTTGCGGGAGGGAAGAGAGGGAGAAATGGTAGGAGGGAAGGAGGTTCGGTCCTGGTTGACGGCCATGATGACAACAGAGCTGGAGAATCCTCAGTTGAGGAAGAAGATGGACATTTAGAGGCCATATTTTTGAAGATGGCATCATTATAAGCAACGCGGTGGAGACGGTACAACTGTGGGAATGGAATGGAGTCTTTGGAGGAAACACGATGTGAGGGTGTATACTCCAGGTATTTGTGGGAATCGATGGGTTAATACTGAATATTATCATCTAGTCTATCCCCAGAAATGGAAACAGAGATGCTGAGGAAAGGAAGGGATGAGTCAGAGAAAGAGCGGGTGAAAGTGATGGAGGGATACAAACTGGAAGTGAAACCGATGAACGTTTCCAAATCTGGACAAGAGAGAGACGTAGCAGCGATGATATCATCTATGAATCAAAGAAAAAGAGTTGTTATTGTGGGCTGGAATAAAACTGGAGCAGAATCTGTTCTACGTTCTCCATGAAGAAACGGGAATAACTGGGGCCAAGATGTGTATCCATTCAATCCCTCTGTGTGACAGGAGCAGGCCGAAGGAATGGGTCTGCCCAAGCAGGTCCGTTTCTGGAATTCAAAAGGCGAAAGACACGTGCTCTGCTATCAGAGGACCATCAGCTTGGGGGCAGTTAGGTGGGGGGTGAGTGCAGCGAGAATCTCCAGATGAAATGAAGACAGTTATCACAGTTGATAAAATGGTGGGTCATTGTCCAAGGGGAGATAAGTGGAGGTACCTGTGACCCGGCACTCATCCTCTGCAACATAGAGTTCAATCCACCAGACTACAGTAGCACCACCCTTATCGGCAGAGGCTGAATAACACAGTCATGGTTCGATCTAAGTGCATGTAGCGTAGTCCGTTCAGACAGTAATAAATTTGATTGGGTGAGGGGGATGAAGAGAAATTAAGGCAAACAATGTCACGTGAAGAGTTCTCAATGAACAGATTGAATTCAGTAAAAGGTCAGAGAGAGTGGTCTATGTGGAGGGACAGTGTTGGAGCTGGGTGACCGGGTCTATGAGATACCGAGAGGAATCTTGCCCAAAGATATAGGCACCGAGGCGAAGATGATAGAAGAAGAGTTCAACTTCATGTCGATCCTGAAGTTCCTAAAGGTGGGGGCACGGAGAGGTAAAGTTCAGATATTTGCTGAGGGCAGAATATTCAGCATCAGAGAGTGGAATGTTAGGAGGGATGGTGAATATTTGCAGGGGGTGGGATTGGGGGAGGGGATGGATCAGAGGGTAGGATATAGGATGGGAGGAAAGTTCCACAGGGTCATGGCCATCTCTACGTTGTTACAAGTTGTGAGCCTAACGCATCTGGCTAGTACGGCGAATGAGTCAGGGAATAAATTAGGCTCATGGAGTGGGGCAGCCTAGAGCCAATGACAGGCGATTCTGCTGGACAGAGAAAATGATTTCTCAGTGGCGCTGACATCGCATGATTAGTCCTCAGAAAGTAACTGATTGAAAATATTTGGGAGGGTAATCTTATTGTAATGTCCTGAATTCACTGGGTTGACAATCAATCAGCAAGGTCTTATTTTTCTGAGACTTTAGACCAAAGTGTGAAAACATAATATAGCTTGACATCACTAACGGGACAAATTCATCCATGGTTTTGAAAGGCACTAGCAAGTGCAGGGTTTATTTGTCATTCCCAATAGCTCTGAGGAAGGTGTCACTGTTCACTGAAGAAATTACCAGCGCAGAATTTCCTTCGATTCCAGTGGACCACAGTTTACTCAGGGTCCATGATTCAAATACTAATTTGATGCAAAGGAAGTTACTCTGATCTCACCTCAAATGACATTGGAAAATCAGTTGAAGTAATAAAGAGCATAAAGATAGAACACGGCTTATTTGAACAATGAGCTCACTTTCCTCACAATGTTTCGCGGAAAACAGATGCATGGACTTCTGATTCTGAGAAGAGTATTGTCCTATTTGTTATGAGGCTGTTTGGTTAAGCGCTGTGACAGAGATACAGATAGAAGCTCCAGTCTGTACAATGGGGAACAAAACCATACTGTTCACAGTGCATCGGACAGTGACAGACACACAATGTTTTCTGTTACTATTGGACATTGATCACCTTAATCTTATCATTCCCTGATGACCAGTAGTAACACAGAGGTCAGCAGATTCCATCAGCTCAGTTGGAAAGTTAAAAGGAACGGGATGGCTGGAAGTGGGATTAACTGGGAAATTTGTGTAACTTACAGTGGGAGTGGCAGAGGAAGGTTGTGAAGAGAGATCATCAGTCAAAGAGCATGTAGCAATAGGGGGGATAGTGTAAGGAAAGAGTAGGACGGGGAGGAAGAATGGTATATGAAATTTTAGTGACAGGGAAAAGCTGTTTTTTTGGGGGAAGTGAGAATGGGTTTGAAAATTTCGAAAAGGTTTCTTGTACTTTCGGTACTATCAGTTGATTCTTGGTCAGATTGGACATGTACTCGATGTCTACATCAAGTGCAGACATTTTATTTTCTCCGCTAGTGTGCTTCCTCAACATTTTTGAATCTTCTTTTACATTATGTATTTGTTTCCAATTCAAGGTATATATGAGAATATGATTTGATCTCCTGCAGTTTGTCCATAACGTAGAATATAATTGAATATGTATCCTCATCACACTAGCTGATTTAAACAAACAATGAATGAGTCCGTGTCCATCCTGCAGATGGAGGAATTCTTCAACTCTAATTATTGCAGGGAATGTTACAAAGAACAGTGTCACGCAAAATGCTAATGTTGCCGTGCAAGATGCCAAACCCTATTTCATCCTAAATTATTTACAAGCTTTATGAATAAAACATGCAGAGGGGCAGACTGTAAAGGGTGAATTCAAGTCTGTGTTGAAAATGCTATTTGTGGCTCCCTCATAAAAGATGTTAACTGCATCACTCTGTAAATTGACCAAAATATGAAAAGCAAAAATTGGAATTCTGAAACCTTCCTCGGAATAACATTTGGAGAACAGTCAGGAGTAAAGTGTTAGGCTACAGGAGGATATAAACAGATTATTCAGATAACCAGATCAATGGTCGATGAAATTTAACACCGATACACTGGGATGATTCACGTCAGAAGTAACAAGACAAATGAGTACTCAAACTGTGAAGGAGGAGGACTAAATTTGCTCGTTCTTTCTTTTCAGAAGGGATGGTTGAGGACGCAGTGTGGTACAGATGCACAAAAGCAGAAGGGGTATGGAAAGGATGAATAGACAACAGCTGTTTCTCTTACTCGAAGGGTCAAACGCCAAGGCACACAATTTTAAAGTAAAAGGTAGGTGGGGGTGAGAGAGAATTTGTGCAATCTGTTTCGAACTGAGAGGGTGTTATGAGTGCGGAATGCATTGCCTATGAGGATGGTTGAGGCAGGTAACCTCACAATCGTTTAAAACGCCTTTGGATGTGGACTTGGTGGCACAGACGTGATAGGCCTGTTTTTCTTTGCATGATTCTCTGCGGTGGCAGCCATGAAAACTCTGATATATTCTGTATAAATAAGTAATCGTAGTTGCTGGTTTGTTCATTTGCCTGAACTTAATAAGTGTACACTCAATAAGAGATTACAAACCAGCATCGTCTCATGGAGCTTCAGCACTTACTCAGCCAAGGGCAGCCCAGCCATCTCTGGGAACATCCAGGGAAATTCATGTGCTCAGTACAAGCATTGTTCAACAACAGCACGAACATTATTCCAGCTGTTTGCAACCATTACTATAGCTACAGCAATATTATGGACACAGCTTTTCCTTCAATATAATACAGACTTCTAGCTATAAGGGTGCTACGTTTTGAAGCATAATAAATACCTTTCCAGGTATTCACTTTGAAAAACAACAAGTTTTCCTGTGTTTTGCTGCCAATTATTTGTCACAGAATTCCCCACCAACTCCACCCCAACCTCTTTCCTCTTTAATATTTGCTTTTGCACAACCTTCCTGATCTCATATACCTTATTCCCTCACACCCACCATACACTCCATCCTGATTTGTTCGTCCCTGAAAAATCTGCGCCTCATCTCTTCCATTTATTCCAACCTCAAACTCACTTTGTGAACTAATCCGATTCCTTCCCTCAGCATTGTCATTAGACTGGGCGTGCCTGATGTGCTATTCACATCTACCTCCTGCTCAGTTCCTTACCTGCTGCTTTGGCTCCCACACTCCTGGTTTATGAGTTTAAATCCATTCGAAATGCACTAGAAAAGTTACCCACAAAGATCCTCCAGTTAAAATGTAACCCGTCTTTTTTGGACAGGGCACACTATCCTGGAAGAGATCCAAATGATCCAAAAATCTGAACCCCTCACCCCTGAACTAGCTTTTTAACAACATGTTAAGCTCTACTGTCTTCCTGATCCTTACCTCTATTCCACATGACATGAAGAGTAATCCAGAGATTACAGAGGATTGTTCAGTCACTCTCGCACACATATTCACACAAAGAGACAGACAGATACCACCTTACTTTGCAAAGTAATACCAGTAATCTTATAATGATGTCATGTCCTGTTCTTTTTCTCAGAGAGTGATAGATGGAGTCAAAAGGGACATTTTTGTTAATGGGTTTCTGTTTCACAGGAATGTGAGAAAGTCATTCAACCCATCAAAAGTATTGGATAAGAAGAGACATAACCCATTCGCTTTCTCTGGCCTATTACACAGGAAAAGATTTTGAAATAAAAATCTGCAAATGTTCAAATGCAAAGTAGACAGGTAGGAGGCTGAAAGAACACAACAAGCCTGGCAGCATCAGGAAGTGATGCTTCTTCAGGATTGGAGGCTGTGGTAAGGGAGCCACAGATAAAGAGGCGGGGCGAGAAAGGAGGAGGCAGTGTGGTGAGGTGGGGATAGGCGAACGTATGTAGTGGGGTACCTTGGGATGGACGTTGGGAGAACTGGATCCGGTTGACAACTGGAAGAGGGGTTGATCAAAGGAATGGAAGGGGGTTGGGAAAGGAGTTGGGGGATTGGAAGGGAGGTTATTTGAAATTGAAGAACTCATTTTTTCCTGGCCTGTTGTGTTATTCCAGTCCCCTGCCTGTCTATTATTACACAGCAAGATAAGGAGTCTCGTTAGTATAATACGCTGGTAAGCAGTAACCAAGTATCGCCCAATAATGTCCGTGAGGTTTTTCCCTGGGACCAGGAGGAGGACATTCAGCCTCGAAACACGAACGCATGAAGAGAAGAGACCATTCTTCCCCTCTAGTATGTAACACAAAGGAGGATGTCATTGATGCTCCAACATGTCAAATCAATGAGATATAGACTGCACAGATAGCCTGCTCCTTGGTTTTCCTCCTGGCTCCATTTCTAATGGTACACTCGTGTTATGTTAACAATACCATGGTTTTCTGACAGCGAGGAGGGACAGTGGAAGGTTTGTGTCAAGTCTCAAGGAGGCATCTCCCATCTCCGAGAAGACAGGCTAGTTTTCTGTATGGAGGTCAGAAACTGGTGGGAATGGCGAACTCTGTCAGAGTGTGACTGCTGACAAATGTTTGAACATGGCATGCAGTACAGGGTCACACACCAGCTGAACAAGGTGGCGGTGAGAGTTCATTCAGAACCTGGAGCACTCGCTTAAGCAACATGTGGCTTCACTCAGGTAAGTATAGTATTATAGAATCATAGAGTCCTAAAGAATGGAGACAGACCGTTCAGACTAAACTGGTCCATGATGACCAAAATGCACATCCATGCTAACCCCATTTCCCTGCTCCTTTCCTCTATCCTTCTAATCGTTTCCTTTCTATATATTTGCCCAAATGTGAAAGCATGTTTCGCAAAAAACACGTTTTAGTTAACGCTAAAAAGGTTTTGTTTTGAAAATCATGAGTTCTGGTTCATAACCCCCAAGTTTTAATGCGATCACATTTATTCTTTTGTAGTTATACAGATTATTCCTTCACAGTCTTCTCGTGATGCCATCACCACATGGAATTAGTCCGGTGAAACTCCATTACACTGTCTCTCTGTGGCAAGGTGATCAGTCCTTATCAGCGAGAGATAATCTGTACACAGTGCCACAAGTACTTTCTGAACAACACTCTACGACGGCAGGAAAGTGCCTTCACTCCTATACTTGAATCATTTTGCAATGAAGGACAGTGCACAATTTACTGTGTTGATTACCTGCTGCCTGGTATGAATTCTGTTAGTGACTCATGACCAAGGACACCCAGTTAATTTTCCCCAAGGGCTCTTCCCATCTTCTGACGTTCTCATAAATACAAAATTAAGAAGGATGGAGCGTTTTGCCAAATCATTCCTTAGCCTTGCGAATAGCTGTGCTTCAAGCACAGCCACACCAACAGCAACACCAATTTTGCTAGTTCAGATGGTTGGAGATGCTGGGAAGGCAATGTCCTCGCCGTATGATCTTGAGTTTGTTAATCCAGGGACCCAGGTGCTCATCCCCACCCCGGATTCGAATCCCGCCACGTGAAATGGTGGAATTTGAAATTAATAAAATCACATGAAGCTACGAAACCATTGTCGATTGTCAAAAAATCCTACCTGGCACGCTAATGTCCTTCAGGGAATGAAATTTACCACCGGACTTGCATGTGGCTCCAGCAACGCATTTGTCTCTCAGTTGGCCTTTGAAATAGCCAAGCAAGACATTCAGTTATATCGGTCACTACAAAGCCTCAAAGAAATGCAACCACACAGACCTAAGCACTGACTACTTACATCCCACGGACTGCAGTGTGTCAGGAAGACAGCTCATAAGCGCCTTCTCAAAGACAATGAGGAAAGGAAATTAAATACTGGCCCAGCATCCTGTTAATGAATAATGGAAGATGATTGCACTCAGGGAAGAAAGACAAAGAGACATAACTCACTTTGACCAGAGACTATGATGTATACCCTAAACCGGCATGATGTTCAGCAATATGGGAACAGGAGAAAAATAAATAAGAATAATCTCGTTTTCTTTTTATTTCCATTACAGCTGATCATCGTCAATCCCTGTGTTTGCTTATTTTCTTTAATCTGCCCCTTTCTCAGTCTATTCAACTCACTCCTTCTCCCCTTCATAATCGACACCCCTGCCACCAACATCAATCACACTATTTTCAAGCTGTGCTCAGTTATGATGGTTGGTCAGTGGACTCGAAATGTCAATTCAATTTTTCTCTCGACTCAAGGGTGCCAAATCTGCTCAGTTTCTATGGCAGTTTCTAGTTCTTCTTTTGCTTCTGATCTCTCGCATCATTCAATGTTTTATTTAAACTTCAGAAGATTGGAGGCTAGCAAATGTGGTTCCCTTGTTCAAGAAGGGGAGTAGGGATAACCCCAGTAACTATAGGCCGGTGAGTCTCACTTCTGTTGTGGGCAAAATCTTAGAGAGAATTGTAATGGATAGGATTTATGAACATCTGGATAGGAATAATGTGATCAAGGATAGTCAGCATGGTTTTGTGAAGGGCAGATCGTGCCTCACAAACCCTATTGAATTCTTTAAGAAGGTGACTAAGGAGGTGGACGAGGGGAAAGCGGTAGATGTGGAGTATATGGATTTTAGTAAGGCGTTTGATAAGATTCCCCATGGTAGACTACTGAATAAAATACGGAGGTATGGCATTGAGGGTGAGTTGGAGGTTTGGATTAGGAGTTGGCTGGCTGGAAGAATACAGAGGGTAGTAGTTGATGGCAAAGGTTCATCTTGGAGTGACGTCACTAGCGATGTTCCGCAAGGATCTGTTTTGGGAGCATTGATGTTTGTCATTTTTATAAATGACCTGGAGGAGGGGTTAGAAGGTTGGGTGAGCACGTTTGCGGATGATACGAAAGTCGGAGGAGTTGTAGACAGTGAGGAATGATGTGGTAGGTTACAGCGGGATATAGATAAGCTGCAGAACTGGGCAGAAAGGTGGCAAATGGAGTTCAATGTAGCTAAGTGTGAGGTGATTCACTTTGGTAAGAGTAATAAAAAGATGGGGTACTGGGCTAATGGTCGGATACTTGGTGGTGTGGATGAGCAGAGGGATCTTGGTGCCCATGTACACAGATCTTTGAAAGTTGCCACCCAGGTAAATAGTACGGTGAAGAAGGCATATGGCGTACTGGCTTTTATTGGTAGAGGAATTGAGTTCCGGAGTACTGAGGTCATGTTGCAGTTGTATAAGACTCTGGTGCGGCCGCATCTGGAGTATTTTGTGCAGTTTTGGTCGCCATACTATAGGAAGGATGTGGAGGCACTGGAACGGGTGCAGAGGAGGTTGACCAGGATGTTGCCTGGTATGGTAGGAAGATCGTATGAGGAAAGGCTGAGGCACTTGGGGTTGTTTTCATTGGAGAAAAGAAGGTTAATGGGTGACTTGATAGAGGTGTACAAGATGATTAGGGGTTTAGATAGGGTCGACAGTGAGAATCTTTTTCCACGTATGGAGTCAGCTATTACAAGGGAGCATAGCTTTAAATTAAGGGGGGGGGGGGGGTAGTTATAGGACAGATGTTAGTGGTAAGTTCTTTACTCAGCGAGTCGTGAGTTCATGGAATGCCCTGCCAGTAGCAGTGGTGGACTCTCCCTCATTATGGGCATTTAAGCGGGCATTGGATAGGCATATGGAGGATAGTGGGCTAGTGTAGGTTAGGTGGGCTGGGATCGGCGCAACATCGAGGGCCGAAGGGCCTGTACTGCGCTGTATTCTTCTATGTTCTATGTTCTATGTTATGACATGGGATTCCTGCATCACTGGTAAGGGCAGCATTTGTTGATCTCACTAAATGCGCTTTAATGTAAGGTTATTCTTTCAGGCAGTGTCGAGCCAAGCACATTGCTGTGCGTCTGATGTCAGTCTTAAGCTAGGCCAGGTATCAATGCTAGGTTTCTTTACCAAAGGATATCAATGAGACAGATAAACTTATTGACAAAATGCTGATGCTGTTATTGTTGATAGTAGTGAAATTAGCTTTTTATTTCCAATTCCTGTCATTTGAAATTAAGTTCTGACATCATCTGTGGGAAGATTTGAAACAATTCTGTGCTTCAGAATTACATGGGCAGTAACATTTGTTCTTTGACACAGTGTCGCTGTCATGAATTTATTTTAGAGACAAGAACAAGGTTATGATGGGCATATTTGTAACGGAAAGAGTGATTAGAAGAAAACTGGAATTATAAAGTCTGAAATTTACCAAAGCATAGCTAACGGTTTATTTAGCACCTGCACAGTCCTAAAGATGGGGATTGGAGATATTATGGAGCTGGTGGTGGGTAAGTTTGGTGATGGAGCGAATACGGAGAAATAAATGAATTCAGGGCAAAAATGTACTTTGTGATTGTGAACGGTCTTGTTCGCAGATGTTTGTGGGTGGGAGGGGCGGGGGGCTGTTGGGCAGTTCGGAAGTTTGTGGAAATGAATGGAATTTCCATTTGAAACTGAAGACAATAGTTTCCGTCTTTGCCAAATATAGATAACAGAAATAACAATGAAGCTCACCATGGCATATGCGATTAATGAAAGGGTAGAGATGAAGAGACTTACAAGGAACACCAACAATCGCGAGAATGGGATTGTAACCTGCCTTGATAATCATCAGTGCACTATATATCCGAGTTGATAATGAAGACCAAGACCAGGAAAGATAGAAAAGACCCCAGAATAAACTGCAGTTCACTGTAGCAGCATTCTAGTCTAATGTTCTCAGATTCTGATCCATTAATGGCGCATCCCAGACTATTCTCAGTCCTCTTCCTGTCTCTGCAGCTATTGATATTTGTTAATGTTGGAGGTGATGCATCTGCTGCTACAACTGGATAACGTATTGCAAGAAGCTCCTTACTAATAGAAGAGGGAAATCATCCAGTGATACTAGTAGAATCCATGGGGACTGACATCAATCACAGTCACTGAACAAAAAGGTCCAGTTAACATCTTGCAGTAATGGTACCTTTAGGTCAGAATAACAACTGGACTGGGTTGAATGTTGGCATCGCTGGTTATTGGTCACTTCTCCCATCACCATTTGCTCAAGTGAAATTAATTCTGAGGGAGAAGAATGGATGCTTTCTTATTGTAGGCTAGATGATTCTGCTGTTTTGTCCACTTGCAATGCGGTAACTGCCTGAAACCCCCACCACAGCCACCCACAAAAGACACATTTTGGATGTTGTTACAGTGCTGATCTCTCCTCGATTAGAACAGGAACCAGCCAATAGATTCACAGTGGGCATACTTGCAATCGAATACACAGAAGGTGTGGATTTGCCTGGGCGTTCGATTCATTGCTCTTATAAGGCAATTTTGTATCTTCAACATACAGTGCGCTTCAGCACAATTTTATATAAACGCACAAACACTTTCGTAACTTTATTGGCTTCAAAGCAGTAAGACTTACATTTTTTGATTCAGTCAAAAGCCAAATGTGGAATGTTGTCACAAAGCCGGTTCTTTTACACAGCTATCTTTATTTTCCCAGAGAGTCTTAAACTACCTCTCCAATATGCCTGAATTTTTAAAGGTTTATTGGCGTTCTTTTGTTTATGCCTAACAGATAACGCCTAAGGCAGAACACTTTCAACGTTTTAAAAAAACTTGTTTAACCACGAAAACGTGGCCAGCTGCCTAGCTGGGCAGGTCGGTTCAGTTTGGGAATTAGTTGCGTCAGGGTCTCTGTTGAAATGGGACGTTCTCCCCCTCCTTCTGCACTTCTGACCTCAAAACCTGCAAGCATTTTGTGTCACACTTATCCGTTATGCTCAGGGGTTTGTTTATTAGGATTGTTGCAATTATTTTGGAACAGCATTCTGAAGTTGGGGTTACTTCATGAAGTTAGCTGTGAGGGAGAATGATGGATGTATTCTTATTGAATGTGCAATAATTCTGCTGTGCTGTCCATTTGTAATGCTGTAACCGCCTGAACCTTCCACCACAACCACCCACAAAAAAGCACAGTCTAGATGTAGTTGAAGTGCTGATCTCTCCTCAACTAGGTCAGAGCCAGCCAATAGATTCTCAGTGGGCATATTTGCCCTGACCATATACAAGTAGTGTCGATCTGTCTGGACATTCCTCTCGTTGCTCTAATAAAACACTGTTGAATCTTCAACACACAGTGTTATTCAGCTCTGTTTTATGTGAACTCACAAACACCTGAATACACTTTATTGGCTTCAAATCAGTAAGACTTACATTTATTGAATTCGGTCCAAAGCCAAATATGGTATGTTGTCACAAAACCGGTCCTTTTACAAGGTTATGTTGCCCTTGCTTTTCTAAAGAGGGTCTAAACGAAACTATATTCCAGTATGTCTGAATTTCGAAAGGTTCTTGTAGTCCTTTCCTTTGTTCCCAACAGATAATGGCTCAGTTAGAAGGCTTTAAAGTCTTTAAAAAGAAACTTGTGAAATCAAGAGGACGTGAACAGTTCCCGAGCTGGACAGGTCGGATCTGTTCTGGGGTTAGTTGAGTCAAGGTCACTGTTGGAACTGGACGCTCTCCTCCTCCTTCTGAGATTCTGGGCTTATAACCTGTAAGCCTTTGTGTCAGTTTTACTCTTGGTGCTAAGGGGTTTGCTTATCGTGATTGTTGCAAGTAATTTGGAACAGCATTCTTAAGTCGGTATACCCTGTCGGGTTTTCATAGGATTAGTTATTCAGGTATTCTATTTTTGGTTCCTTGTGTTCCTCTGGGTAATTTGGTATATAAATGCTATTTGTTTAAAACTCGGCAGTCTGACCATTTATTTTACTCTGGGAATATCCACTATACACAAATCTACAACAAATTGCAAAGTTACGGTCTGGGCTAACTGCTTCGAAATGTTTGGAGGGGTCAGGGATTGTCCATAACAGATTGGGGATAGATTGCAGGATTTAGGCAGCGAGTGGCAAGTATTCGTGTCTGTTATTTCATGTGTTGATTTGGTGGGGAAACAGAGCTTCCGAAAACAATGGCTCTTGCAGAAACCAAGGTTGTTTTGGAGGAGGAAGAAGTAACCTTGAGAGTTTTACAAAATGCACAAAAGTCCAAGCTGCGGGGATGAGTAGACGAGGTGGCGTTGAAGCTGACATCCTAATGTGAGGAAAGATGAGATGATTGCAGCAGTAGCTCAGCATTCCAGTTTGATGGAAATTCCGTTAGGATCTGTAGAGATGACTAAACTTTAATTGCAACTGAAGCAGCTTACGTTGGAAGCAGAAATGAAGCAGATTGAGTTACGACTAAAATCAGAAGAGAAAGAAAGACAACGAATTGGTTTAGCAGAGGAAAGAGAAAAAAAAAGTAAGGAATGTCCTTAGCATGAGAGAAAGAAACAGAGGGTTTGTGCTTCAGAGAGAGGCAGTTCGAATGGAAAGTTAAGTTAAAGGAATGGAGATGAAGGTTGAAGGTGAGCTTAATGAGGAAGAGGGTGAGAATGAGCAAAACCATGGTAGTCAAAAGCCTAGTGAGAAACATTTTAAGTATATTCACGTCTTGCCTAAATTTGATGAGTAGGATATGGAAACCTTTTTCATTTCATTTGAAAACTTGGCTAAACAGTTGCAATGGCAAGTGACTATGTGGGTTTTGTTGGTCCAAACAAAACGTATAGGTCGAGCTTGGCAGGTATTCGCAACACAACAGGGATCGGAGGAGGGAGTATGAGGAGGTAAAGAACTTACATATAAGCTTCTGCCAGAATCCTACAGGCAACGTTTCAGGGCTCTAAGGAGGGATCCTGGTCAAACCTATATTGAATTTGAAAGGATCAAACAAAGTAATTTGATAGCTGGGCAAGAGCTTTAAAAATACAGCAAATCTACAATGCTCTGAAAGAGAGAATTACTTTGGAGGAGATCAGAAATTCACTGCCTGTCATAGCGCAAACTCAAATGGAAGAGCAGAGAGTTAAAACGGCAAGGCTGGCAACTGAAGTGGCTGATGATTATGAGTCGGTCCAGAAGACACGTTTTGGCTTCCAGAATCAATTTCAGTCCGTGAGGGATAAAATTGGGGCAAAGAGAAATCCTCACGTGGAACGAGAAAGGTAGATCTCAGTAAAGATAATTAGGAAAACTTAGTGCTCTGTAAAATTGAAACCCTTGAAGGGGACAAAGAATTTTAAAAGCTCCAGCGGTCTGCATTGCAATAAATTAGGTCACATGAAATCACTGTGTTAGTGGACTAGGAAAAAAAACAGATGTAGGAAAACAGGATAAACCTGGGAATTTTGTTGAAATGGTAAGAAAAAGCACAGTCGAAGCTTAACGTTGCATTAGAGCAGACAGGCTGATTGGAGGTTGGTTGCGGAGGAAGTGCCGGGTCTGCTTAGAAAATAAACTTGCAAAGGTAAAGTTTATTCACATTGGCCAGGAGTAGCAGATAAAGAGGATGCAATACTAAGGGACAAAGGATCCTCTGAGTCTGTGATGCGGAAAGTTGAGAAGATGTGTGCTCCAGAAGGAATACTACCAGAAAAGGTCCGGGTAAGTGGAATTTACAGTGAGACAAAAAAGTACTCAGTTATATGAATTGAAGACAGAGTGTCCAGAAAAGAGTGGAGAAATTGTGGAAGGACTACTTGACAAACACTCAGCTCCAGAAATACAATTTGTCCTTCTGAATGGTACAGCTGATTCAACGGTAGGAGTGCTGCAGACGGTGGTTGTAAAAAAAAGGCAATTGAAGCAATGCAGGATTTTTGTTCACGAATCTTTATCGATTGTGGGGTAATTAATTCACAACGTCACCAATTGAAACAGGAAGAATAAAAAAAAGCTAAGGAAGCTAAAGTGGCATTAGTAGAGGCTGTGTTTGATCTGATCGTTGAGACAAAGTGGAAGCAAATACGCGATCATGCAAATATTTTACCTCAGACAAACTAATTGAGTTACATCAGAAAGATGAAAATTTAAAGCAGTTGTATTCAAAAGGCATATACACTGAGGGAATCTGAATGCATCCCTGTATATTATTACCTTAAAAATTATGTCGGAATGAGGAAAGGGAAACAATCACATATTCAAGCAGATGAGAAATTGGCAGAAATTCAACAAATCGTATTGCCACTGCAGTATAGAAAGGAGTTGTTGCAAGTGGTGCATAAGGTACTAACTGGAGGTTATTTGGGAGTGAGGAAAACACAGGCTGAGATGCAAAGACATTTTTACTGGCATGGAGTCCACCAGGATGTCGTTGAATTTTGCTAGATGTGCAATACATGACAGGTAATTGGAAAATCACGGACGATAATAAAACCTGCACCTTTAATACCTATTCCTGCATTTGAGGAACCTTTAACAAGTGTCTTAATTGATTGACATGCGCCCCTAATTAAAACAAAACTGTATGAATCAGTATTTTTTAACAATAATCGATGTATTGACTAGATTTCCAGAGGCCACCCCGTTACACAAAAGAATTGTAGAAGAATTACTCTTTTTTTTTACTAGATACGGATTACCAATAGAGATACAGTGAGATCAAAGTTCAAACATCACATCCAAAATATTTAAGAAATTTAAGGACAGCTTAAGAATAAAGCAATTCAAATCTGCTGCGCACATGTAAAATCGTAGGGAGCGCTAGGAAGGTGACATCAAAGTTTAAAGACCATGTTGAGGACTTATAAGCAAGACTATCCAGATTATTGGGGTCAGGGAATTCTACTTGTGCTTTTTGTGGTCAGAGATGCACAAAATGAATCAACCAAATTCAGTCCATTTGAATTAGTTTCGGGGCATTAAATGAAAGGACCAGTAAAAATGGTTGAAGGAGAAATTAATAAGTCAGAATTCAAAGACCACACATTTGGACTATATATCAAATTTGAAGAAAAGAATAAACAGAGCTGGCGAATTTTCTGGACAACATTTAAAATTACAGCATACAATGAAACAAGAGGTCGACAAGAAATGAAAAACATTGCAATTTTGCTCTCTGGGATAACGTATTAGTGGTAGGTTCAGTGATAAATAAACCTTTCAAAGCAAGTTTTTTTTCACCTTATCATAAAGAAAGGAAAATGATCGAGGTAAATTACTTCATAGGGACTTCAGAGAGAAAGAAATCTCACAGAGTGAGTCATGCGAATATGCTCAAAAGGCGTTTTGACAGGGAAGGCAAGCAAGAAAAGAAGGTATTAATGATTAAAACACAGAAAGAAGAACCAGGTTCAGAGGATTCTGAATTGGACATTTCTCAAATTAAATTGGACAATAAGGAAGTTGTCTAAAATTGGGATAAATTATTATGTTACCTTCCAGAGACCCAAAAGACTTATTACTATTACTTGGAGAGATATATGGAAAATAATTGAGAAGTACTAAACTAATTATGCATAATGTCGAGAGAAGAGATAGAACATAGAACATAGAACATAGAACAATACAGCACAGAACAGGCACTTCGGCCAAGATGTTGTGCCGAACATTTGCCCTAGCTTAAGCACCCATCCATGTACCTATCCAATTGCCGCTTAAAGGCCACCAAAGATTCTGACTCTACCACTCCCACAGGCAGCGCATTCCATGCCCCCACCACTCTCTGGGTAAAGAACCCACCCCTGACATCTCCCCTATACCTTCCACCCTTCACCTTAAATTTATGTCCCCTTGTACCACTCTGTTGTACCCAGGGAAAAAGTTTCTGACTGTCTACTCTATCTATTCCTCTGATAATCTTATAAACCTCTATTAGGTCACCCCTCATCCTTCGCCGTTCCAACGAGAAAAGGCCTAGCACTCTCATCCGATCCTCGTACGACCTATTCTCCATTCCAGGCAACATCCTGGTAAATCTTCTCTGCACCCTCTCCAAAGCTTCCACATCTTTCCTAAAGTGAGGCGACCAGAACTGCACACAGTACTCCAAATGTGGCCTAACCAAAGTCCTGTACAGTTGCAACATCACTTCACGACTCTTGAATTCAATCCCTCTGCTCATGAACGCTAATACACAATAGGCCTTCTTACAAGCTCTATCCACCTGAGTGGCAACTTTCAAAGATCTATGAACATAGACCCCAAGATCCCTCTGTTCCTCCACCTCACTAAGAACCCTACCGTTTACCCTGTATTCCGCATTCTTATTTGTCTTTCCAAAATGGACAACCTCACACTTGGCAGGGTTGGACTCCATCTGCCACTCCTCAGCCCAGCTCTGCATTATATCCAAGTCCCTTTGCAGCCGACAACAGCCCTCCTCACTATCCACAACTCCACCAATCTTCGTATCATCTGCAAATTTACTGACCCACCCTTCGACTCCCTCATCCAAGTCATTAATAAAAATTACCAACAGCAGAGGACCCAGAACTGATCCCTGCGGAACTCCACTTGTAACTTGGCTCCAGGCTGAATATTTACCATCTACCACCACTCTCTGACTTCGACCGGTTAGCCAGTTTTCTATCCAATTGGCCAAATTTCCCTCTATCCCATGCCTCCTGACTTTCCGCATAAGAGATTGAATGCATGCTCCAAGATGACATAATCGACATGAGTTACAGTGACTGGGGCTCACCGATAATAATGGTGCCAAAGTCAAGTGATACCCAACGGTTATAGAATATAGAACATAGAACATTACAGCGCAGTACAGGCCGTTCGACCCTCGATGTTGCGCCGACCTGTCATACCAATCTGAAGCCCATCTAACCTACAATATTCCATGTACGTCCATATGCTTGTCCAATGACGACTTACAATGTACTTAACGCTGGCGAATCTACTACCATTGCAGGCAAAGCATTCCATACCCTTACTACTCTCTGAGTAAAGAACCTACCTCTGACATCTGTCCTATATCTATCACCCCTCAATTAAAAGCTATTCCCCCTCGTGCTCGCCATCACCATACTTGGAAAATAGGCTCTCCCTGTCCAAACTATCTGACCCTCTGATTATCTTCTATCTCTATCAAGTCACCTCTCAATCTTCGTCTCTCTAACGAAAACAGCCTCAAGTCCCTCAGGCTATCCTCGTTACACTTTCGCTCCATAAAAGGTGACATCCTGGTAAATCTTCTCTGCACCCTTTCCAAAGCTTCTACATTCTTCTAAAAATGCTGACCAGAACTGTACACAGTACTCCAAGTGCGGCCACACCAGAGTTTTGTATAGCTGCAGCACAACCTCATGGTTCCGGAACTCGATCCCTCTATTAATAAAAGCTAAAACACTGTATATCTTCTTAACAACCCTGTCAATCTGGGCGGCAACTTTCAAGGATCTGTGTACCTGGACAACCGAGATCTCTCTGCTCATCTGCATTACCTTGAATCTTACCATTAGCCTAGTTCTTTGCATTCCAGTTACTCCGATCAAAGTGAATCACCTCGCACTTGTCCGCATTAAACTCCATTTGCCACCTCTCAGCTTATCTATGTCTCTCTGTAACCTACAACATCCTTTGTCACTATCCACAACTCCACCGACCTTAGTGTCGTCTGCAAATTTACTAACCCACGCTTCTACGCCCTCATCCAGGTCGTTTATATAAATGATGGACAGCAGAGGCCCCAACACCGACCCTTGCGGTACACCACTGGTAACCGGACGCCAGGATGAACATTTCCAATCAACCATCACCGTCTGTCGTTTTTCAGAAAGCCATTTACTGATGCAAACTGCTATATCTCCCACAATCCCATTCCTCCTCATTTTGTATAATAGCATACTGTCGGGAAGTTTATCGACCGCCTTGCTGAAATCCATATATACCACATCAACCGGTTTACTCCCATCTACCTGTTTGGTCATCTTCTCAAAGAACTCAATAAGGTTTGTGAGACACGACCTCTCCTTCAGAAAACCGTGCTGCCTATCCCGAATCAAATTATTCTTTTCCAGATGATTATAAATTCTATCTCTTATAACCATTTCCAACACTTTACCAACAACAAGTATGTGGACGGCAAACACGAGGGAATACAATTTTAAAGTGAGGGAAGCTAGGTATAAGACAGATGTCAGAGGTAGTTTCTTTACTCAGAGAGTAGTAAGGATATGGAATGCTTTGCCTGCAACGGTAGTAGATTTGCCAAGTTTAAGTGCATTTAAGACGTCATTGGACAGTCATATGGACTTACATGGAATATTGTAGGTGGGATGGGCTTCAGATTAGTATGAAAGGGCGGCGCAACATCGAGGGCCGAAGGGCCTGTACTGCGCTGTAATGTTCTGTGTTCTATGTTCTATATAACTGAAGTAAGGCTCACTGGTCTAGAATTACCTGGGTTGTCTCTACTCCCCTCCTTGAACAGGGGAACCACATTTGTTACCCTCCTGTAGACAATGACGATTTATAGATCAATGCCAAAGGCTCTTCAATCTCCTCCCTGGCTTCGCAGAGGTTCCTAGGATAAATCCCATCCAGCCCAGGGAACTTTTCTATTTTCACACTCTGCAGGATTTCAAATACCTCTTCCTTGTGAACCTCAATCACACGTCGTCTCGTAGCCTATATTTTAGTATTCTCCTCAACAACATTGTCGTTTTCTAGAGTGAATACTTTCGAAAAATATTCATTAAGTGCTTCTCCTATCTCCTCTGACTCCACACACAACTTCCCACTACGATCCTTCATTGGCCCTAATCTGACCCACGTCATTCTTTTATTCCTTAAATACCTATAGAATGTCTTAGAGTTTACCCTAATCCTATCCACCAACATTTTCTCATGTTTCCTCCTGGCTCTTCTGAGCTCTCTCTTTAGGTCTTTCCTGTCTACCTTGTAATCCTCAAGCGCCATAACTGAGCCTCATATCTGCGACAGTCCACACATACATATCTGAGACAATCGTATGTGTGGACTGTCGCAAAGTCAATGCAGTTACAAAGACTGATGCATGTCCAATCCGCAGTTGGAAAACCGTGTTTAGAAAATGGGACAAACAAGTTATATTTCTAAGTTATACTTGTTCAGAGACTCCTGACAGGTATATTTGCCAGAAAGAGCAAAGAGAATCTCGGCTTTCATAACACTGAAGTTTAAATTCATGTCATTTGTTTAGAAAAGCGTGCCGGCCACATTTCAGAGACTAACCAATAAATTGCTGGATTACCCAACGTGTGGTGTACATCGATGAACTGGTAGCCTTTAGTCACTCATGGAAGGAACGTTTAGAACACTTATCAGACTTATTCGATCGACCTCAGAAGTCAGGTGTTAAACCGAGCAAAGAGGTGAATTTGCCAAAGCACAAGTCATCTTCGTGGGCCATGTTATTGGACACAAACAAATGGTGTCATGGGATGCAAAAGCATGTCAAGGCCGCTGTATATGCGAGTGATGTGGGTGTCAGCGCTGTGCTCCTGCAGGAAGACGACGAGGAGATAGAAATATCTATTGATTAGATTGAATATTCATCAGTGGAAATATTCGACAGTTGAGAAAGAGACTTTGAGTTTTGTGTTGGCACTACAACATTTCAGTGTTTATGTTACCAGCAACATATCTGAGACTATCGTATGCACCGATTATAAGGCATTAAAGTTTTTGGACTAATTTAAGGATAAAAATGTCAGACAGTTTAGCTGCAGCTTATTGATACAGCCAATCAGTTTGAAAATGGTGCATGTGGCAGGTCTTGAAAACGTGATTGCCAAAGCATTGCCGAGATTTGAATGACAGATGGAGGCATTCGATGATGGCAATATCACACACTGAATCTGGATGCAGTTATGCACGTTCGCATGTTGAAAGTAAGTGAATGTACTAACCATTATTTTAGAGGGCATTTGAAAACTGAAGACATCTTTGGATATTAATGATTCAGTTTTATTTGGGAGGAGTTGTCACAAAGCTGGTCTCTTTACAAGGTTATGTCACCCTTGATATTTTTTCGGAGCGGTTCAGAATGACCCAAAGTCCCAACATGTCTCAATTTTGAATATCTCATTGGGTCATTTTGTTTATACCTAATAGTTAATGCCTCAGGCAAAAGGCTTTCAAGTATTTTAAAAATAAACTGGTGTGAACCAGGGGGCGTGGCGAACTCTGTAGCTGCGCAGGTCAATTCAGCTCGGTGGTTAGTTGAATCAGGCTCACTGTTGAAACTAGGCATTCTCCCCCTCCTTTTGCCTTCTGACCTCGTAACCTGTAAACTTGTTTGTGACATTTTTAGTCTTTTGCTAAAAGGTTTGATTTTTGGGATTGTTGCAAGTAATTTAGAACAGCATCATTAAGTCGGGATTACCTGTCACACGCGGAGAGGATTTTTTGTTTGAGCATTCAATTTTCGGTTCTTTGTGGTTCCTTCCGTAATTTGATAAATAAATGCGGTTTGTTTAAACTCGGCAGCATGACCAGCTATTTCACTCCAGGAATGCCCACTATACACTTAACCCCAACAATTACAGTCTGCGCTACCTGCTTCAAAATATTTTAATGGCTGGGTCCTTATTCATAACAATGTACAATAACCTTGTTCAATAAAAGTCATGAATTAATGAGTAAGGGACGGAATGAATACAATATTGCCTATGTGACAGAAAGGACTGGCCAGTAACTGAGGAGACCTTTGGGCAGTACATTAATATCTCACAGTCACACGTATTCAGCCTTCACTCTTTCTGACAAATAGAATAAAATGCAATGAAGAGTTAGGTAACCGATTACCTTTGATACATGGAATGCTGAACGACAATGTGAATAGAATAGGACAATTTTAAGCATGGTATACGGAATTACATTTTATATATATAGACTGTATAATCGCAGGTTATACAGGTTGATAAGATTGTTTATATTTGGACAGGATACTCAGAATTAATAAAACAGATATAGATAACAAAATGTGTGGGATTACAGGGAGTTACAACAGAGTAAGAGTGAGGATATAGCTCATCATGAGTTGGTGGAGAGATAATGGGCGGCGTGACCACCATCCTTGCTATAATTATTCGGAGAAACGTATTGAAGACTTACAGAGCCAGATGAGACAAACTTATTCGTAAAGGGCACAGACAATGTCATAATTAATAATATGTTGCCATTATTTTCATACTGTGCAACTGTCTCTAAAATGCCTTTAAAATCAAAATCAATTTGCTGAGATTCACGCATTTATGATCAGAACTAAAGGAAACAACAGACTACAATGTAATACGTGTGTCACTGGTACAAATAATGGGAACAGGAATGATGCATAATGTCCAAATATAACCGGGTTCAGCATCTAGACCAATCAAGAAATACAAAATGTTAGAGATAGTGAAAAACTGAAATACAAACAAAATCGTGGAGAAATGCAACGGATGAGTCAGGATCTGGACAGAGAAACAGAGTTAACATATCGAGACTGATATGAACCTGTTCTGAACAAGTTATATTGGACTGAAAATGTTAATTCTTTTTTTTTTGCTATGCTCTGATACTGCCAGAACTGCTGACCTTCCCTCCAGCACTTTCGATTGATGCAATGGCAGGAGGCAGAGTTATGGTGGACGGTTGCTTTTCGGAGTTGTGGCTTGTGACCAGAAGTGTTCTACAGAGGTTAGTTATGGGTTTTAATTGTTTGTCATTTATGTAAATGATTTGGATGAGAATATAGAAGGCATGGTTACTAGGTTGATGGAAAACACCAAAGGTGGTGGCACAGGGGACAGCAAAGAAGGTTTTCGAAGATTACAAAAAGATTTTGATCAAATATATCAATAGGCTGACAAATAGCAGATACAATTCAATCTGGATAAATGTGATGTGCATACTGTAGTGTGTGTTTGCTGCTGTCTATGCATCAGGAATGAGATGATTTTATTCCCCATCTCCTGGATTCAACACAACGATCCCTTCATGATCTTTAACAGGCCTTACCCGTGATTACCCTCCTGCTCTTAATGTAGTTGCACAACATTTTTGGAATATCCTTAACCTTCTCATGAAATCGCATATCACCTTTTTGCTTTCATGATTTCTCTCTAAATAATGCGACCACACTCTATTCAAATGAATCCCTTAGTCAATACAAATAGTTGTTTATATCTAAAGTAAGACTCTCTTTTAGTCTTGAGTAGAACCTCAATAACGTTAGTCATCCATTGTTCCTTAATCTTACCAGCCTTACCCTTCACTCTAATAGGAACTCATCGTCAACTCTCAGCGTCACGCGATTGGCCACTTCCGACTTGCCAGACGTTCTATTCACCTGCTGACACTCTACTCCAATTAAACTGGGAACATCCTCGTCTCCTGCCATTAAAATTTATGGTCCTCCAATGAGAAATATAATATTAATAAAAGGCTTATTATTTTCCATAACTATTTTGAAACTAATGGAGTTATGCTTGCAAGACCCAAAGTATTCCCCTATTTTTACGGAAGTCACTTGCCCTGCCTATCTCACAAGAAGCGGTCTATTTTGCTCCTTCTCTCTTAGGATCACCCACATATTGATAAAGAAATTTTTCTTCAACTCATTTGACAAATTCTTCACTATCCAAACCGTTAACACTATGGTAGTGCCAGTCAACGTTTGGAAAATTTAAATCCCCAATTAAGCAATATTATTAAGCTTACATATATCTGAGATCTTACTACATGTTTGTTTCTCAACTTCTGTCTTACTGCTGGATAACACATCGTATAATCCCATCAACATGCTCTTTCATTTCTTATTTTTAATTTCTAAAAATATATTTTCACTGGACGATTTGTCACAAATGAGCAAATAGTACAATCTCTTCAAAGTGATATTTACTTTCGTATTCATTTCTAACAATATATTTTAACTGAACGATTTTTAAGAAAAAATCTTTCCCAGATAGAGCAATAATTTATTCCTAAATTAAAAGCATCAGTCCTCCTCCTCCTCCCCTGCCCATCGAATGTCTCTCTTTTTTTTATCCGTTCTCGAGCACCTAACACCGGGAAAATTGAATTTCCAGTCTTGACCATCTCTCAGCCAAGTTTCTGTAATAGCTATGATGTCAGAATCCCACGTTCCTAAGTATAGCCTAAGTTCATCAGCCTTCCCTGTAAGACCCCTTACATTGAAATAAATGTCACTTAGTGCTTCAGAATTATTCTACACTCTGACTCTATAGTCCTCTTTTTTCAGTTGGCGTGCTCTTCCCACATTCATAACCTTCTCCATCCAAACTACCGTTTACACTGCAACTTAGAATACCTCCTTGTCTTCTCTGCCTATATAACGTCTCCCTACACAGAATGAGCAAATCTCCCTGCTAAGATATTGATTGTTCTCTTTTTGAACAGGCCCTTTCTATTCCAAAACAGATTGCAATTTACAAAAGATCTAAAGCCCTCAACAACCCACCAGGTCTTCAGCTATTGTTTTTTTCTCCTTTAATATTTTGTTCCTTCCCTGTTGAGTTTGACATTATGAGAAAACCAGGAATTACTAATTTTAAGATACATTTTTAATCTTCTACCATACCTCTTAAATTCACTCTGTACTGCTTTAATATTTTTCCCTAAAGAGGCCATTTCTCCCAATATGTGCAATAATTCCTGGACTCTCAATCTCACCTTTAACAATAAGTTTGAAACTTTTAGAGACGTTCTTAATCCTAGCACCGGGAGAGCAACAACCCATCCTCAACTTATGCTCACTGCCACCGAATCTCCTGTTAATGCCGCTGACAGGAGAGCCCCTTGCCAAAAGGTGCCGAAGGTAAGAATTGTTCCAAGTGTCCAATAGCTGATGGTTCTACTATTTTCCTCAGAGAGAAAATCCCCTTCACTTGTTCCAAAAACTGAATTTGTTTAATGGAGGAATAGCCACTGGAGACTTTTGAACTTCCTTCTTACCTTTCCTGACAGTCACCCATCTATCTGAGTGATTTTGCTGAATAATAACTTGTCGAAATCTGCTAGCCATTTCCCACTGTACATTATGTACTGCCTTAATGATATTAATGCTGAAAAGCAGGATGTTTCATCTCCCTAAATGTTGCCTTTCTTGACCTACAGAAAATAATGTTAAAATGGAAAAAAAAACAAACATATATAGATATCAAACATATACAAAATAAAAGCAACTATTTAGCTAATTAACTCAATACAAAGATTCCTCTTCAATAAAGTATTCGAAGATAAAATTCTTCTCCATAGCTGAACACGTTCAGCTCTCTCCGGAGTGAAGACAAAAACTCTTATTTTAAAAAAAACTGCTTGACTTTTCAAAACAAACAAAAACATTGCAGTCTTAATAAAAAAAATCTTTTAAAACATATACAGTACATACTTTTCTAATTTCATTGTAGACCACCCTTGAAAAGCTCGTTAAAAATAGTTCATTTGAAAAAAAGAGACCTTTATTGCTCGTTTTCTTTTCTGCTTTGTTTTTAAAATTTGATAAAACAAAATGGAAAAATAATCTTCTTTAGTGAACTATAACGACTATATTAACTGTAAAAAGCGACTGTCAGAAATCTTAAACTATGCTTGCAGTCCCAAGAACAGCTGTAAAATCCATGCCGCTCGAAGAACTTTTTAAAAACAACTTTGTAGAACAGTCGGCATATGTTCTAATACTTTGGTTCCAATTCAAGGTAGACATGACGAGATGATTTGATCTCCTGCCCCTAGTCTATAATGTAGAATTTATTTGAATATTTATGCTCGTCACTCCAGCTCTTTCAAACAAAATTCTGAGCCTCTGCCCATTCTGCTCACAAAAAATTCCTTCTGCTCTGACTAATGTAGAGCACATTACAAAGAACATTATTCAAGTCATCATAAAATACAAGTGCTTCGGTGAAAGGCACCTAAGCATCGTCCAATATTAATTACGTACAAGACTTATAAAGAAAAATTACAGAGGGCATAGCAAAAAAAAAGGAGAATTCAGCTCCATGTCCAAAATAAAATTTAAGGCCCCATCATAAAAAGACCTCAACTGCATCACGCTGGATATTCACGAAAATAGGAGAAACAAGAGGCTGGAATTCTCAATTCTTCTTTTGTGAATAACATCTGAAAAACACGAAAAACAAGGCTTATTTGTGAAAGTCACAAATTATGACGTTGAGAATGTGAGGGATGGAGTTTGTGGAGAATGATAAATATTTTTGTCGAAGACACAACGATTAGCTGAGTGATTCACAGTGAGGAGGAACGTGTTAGATTTCAGGATGATATAAATGAATTGTTCAGGTAACCAGAACACTGGCTGATGCAATTTAACACTGACAGTTCTGAGAAGATGCATTTCAGAAGTAACAAGACAAGCGAGTACTCAAACTATTAAGAGAGGCTAGAATTTATTTGAAGGCAGAGTAGTTGAAGAGGGGCTTCTGGTCAAGGAGTTTTAAGAGCATGAGGGATGTGCAAAGGTAAAAATCACACAACAAAATGTTATAGACCAACCAGTTTGCATTTATAAACTAGTGTTGTGTGATTTTTTTAACTTTGTCCACCCCAGTCCAAAAGCAGCATCTCCAAATCATGAGAGGTATGGACAGGGTAAACGGAGAGCCTTACTCAAAGCTCAACACAAGGAGACATAATTTTAAAGGAAATCTGGTGTTAATATTCATCTGTAAAATTTAGAAAAACCTTCTCTATTTCTTTATCTATTTGGTTTCAAAATATTTTAACATTGATTTTGCCTCCCGAAAAACTTGGTGTCCATGCAGACGTTTTACTTTGAGATCTTGGCGTCCCGTTCCTCGTGCATCAGTTTGGCAATCTGTCCATTGAAATAATACACTGCTTTTCCATTCAACTCGCCAACGTGTTCAAATATAGACACATTTTTCCAATTATTATACAAAGACCAGTACGTGCTCATTCCCTTGACACACTGAGACCTCTTTATAAACTCATGTCCTCTTCATAACTTCCCTTTCTAGCCTTTGCAATGTTTGTATTCTTCCAGAATATATTCAGAATATTTTTTTGAAAAGAAAAATATTATAGCCATAATCCAATGGAATCTTTGATGTAATGTTTTACTCGATGTCTAACTATCAAGTTACGACGATGCTAAAGTATTTTTCAGACCTATGACCCAGCCAGCAGACTGCCGTTGCAGCAAATAATCAGGAAATGTCGAAAGAATTGTGAACGCTTCACTTCTGCTTCAAATCGTCATTTCCCCCTTTATTATGAAATGGGCATGTTAATAATAGATTGTCTGTCCGACTGTAACGATTTGATTTTGTTTACACTCAGCAACTAAACATGAGGAATTAAGAACAGGGATAGGCCACCCAGTTGCCAGGTCTTCTATGACAATCAACAAGGCCTGGTTGTGTTTTTTCTCCACATTACGATCTTTTTCCCTTCACATTGATCAACCTGCGTCTCCATTTACCAAAACACCTCTACTCCTACCACCCTAACTACCAACAGTGAATAAAATCCAAAAGAACTGCAGATGGAACAACAAAATAACATCGGAATTAAGAGTGGGAGTAGGAAATTCAGCCCTTTGATTCATTGCACTATTTAACATGATCATAGAACATAGAACATAGAATAATACAGCACAGAACAGGCACTTCGGCCCATGATGTTGTGCCGAACATTTGTCCTAGCTTAAGCATCCATCCATGTACCTATCCAATTGCCGCTTAAAGGTCATCAAAGATTCTGACTCTACCACTCCCACAGGCAGCGCATTCTATGCCCCCACCACTCTCTGGGTAAAGAACCCACCCCTGACATCTCTCCTATACCTTCCACTCTTCACCTTAAATTTATTTCCCCTTGTAACACTCTGTTGTACCCGGGGAAAAAGTTTCTGACTGTCTACTCTATCTATTCCTCTGATCATCTTATAAACCTTTATCAAGTCACCCCTCATCCTTCGCCGTTCCAATGAGAAAAGGCCTAGCACTCTCAACCTATCCTCGCACGACCTATTCTCCATTCCAGGCAACATCCTGGTAAATCTTCTCTGCACCCTCTCCAAGAGCTTCCACGACTCTTGAATTCAATCCCTCTGCTAATGAACGCTAAGACACAATAGGCCTCATTACAAGCTCTGTCCACCTGAGTGGCAACTTTGAAAGATCTATGAACATAGACCCCAAGATCCCGCTGTTCCTCCACCTCACTAAGAACCCTACCGTTTACCCTGTATTCCGCATTCTTATTTGTCTTTCCAAAATGGACAACCTCATACTTGGCAGGGTTGAACTCCATCTGCCACTCCTCAGCCCAGCTCTGCATCATATCTCAGTCCCTTTGCAGCCGACAACAGCCCTCCTCACTATCCACAACTCCACCAATCTTCGTATCATCTGCAAATGTACTGACCCACCCTTTGACTCCCTCATCCAAGTCATTAATAAAAATTACGAACAGCAGAGGACCCAGAACTGATCCCTGCGGAACTCCAAATGTAACTGGGCTCCAGGCTGAATATTTGCCATCTACCACCATTCTCTGACTTCGACCGGTTAGCCAGTTTTCTATCTAATTGGCCAAACTTCCCTCTATCCCATGCCTCCTGACTTTCCGCATAAGCCTACCATGGGGAACCTTATCCCTTTCTTCAGGTCCCTTCTGGCTATCATGTATCCCTCCACTGCTCTGTCTGAACCCTGTTTCCTCAACCTTATGTAAGCCTCCTTCTTCCTCTTTACAATACATTCAACCTCCCTCGTCAACCGAGGTTCCCTCACTCGACCATTTCTTTCCTGCCTGACAGGTACATACATATGAAAGACACGTCGTATCTGTTCCTTGAATAAGTTCCACATTTCCACGACATCCTTCCCTGACAGCCTATGCTCCCAACTTATGCTCCTCAGATCCTGTCTTACAGCATCGTAATTACCCTTCCCCCAATTGTAAATCCTACCCTGTTGCATGCACCTATCTCTCTCCATAACCAAGGTGAAAGTCACAGAATTGTGGTCACCATCACCAAAATGTTCACCCACTAACAAGCCCATCACTTGTCCCGGTTCATTACCGAGTACCAAATCCAAAATGGCCTCCTCTCTGGTCGGACAATCTCCATACTGAGTTAGAAAAGCTTCCTGGACACACTGCACAAACACCGCCCCATCCAATCTACTTCATCTAAAGAGCTTCCAATCAATATTTGGGAAATTGAAATCGCCCATGACTACTGCTCTGTGGCTTCTGTACCTTTCCAAAATTTGTTTCCCAATCTGTTTCTCCACATCTCTGCTGCTATTGGGTGGCCTTTAGTAAACACCGAACAAGGTGACTGCACCTTTCCTATTTCTGACTTCAGCTGCCTCTAAAGTCAGCTCCCCCTCGAACTGCCTTTCTGCCTTTCGAACATCATGGCTAATGTTATCCTGGTTTCAACTCTACTTTCCGGCCTGGTGACTGTCATCCTAACCACATCAGAAACACACCTATTTGTTTCTTGAATCTGTTCATTGATTTTTCCCTCCAATACACTGTGGGACAGTGAGTTCCACAGATTCACAATCCTCTGAGAGAAGTAGTTTCTCATCCTCTTAGTTCTAACCCTACCTCCTCTCACTCTATATCTATGACTACTTGTTCGAGACTGTCTCACATGGGAGTATTTTTCCAATCTCCTTTCGAGTTTCTTTATGTCAATCAGATTCGCCCTCAGTCTTCAGAACTCCAGCGATTATAAGCAGATGCTATTTAACTGCTCATCGTAAACCGCCATTTCATTCATGGAATCAACCTGATGAACCTCATCGGAACTGTCTGAAATGCCACCAAATCCTTCCTCAAGTCAGGGAACAACACTGGACAGAATACTTGTGATGTGGAACCAAGGTCTTAGATAATTAAAGCAACATATCTTTTGTAATCCAGTTTTTTTCCTGCGATAAATGCCAGTCTTTCATTTGCCTTTTAAAATACATGTTGCACCTGTACACCTACTTTCTACGAGTGATGCATGAAGACACCTGGAACCTTCATCGTTGACGTACTTTGAATCTGTTTCCTATTTAATTAGTAATTTAACCTTTAACTGTTCCCGCTAAAACAGACAACCTCGCGCTTTTCCACATTAAACGTCATCTGCCAGGTGTTACCCCATTCTCCTAGCTGATCAATATTCATCTTCCAACTCCGTATCTGCTCATCACAGCCTGTTTAACCACATAGTTTAGAACCATCTCTGAACTTGTTCCAACACTCTGTCTCTCCTTCCTTTCATTTGTATATTGAAACAATTGAAAATTGACAGCTGAACCCTGCAGCACCTCATTAGCTTCAGTTCGCCAGAGAAGAACGATTTATACTAATGCTCTGCTTTCTTTCAGTCAGGTCATCCTCTATCCAATACATTATTCTACACTTAACCTCCTGGGATCTAACCTTCTAGATCATCTTTCATGCAGCACCTTGTTGAAAGCCTTCTGGAAGTCTAAATATAGATGGATCCTTATTATCCACCTTGCTGGTTTCATTCTCAAAGAACTCCAGCAAGTTTGACAAGCACAACTTGCCCATCATGAATTAATTTTTGTTTTTTCAAGTGTTCAGTTATTTCCGACTTTACAATTGACTGAAGCATCTTTCCCACCACAGAGGTCAAAATCGCTGCTCTGAAGTTTCTCACTTTTTACATACGTCCTACTTTGAAGAATCATGTCAGGGCGGCACGGTGGCTCAGTGGTCAGCACTGCTGCCATATAGTGCCAGAGACCTAGACGCAATTCCCTCCTTTGGTGGCTGTCTGTGTTGTGTTTGCACATTCTCCCCCTGTCTGCGTGGGTTTTCTCTGGGTGCTTTGGTTTCCTCCCAAAGATGTGAAGGTCAGGTGAATCGATCATGCCAAATTACCCATAGTGTTAGGTGCATTCGACGGGGTAGATGTAGGGAAATGTGTCTGCGTATGTTCGTCTTTGAAAGGTCGGTGTGGACTTGCTGGGCCGAAGGACCTATTTCCATACTGTAGGCATCTAATCTAATTGCTAATTTTCCAATACTTTGGAACTATTCCAGATTCCACGGATTTTTTTTGAACATTCTAATTAACCAATCCCCTATCTCTGCTGTCACCTTCTTTAATATCCTCGAGAGCAGGTCATCAAGCGTGAGAGCCTTAACTGCCTTTAATCCCACCAATTTACTTAATCCCTTCTTCCTCGTCATCGTACTTCCATTAAGATTGGTTGCAGTTGCTGTACATTTTGTGAATAAATTATTATCCGTTGTGCAAACAGGAAGTGTTGGTTCTGCTTCTGCCATTTCTGAGTTTCCCATTATTACCTCGCCATTTTCACCCTCGAAAAGGACAATATTTACTTTCACCATTCTTTCCCTTCTTACATATTTGGAAAAGTGCTGGATTTAAATTCTCAGGCGAAAACTGATTATCTTGTATGTCTCTATTAAGTCACCTCTCAATCTTCTTCTCTCTAACGAAAACAGCCTCAAGTCCCTCAACCTTTCCTCCTAGGACCTTCGCTCCATACCACGCAATATCATAGTCAATCTCCTCTGCACCCTTTCCAAAGCTTCCACATCCTTCGTATAATGCAGTCACCAGAACTGTACACAGTACTCCAAGTGCGGCCGCACCAGAGCTTTGTACAGCTGCAGCATAACCTCATGGTTCCGGAACTCAATCCCTCTATTAATAAAAGCCAAAACACTGCAGGCCTTCTTAACAACCCTTTCAATCTGCTCATCTGCATTCCCGAGATTCTTACCATTAGTCCGGTACTTTGCATTCCGATTACTCCTTCCAAAGTTTACCACCTCACACTTGTCCACATTAAATTCCATTTGCCACCCTCAGCCCAGCTCTGCATTATATCTATGTCTCTCTGGAACCAATACATCCTTTGTCAGTATGCACAACTCCACCGGCATTATTGTCGTCTGCAAATGTACTAACCCACCCTTCTAAGCCCTCATCCGCGTCATTTATAAAAATGACGACAATCAGTGGACCCAACACAGACCCTTGCGGTACGCCGCTAGTAACTGGACACCAAGATGAACATGTTCCATCAACTACAACCCTCTGTTTTCTTTCAGCAAGCCAATTACTGATCCAAACTACTATGTCTCCCACAACCCCATTCCTCTGCATTTTGTATAATAGCCTACTGTGGGAACCCTTTCCAAACGCCTTGGTGAAATCTAACCTACACATCCCTGAACACAATGAGCGAAGAGTAACGCACCCAGACACATCCCCTACCTTATATTGATTTTGCTTTCTCGCCACAGATACTGTCAAGACTACTGAGCATTTCCAGAGACTTCTGGTTTTGCCACCAATGATAGTCACATACTGATCAAAACTTTTGCAACTTCGACTTGAAAATGTGCTGAACTTAAATTCTCCGGCGAAAACTAAATGTTTGGACTTTCAATGATCATAGTAAATGTCCACTAAATTATTTTTGTTCAGTCCATGAAGATCACTTGTTCACATTCACATGAATAAAGAGATTTTTACGTCTTTTAACATCAGACAGCTTGGAAATATACATTTTCTCAATTGTATGGCAATGTAATTGCATCCCATTCTTCCATTTCAGTCCAGTTAAGAGGATTAATCACAACCATATACGCTGTGGGCCAGACCTGACGGGATAGATAGAGACCCGCATACTCACTGGGGGCAGAACCTACATCAGATGGCCGTGCTAAGCACTCGGGACCCCTATCCGCTGTGGGTCAGCCCCGATGAGATTGATAGAGACCAACAGACACACTGGGGATGGAACCTACCTCAGATGGCTGCATAGCGACCACTGCTGAGCATCCCTTTCCCAAGCGGACACTGGAAAAGTGGACAGGGAGGCGCAAGTGCTACATTTTTAGGACTGGGAACAAAACAGCGAAATACCCCCGGGAGAAATTGCAAGCCTTTGCTTTAACTTTGGAACATGGCCAATGGGGGGCAATGTGTCCTTATTGTTACCTTGGAGCTAACCCGAGGATCAACATGCTTGCATCCAAGCAAAAGGAACATCTGCTACTGTATACCGACTCTCATTCTGCTAATGCACACTGAGTCAAATTCTGCTAATATGCACTGACTCTCATTCTGCTCATATACACTGACTCTCATTCTGCTTATATACACTCTTGTTCTGCTAATGTGCACTCTTATTTTGCTAATGTACACTGACTCTCATTCTGCTAATGCATAGCGACTCATTCTGCTAATGAACAGCCTCTCTCGTTCTGCTAATGTACATTGACTCTCATTCTGCTAATGTACACCGACTCTTATTCTGCTAATGTACACTGACTCTCATTCTGCTAATGTACACTGACTCTCATTCTGCTAATGTACACGGACTCTCATTCTGCTAATATACACTCAGTCTCATTCTGCTAATGTACACTGACTCTCATTCTGCTAATGTACACTGACTCTTATTCTGCTAATGCACACCGTCCCTAATTCTGCTAATGTACACTGAATCTTATTCTGCTAATGCACACCGTCTGTCATTCTGCTAATGTACACCAGCTGTCATTCTGCTAATGTACACCAATTCTCATTCTGCCACTGTACACCGACTCTCATTCTGTTAATGTGAGCCGACACTTATTCTGCTACTGTACACCAACTCTGAATCTGCTAATATACACCGACTCTCCATCTGCTTTTGACGAGGACGGTGGTTGTGGAACCTTGTGGGAACATATATGATTTTAACCTCCACGTGACAAACCATTAGTAATGCTGTTTTGTCCAACCAGTGTGGCTGTTATCAAAATGTTCATTTCACGTTGAGGCAACTGATAAATTCTCCAAGGGAAATGAGTGAGTAGATGCTTCTGCCAAGCACCCAGCCTTACACCTCAAATATCTGGTCCCATTGGGTTCCCAGTAAAGACCGGTCTGCGACCCCAAAGGAATCGGTTTTCCACACCTGGGTACGGTACAGGAATCACAGGAAAATCGCCTGCTGACGGGGACTCAAATGGGGTGATCCCCCAATACTCAAACCAAAATGTAAGTGACCCATGCTGGACAGGTTTACATTCTTTCTTTACTGCTGCCTATTTCAGTTGATTATGTGCATTATTGTACTCACTTGGGTAAGGACAGAATAGTTAATACTCTAGTACAAACTTGTTGGCACCCAAATTTTCTAATAGCAGCTGAGGAAAGAGCTGATGCATAATTGATTCTTTTAAAATATTGAATGCTGTAAAAGGGATGTTAAACCACTTCCTTGCCTGGTGGGCCTTCAACTTACCTACAATTTGCTTTGTACAATTATCTCATGTACTTTGTTATGAATATTGTCCAATAATCGTAGATGTATTTAGTAGATGAATCAAAACCATCCCAACCACTGATACTGCTGTCACAATAGTGGTAGACAAATGTGAAATATCTGTATCAGTTAACCAGAACATTTCAACGTTGCTATTCACGGGTATGCTAAGCCTAACAGATCTGGGGCAAATTGGAGCCGAGGTGGAAAGGCCCTTTCTTCGTCCTGTTGGTCACCCGCACAACAGTCAAGGTCAAGGGGCGGCCTGAATTGATGCACGTGACACAATATAAAAGAGCTCCACGCCTCACCCCCAGAGAAACACCAGAAGACCCTATCAGAGATATTAGTTCAACATGAGTCCCCGAATGGCTCAGCCTGATCAATCTGCCTCATACTACACTCTTTCTTATTTTTCTTTCAGTAACTATGTTTAATTGGAGCACAGCGGATAGCCTAATAGCCTCTAGTAAATGGGAATTACAGTTTAATACTTTTCTTTATGCACAGAAGGCCAACCACACTAGATGGTGGCTATGTGCCCATATCCCCATCCATCCTGAACTCATACCAAATGAGCCGTTCAGGAATTTGTGCAACTTGCAGCTTCTTATTTCCCCTGCTGGACTAGAAATCAAAGTAACCCTGCAGACAATCCTCTGTTTGGTTCAGTTCAATGTTGTGACCCTCCTCTCCAGCGATCTCGCAGATGCCTAGATTTTCCCATCCTGATGGCACCCCAGATGGTGATTCCCAGACCATGGCGCCTTCTGCCCCTTTCCTTACTGACCCTGTGGACTACCTGCCAATCTCCAACTATCACCGCCTGACATTCCCCCTGGTTCTGGGTATATTCCCCCTTTTGCTCACACCCCCTATCCAGTATTTTTAAAAAAGGTGGAATTGTGGAAGGAAATGTGAAGTGATTTTACACAAAGTGACCGTGAAAGCCATTTTATCACAATGTAATATTTGCAGCAAAGTGCTAGCCCTGCTGTTTGAAACTAAGCTGAGGAATTTATTTTAATAACATGACGTTGCAGCTGCAAACTGTTCAGTTCCTCTGGCCCCTAAGACACAGTCATGCTTCATAGATTATGTATTGTTCATTTTGGCACTTATGTGTTTCTGTTTCTATCTAGATAAACCTGTAGTATAAGATAACATTCAGCTTTGTAGACATTAAGAAATGTCGGTTTGTGCAATGTATGTGGCATCTGTATGACCTGACGGGTTAGCTTGCGACTGCCCCGACGTTGATTAGTTACTGGTCAATGGGCTTGTTATATAAGTTATAACACTGGACTTCATTGGAATACGTCAGACTTCTCTGACAAAGGTTTACTTCCCCATGGCCATGATCAAAGATCAATGTCTTGAATCATGACTAATTTGTTATAAACAATCCGGCATGAGATTTATTCATTTATACTATATCATAATTTATACTATATTATAAAATATCATTTATACTAAAAAACATGTATGTTTTCATATAATTGGTATGTTACGTTAGGATGCAGAGTTCAAACCCCTCTGTTAATTCAAACTAAACACCCAGAAAATCTCGCCTCGCCTCGCAATCTATTAAAAGTGTAATGTATTGAAGAGTTACTCCGAATTTCCAATATTTAAAGAAAAGTAAGTTTACTTTCCTAACAGAACACGAAACAAAACTATTAACATATTGAATACTCTTTCCCATAACTGAGCACAATCCTATTAATGTTCTTATTAAACATTACATTAGCTTAATCTCAAGTCCACACAGGCTCTATCTTCTCCACTGTCTTTAACCTTGCATTTGCTGACCTCCCTGGGTCTTCTTTACACTTTTTACTGCACGGATGTTTTACAGAAAATGTACCCGTGATAGAGAGTGCCATCTAGGTTTTTTTTGTTGAGAGCGAGCGAGCTCTCCGGTTCTATAGCAGTTGCCCTTCTGTTCCGTGACAGTTGCGCTAAACAATTTTCAAAACGCACACATTTTTTGATACCTTGAACATCCTTCCCTGTCACCAGACAAATGTTATCAAAATAATAAATTCAAACTTGACTGGGTTTTGCTATCCTGGGCATAATTTAAACTAATTGCTTCAAACTGAATTGTTGTCAAAACAGCAACCAATATGAAGTATCCATTCAACATTAATTGTTCTATGTATTTACTTTAGAGCAGCCCATCTCCCAGCCTTTCCATTTGGGCAGCTGAGCTTGCAACATTCAGAAAAAAAACACGCCATTTTAAAATGAACACACTCATTTTCAACTATGTAACATCGCCTTCCTCATATGAAAAAACAGCATAGTGAAAAGATAGCCTTATTTCTTTCTCTACTTCTGAAAACCATTTCTGTGAAATGCATTATTAATCTAATTCATTCCTCTCATATTAATTCTGCACACATACATGACATTGGAATCGATATAGTCCAATCGTATCTACATCTTAGCTACAATCTTAACTATTTTAAATTTCTTTTAAATCCACAATAACGCATTTTACCACCCTCAACATGTACAATTTGTAAACTAAATGTCTGCAATAAGACCCCAATCAAATAGTCATCTATTTTTGTTTCTAAATCTTTCCAGAAATCTGAGAGGGTTATGGTTTGTGTATACAACTGTTTCCAAAAAATTGTTCGTCACATAAATTTCAAAATGTTTTAAGGCCAGTTCCAAACATAAGAACTCTTTCTCGATGGAAGACGATCTTTTTTTTATGTAAATTGAGTTTCTTTAAGAGTAGCTAATTGGCCGTTCAGTTCCATTGTCAGCTTCCTGAATCAAGGCAATTTTAAACTCTATATATCGAGCATCGATTCTATAATAGCAAAATATTTGATGTGGCTAAAATTGGTGTTGCGCTTAATACGGATTTTAAACTCTCAAATGCCACCCGGCACTGTTCTGTCTGCTGAAAGTTCATGTTATTCTTTTTTAACTCTGTTGGCGGTGTCAGCACGCTGCTGAAGTTTGGAACAAACCTCCAGTAGAATCTGCCCAGTCCACAAACTGAAACTCGTCTTTCTTTGAAGAATGTCGTAGAAAATTACCTTTGTCTTCTTATTCCTTGAGGTCAATTTACCATTAGCAGATTTGCTTTTAATCTTCATTCAAAGAGCTTTGATCGATCCATGGATGGCTGAAAATCACATCATCAAGATAAATAGCACTATTTCTTCATCCGATCACAATTCTGTTCATTCGTCTTTGGAATATAGTTAGTGCATTCTTCATTCAAAAGGGCATCATTTTGAATTGATATAGCCCATTGGGGTAACAATTGCAGAAACTTCTTTCGCTCTCTCTGACAAAGGTATCTGCCAATAACCACACAGTAAGTCTAATTTTGTGAAGTAACTGTCTTGTCCAATCACCTCAAGAGTGGTATTGGATAGGAATCCGACTTAGCCAGAGGATTGACCTTCCGATAATCCATACAAAACCGTTGAGTCCCGTCAGGTTTGAGAAGTAACATGATCGACGAACTCCACTCACTCTGCCTCAGTTCGATGAAGGCATCATTGAGCGTCACATCCACTTCCTTCTTGGCCTATGTGGTTTTGAAATGACTTAACTTGTTGAGTGTTGTTTTATCAGAATAGCATTCCCTACTTCCACCTCTTGCACAATAGTATTAGTCCTACCCATTCTATTCCTGCATATGTCCTCGTACTGCTGCAACAAACCTTCCAAATCAGGTCATTGCTCTGGAGACAGACATTGAATCCCATTACTACAAGGACTTTCTCATTGTTTAACATACTTTGAGGCACTTCAAATTCCATGAAAGCTGGATTTAATTTCTCACTCTGCGGGGCTGTAACTAACACCTGTTAATCCAGTTTCCTGTCTCTTTTACAGTAAGTTTTCAATATACTTACATGACACTCCCGATACGATCTTTTTCAATCTGGCATCTTTACCTGATAGCTTACTTCATTTGACTTTTTTGCCCAACTTGATAGGGACCACTAAACCGGGCTTTGAAATGATCTCCTACCACTGACAACAACACTAATGAATCATCCCAAAGGAAAACGTCTGAACTTTTGAGTTTTTATCTGCCACCTGCTTCATTCTCTACTGTTTCCTCTTCAGGTATTGTTTATCTAACTGACCTACACTTCTTAATCTTTACCTCATCTCCAAGTGTGCATAATCCAGGTGTGAGATTTCCGACTTTAGTCCAATCAATTCATATTTCATTTGTCTCAAGGGGCCACTCACTATATGTCTGAATATTGACTCAAAGAGAATCATTTGAGTCGATTCATTTTGGGCATCTCTAATGGCAACAATACCAATGTGGTACTTATGAAGCAATCACTCGTCTAATCTTGACAGTACCTTATAAACATGGTCGACACGATCTGATGCCACCCTTCCAAAGCTACCTGCGATTCAGGATGCGACGCATTTGATTGATAGTGCTGTATACCGAAGCTATCCATGACTTCCTTAATAAAGCTAGCAGTAAAATTAGACGCTTGGTCTGACTGAATCTCTCTGGGTAGCTCAAATCGGGTTAATAAAAGGCTACCAAATCCTCCATCACCCTTTTTGCTTTAATGTTCCAAAATGGATTGTCTCCAGAAATCTGGTGGACACATCCATTCTGATTAGCAATATTAGTTCCCACCCTTAGGGAGGGGACCTACACAATTAGTCATAACCCTCGTGAAAGGTTATTCAAATGCAGGAATTTGCCACAAAGGTGCTGGTTTTATTACTGCTTGCGACTAACCTACCATTTGGCATGTATGACATGTAGGACAAACGTTAACCACATCCTTGTGCATTCAAGGCCAAATAAATGCTTTTGTATCTTAGCCTGAGTCTTTCTGACACCTAGGTGACCTCCTACAGGTAGTTATTGCGCAACTCGTATCACTTCATGTCTGACTGCAAAGGGCAATACAATCTGGTGCAATTCTGGCCATTCCTCCTGCACACTAACCTGCCATGGTCTCCAGTTTTGTCTTAGGATCCTATCATTAATATAATTTCCCTCAAGAATGCATTCTAATTTATTTTCTGAGTATACACACACACACACACAGACACACACACGTATATAATGTATTTATCTTTTATTCTCTCTTCCTTCTTTTGTAAATCCATTAACCTTTCAGGACTAAACACTTCTGCCTGATCTTTGCCTGTTCGCTTTTTCTTGCACCATTATAACAAGTAAGGTGTCCGCCAATTGAACCTCAACTCCTTCATCTTTCTCTTTCGGGTTTCCTTCTTCCTGTAACCTATGACAGTGCGATTTTGTTCCTACGCATTTTTCTTTTGACTCCCGAGTTCCTGGTCTTTCTTTGGCTTCTGCACCATAGGAGGCGTCACTCCCACCTTGCATCATGTTAAGTCATTCCCAAGAACAAACTGAATTCCTGGAACTGACATTCTATCAATCAATCCCACTGTAACTTCCTCAGTCTTGAGTTGGCTCTCCAACTTGATCTTACATAGGAGAATGCTAAATTTCGGCCTGTCTTTTCCAAAAGCATTTAATCTTGGTTAACATGTCAGAAAGACTGAAAATACTTTCATCTCTTCCGATCAGAGTCTCACCATAACCTGTATCTCTCAAAAAAAGTCCAACTTCTTTCCCTTCTTCCCTTGTTCTTCCTGAGTAAACTTTACCAAAAAGAGTTGAATTCTTTATAGAGATTGGGCACTAATGTAGTATCCAGATCCTGCCTAGGCTGTGCAATCTCTTGCAGCTCCTCCACATGTCTTGGGGTTTCATTTCCAATTTTCACAAATACCAACTGGCTAAGCCTCATTTACCACATTGCTTCCCACAATGCCATTCTTCCATGACCAGCATTTTGACTTTACGTGTTCCATCTTACCACAATGAAAACATCAGAGGCCTTTAACTTCCTTGGGCTTCTTCTTTCACCTGTGGAAAACTATTCCCAATGTGCACTTCTCTTTGCGTTGTGTTGACGGAACTCCCTTCTCCCAAAGGATGAAATTTGTGTCAGAAACAACATTTTACCGTATGCTCCAATGCATACTCATCTGCCATCACTGCAGCTCTACTCACTTCTTGAAGCGTCTTTCCATCCACATAAATTCTTACCTTCTCTGGAAGTGGATTTTTTAAACTCCTTCAGCAGAATAACCCCTCTTAGAGCCTTAAATGTCATAGAGATGTCCAATATATAAACAGATCCTTCGGTACAACCTGCCCCTGCCGACCAGATATCCCAACTTAATCTCGCCCCACCTGCCAGCATCCAGCCCATATCCCTCCAAACCCTTCCTATTCACATACCCATCCAAATACCTCTCAAATGTTGCAATTGTACCTGCCTCCACCACTTCTTCTGGCAGTTCAATCCATACCCGTACCGCCCTCTGTGCGAAAAAGATGCCCCGTAATTCTCACGCTAAACCTACGTCCCCGAGTTCTGGACTCCCCGACTCCGGGGAAAAGACTTTCCTATTTACCCTAACCATGCCCCTCATAATTTTGTCAACCTCTATATGGTCACCCCTCAGCCTCCGACGCTCCAGAGAAAACAACCCCAGCCTGTTCAGCCTCTCCCTATAGCTCAAATCCTCCAATCCTGGCAACAACCTTGCAATTCTTTTTTGAACCCTTTCAAGTTTCATAATGTTTTTCTGAGAAGAAGGAGACCAGAATTGCACGCAATATTCCAACAGTGGCCTAACCAATGTCCTGTACAGCCGCAACATAACCTCCATACTCCTGTACTCAGTACTCTGACCAATAAAGGAAAGCATACCAAACGGCCTCTTCACTATCCTATCCACCAGCGACTCCACATTCAAGGAGCTATGAACCTGCACTCCAAGGTCTCTGTTCAGCAGCACTTCCTATGACCTTACCATTAAATGTATAAGTCCTGCTAAGATTCGCTTTCCCAACATGCAGCACCTCACATTTATCTGAATTAAACTCCATCTGCCACGTCTCAGCCCATTGGCCCATCTGGTCTAGAGCCCGTTGTAATCTGAGGTAACCCTCTTCGCTGTCCACGACACCTCCAATTTTAGTGTCATTTGCAAACTTACGAACTGTACCTCTCATGCTCGCATCCAAATTATTTATGTAAATGACAATAAGTAGAGGACCCAGCACCGATTCTTGTGACACTCCACTAGTCTCAGGCCTCCAGTCTTTAAAACAACACTCCCCCACCACTCTCCACCTTCTGCCTTTGAGCCAGTTTTGTATCCAAATGGCTATTTCTCCCTGAAATACATGAGATCTAACCGTGCTAACCAGTCTACCATGTCTTGACTGTTTTTAGGTCCCACACCTATCTAACAAATTTGGTATGCCATTCAAACTCAACGTAATTCAGACATGATTGCTTCTCCATGTTTCTCAGCTGCGACCATACGTTTCTGGTACCAATCCATTGACGCTCAAAATATCTGTTTGATGCGTGGATAATCGCTTGACCCCTCATATATCAGTACTGCAAATAGCTCTCTCGCTTTCCTACCAGCTTAAACAGAGTTAGCATTACCCACACGTTCTTTGCCCCCTCCATCTGCCCAACCAATTTTTCAAATTCAATAAAGAAAGCGTCAGCATATTTCTCATTGAAATGTGGCAATATATTAATAGATGTGTATACAACCCTACATTCTGCCTTCATCTCCATCATTCATCTTGACGTTCCTGACTAATTTGCACTTTCTGAAGTTCCAATTCTCTCTCTCTTTCGTTTTGCTAGGTTAAGAACACTTTCTATTTTTTTTTCCTTTCCTCTCTCTCCCTTTCTTCGGTTTCTCTTTTTTCTTTCTTCTCTGTCTCATTGCTCAGCTAAGAACATTCTCTCCCCTTCTTTTTCATCTAAGTTCAGTGGCCTCATTTGCAATTTAAGTTTTCTGACTCTACTGCTTTTGTCTGTTCCTCCGATATACCTAACTGCTTGACCAAGTCCATTACATTTTCAGCTTTCCTTACGTCAACTCTAAACTCAATTCTTAATCTATACACAGCACAGAACATTACAAAGCAGTACAGGCCCTTCAGCCCTCGATGTTGCCCCAAACTGTGAAACCAATCCAAAGTCCATCGAATCTACGCTATTCCATTTTCGTCCATATGTCTATTCAACGACCATATACGTGCCCTGAAATTTGGTGAGTCTACTACTGCTGCAGACAGTGTGTTCCACGCTCTTACTCCACTGAGTAAATAACCTAACTCTGACACCTGCCCTAATCTATCACCACTCAATTTAAAGCTGTGTCCCTCATGCTAGTCATCACCATCCAAGGAGAAAGGTTCTCACTGTCCACTTTATCGAAACCTTTGATTATCTCATATATCTCAGTTAAGTCAACATTCAACCTTCTTCTCTCTAACCGCAACAGCCTCATATCCCTCAGCCTTGCCTTCCATACCAGGCCACATCCTCTGAACCCTTTCCAAAGCGTCCACATCCTTCCTAGTATGCGGTGACTGCAACAGTATGCAATACTCCATATGTAGCTGCATGAGAGTTTTGTACAGCGACAGCATGACCTCATGGTTCCCAAACTCAATCCCTTTATAATAAAAGCTAACACACATTATGCCTTTTTAACAACTCTATCAATCTGGGTGGCAACTTTCAGGGATCTATGTCCATGGACACCGAGATCTCTCTGCTCATTTAACTACCAAAAATCTTAACATTAGCCCAGTACTCTGTATTCCTGTTACTCTTTCCAAAATGAATCACGTCACGCTTTTCTGCATTGAACTCCATTCGCCACCTGTCAGGCCAGCTCTGCAGCTTATCCGTGTTCCTCTCTGACCTACAACACTCTTCGGCCCTATCCAAAACTGTACCGACCTTAGTGTCATCCACAAATTTACTCATCCATCCTTCTACGCCCTCATTCAGGTCATTTATAAAAACTGACAAACTGCAGTGGACAAAAAACAGATCCTTGCGGTACTCACTAGTAAGTAAACTCCAAGATGGACATTTCCCCTCAGCCACCACCCTCGGTCTTCTTACACCGAGCCACTTTCTGATCTAAACTGCTAAATATCCCTCAAACCCATGCCCCCATATTTCGTGCAAAATAGCCTACTGTGGGAAATCTTACTAAATACCTTACTGAAATCCATATACAGTACAACTACCACTTTACCCTCATTCACCTGTTTGGTCACCTTCCATAAAACTCAAAAGGTATGTGAGGGACGACCGACGCTTCTCAAAACTCTGTTGCCTATTCCTAATCAACTTAGTCCTTTCGAGATGATTATAAATCCTATATTTTATGACCGTTTCCAACACTTTATACACAACTGAAGTAAGACTCACTGGTTTATAATTTCCAGGGTTGTCTCTAATCCCCTTCTTGAACAAGGGAACAATATTCGCTATCCTCAAGTCTTCTGGCACGATTCCTTTGGATAATGACGACATAAAAATCAAAGCCAAAGGCTCGGAAATCTAATCGCTGGCTTCTCAGAAAATCCTGATACAGTATGTAGACAGGCTAACCAGGGGTGAGGTCACATTGGATTTGGTATTGGGTAATGAACTCGGCCAGGTGCACTTCTCTTTTGCCCTTCTGGCTCTTCTTAGTTCTCTCTTTAGGTCTTTTCTGGCTTACTTGCAACTGTCAAGCGCCCGAACTGAGCTTCACATCTTATTTGATAAGTTTACCCATGGTAGGCTCATTCAGAAGGTCAGGAGGAATGGGATACAGGGGAACGTAGCTATCTGGATACAGAATTGGCTGGCCAACAGAAGACAGCGAGTGGTAGTAGAAGGAAAATATTCTGCCTGGACGTAAGTGGTGAGTGGTGTTCCACAGGGCTCTGTCCTTGGACCTCTACTGTTTGTAATTTTTATTAATGACTTGGATGAGGGGATTGAAGGATGGATCAGCAAGTTTGCAGACGACACAAAGGTCGTTGACAGTATACAGGGCTGTTGGAGGCTGCAGCGGGACATTGACAGGATGCAGAGATGGGCTGAGAGGTGGCAGATGGAGTTCAACCTGGATAAATACGACGTGTTGCATTTTGGAAGGTCGAATTTGAAAGCTGAGTACTGGATTAAGGATAGGAATCTTGGAAATTTGAAAGAACAGAGGGATCTTGGTGTGCAGATACATAGATCGTTTAAAATGGCCACACAAGTGGACAGGGTTGTTAAGAAAGCATATGGTGTTTTGGTTTTCATTAACAGGGGGATTGAGTTGAAGAGTCGTGAGATCTTGTTGCAGCTCTATAAAATTTTGGTTGGACCGCACTTGGAATACTGCGTCCAGTTCTGGTCGCCTTATTATAGGAGAGATGTGGATGCTTTGGAGAGAGTTCAGAGGAGGTTTCCCAGGATGCTGCCTGGACTGGATGGCTTATCTTATGAAGAGAGGTTGACTGAGCTCGGACTTTTCTCATTGGAGAAAAGGAGGAGGAGAGGGGACCTAATTGAGGTATAGAAGATAATGAGAGGCATAGATAGAGTTGATTCTGGATTAGTGGTGCTGGAAGAGCACAGCTGTGCAGGCAGCATCCAAGGAGCTTCGAAATCGACGTTTCGGGCAAAAGCCCTTCATCAGGAATAAAGGCAGTGAGCCTGAAGCGTGGAGAGATAAGCTAGAGGAGGGTAGGGGTGGCGAGAAAGTAGCATAGAGTACAATGGGTGAGTGGGGGAGTGGATGAAGTTGATAGGTCAGGGGAGGAGAGGGTGGAGTGGATATGTGGTAAAGGAGATAGGCAGGTAGGACAAGTCCGGGCAGTCATGGGGACGTGTGTTGAGCTGGAAGTTTAGAACTAGGGTGAGGTGGGGAAGGGGAAATGGGGAAACTGTTGAAGTCCACATTGATGCCCTGGGGTTGAAGTGTTCCGAGGCGGAAGATGAGGCGTTCTTCCTCCAGGCGTCTGGTGGGGAGGGAGCGGCGGTGAAGGAGGCCCAGGACCTCCATGTTCTCGGCGGAGTGGGAGGGGGTGTTGAACTTTTGGGCTACGGGGCGGTATGGTTGATTGGTGCAGGTGTCCCGGAGATGTTCCCTAAAGCGCTCTGCTAGGAGGCGCCCAGTCTCCCCAATGTAGAGGAGACCATAGAGGTGAGGGAGGAGGTGTGGGCGCAGGTTTTACAGTTCCTGTGGTGGCAGGGGAAAGTGCCAGGATTGGAGGGTGGGTTGTAGGGGGCGTGGACCTGACCAGGTAGTCACGGAGGGAGCGGTCTTTGAGGAAGGCGGAAAGGAGTGGGGAGGGAAATATATCCCTGGTGGTGGGGTCTGTTTGGAGGTGGCGGAAATGTCGGCGGATGACTTGGTTTATGCGAAGGTTGGTTTATGCGAAGGTGAGCACCAGGGGCGTTCTGTCCTTGTTACAGTTGGAGGGGTGGGGTCTGAGTGCGGAGGTGCGGGATGGTGACGAGATGCGTTGAATGGCATCTTTAACCAAGTGAGAAGTGAAATTGTCTTCCACAAAGACCGTTCCCTCCGTGACTACCTGGTCTGGTCCACGCCCCCCTACAACCCACCCTCCCATCCTGGCACTTTCCCCTGCCACTACAGGAACTGTAACACCTGTGCCCACACCTCCTCCCTCACCTCTATCCAAGGCCCTAAAGTAGCCTTCCACATCCATCAAAGTTTTACTTGCACATCCACTAATATCATTTATTGTATCTGTTGCTCCCGATGTTGTCTCATCTGCATTGGGGAGATTGAGCGCCTCCTAGCAGAGAGCTTTAGGGAACATATCCGGGACACCCGCACCAATCAACCACACCGCCCCGTGGCCCAACATTTCAATTCTCCCTCCCACTCTGCCGAGGACATGGAGGTCCTGGGCCTCCTTTACCACCGCTCCTTCACCATCAGATGCCTGGAGGAAGAACACCTCATCTTCCGCCTCGGAAAACTTCAACCCCAGGGCATCAATGTGGACTTCAACAGTTTCCCCATTTCCCCTTCCACCATTTCATCTAGTTTCAAACTTCCAGCTCAGCACTGTCCCCATGACTTGTCCAGACTTGTCCTACCTGCCTATCTCATTTTCCACCTATCCACTCCACCCTCTCCTCCCTGACCTATCACCTTCATCCACTCCCCCACTCACCCATTGTATCTATGCTACTTTCTCCCCACCCCCACCCTCTTCGAGCTTATCTCTCCACGCTTCAGGTTCACTGCCTTTATTCCTGATGAAGGGCTTTTGCCCGAAACGTCGATTTCGAAGCTCCTTGGATGCTGCCTGAACTGCTGTGCTCTTCCAGCACCACTAATCCAGAACCTGGTTTTCAGCATCTGCAGTCATTGTTTTTACCTCATAGATAAAGTTGATAGCCAGAGACTATTTCCCAAACAGAAATGGCGAACACGAGGGGTCATAGTTTTAAGCTGTTTGGAGGAAAGTATAGAGGGGTTGTCAGAGGCGGGTTCTTTACACAGAGAGTTGTGAGAGCATGGAATGCGTTGCCAGCAGCAGTTCTGGAAGAATTGGGGACATGTAAGAGACTGCTGGACATGAATATGGTCACAAAATTTGAGGGTGCACACATGAGGATCAATGGTCGGCACAACATCGTGGGCTGAAGCGCCTGTTCTGTGCTGTACTGTTCTATGTTCTATGTTCTCCTGACACAAGCCTTCTTCAAGAGGTTCAACTTCCTTAGTAAACCATGTCTCCCTCGGTCGAGCACATTTTTCCTGCCTGTCAGGTATGTACTTATCAGGAATCTGCAGGAGCTGTTCCATGAATATCGTCCACATTTCAATTGTGCCCATACCCAGCTGTTTTCTTCCCCATCCTATACATCCTAAGTCTTGTCTAATCATATCGTAAGTGCTTTTCCCCAACTATAAATCTTGCCCTGCAGTATAAGCCTATCTTTTTCCATCGATAAAGTAAACTTAACCGAATTGTGGTCACTATCACTAAAGTGCTCACCTACATCCAAATCTTAAACCTGGACGGGTTCATTTCCCAATATCAAATCTTATGTGTCTTCACCCTTCGTTAGCCTATCTGCATACTGTGTCAGAAAACCCTCCTGCACAGAATGGACAAAAACGGACACATCTAAAGTACTTCAACTATAGTATTCCCAGTCAATATTTGGAACATGAAAGCCTCCATAACAACTACCCTGTCACTCACAATCCAATCGAGAATCATTTTTGTTTTCCTTCCTCTACATTTCTGTAACTATTTGGAGGCCTAAAGAAAACTCACAACAGGGTGACCTCTCCTTTCCTGTTGCTATCCTCAGCCTATACTAACTCAGTAGACGAGTTCACAAACACCCTTTCTGCAACCGCAATTCTGTCCTTGAAAAACAATGCCATACGACCCCCTCTTTTCCCATTTTTCTGTTCTTACTGAAACACTTAAATCCTGGAACCTTCAACAACCATTCCTGTCCCTGCTCTATCCAAGTCTCTGAAATGTGCAGAACATCGAAATCTCAGGTACTAACCCAGGATGCAAGTTCACACACCTTATACAAAATGCTCCTGGCGTCGAAGTAGACACATTTCAAACCAACTTCTTGTTTGTCGGTGCGCTCTTGCGACCATGAATCATTCTTTCTGACCTCACTACTCTCAACCCGTGTATACTAGAACAGCAATTTAATTCCCACCCCCTATTGAATTATTTCAAAACCAACTGAAGAGAATTAGCAAATGTCCACCCCGTCCCAAGGACATTGATGTCCCCTTGGTTTACGTGAAAACCATGCTGTGTGTAGAGGTTCATCTACCCCAGAAAGAGCTCCATTTATCCAGGAATCCAAAACACTCCAGTCTGCACCATGAGGATAAATTGGGAGAATGGGATGGATTTCTCACAGGATATTTGTTGGGAGGAGGTCTAGTATAGGTGGTTGCGACAGTCTGTCCGCTTGTAGCAAATGGACGGCTGGAGACTGGCTGGAGATGGAAGCGGTAAGGTCAAAAAATGGGAGGGAGGTTTCTGAGATGGACCAAGTTGAATTTGAGGGCGGGTGGACATTGTGGGCGAAATCGATGAATTGCTCCAGTTCAGCCTGGGAGAAGGATGCTGCACTGATGCAGTCATTGAAGTAACGGCGGAAGATTTCCGTGACAGTGTCTGTGTCGGTATTGAAGAGGGACTGTTCGAAATAGCCAACAAAGAGGAAGGTGCAGCTGGGCCCATCCGAGTGTGCATGGCCACGCCCTAGATTTGGAGGACATGGGAGCAGTTAAAGAAAATATTATTGAGGATGAGGACCAGTTCGTTGTGACAAAGGAGGGTTTTGGTAGAGAGAGATTTAATAGGTCTATTGGAGAGGATAAAGCAGAGGGCTCAGAGGCCATCCTTATGGGGTACGGACGAGTATAAGGAGTGAACGTCCATAGTGAAGATAAAGCGCTTGGCGCCGCCTCAAGGAAGTTCCTGAAAAGGTGGCGGTCATGGTTGGTGTTGCGGCTATTGGTGGGAAATGCCTGTCCAAGGGGGACATGATGGAGTCGAGGTAGGACGAGATGTGTTTGGTGGGGCAGGATCATGCTGAGACGATTTGTCAGTCAGGACAGTTGGGCTTGTGGATCATGTGGAGCAGGTAGAACTGGGCAGTGTGGGGCTGTGGGTCTATGAGTTTGGACGCAGTTGAGGGAGATCACCAGAGGCAATGAGAGCACGGACAGTCTGTTTAATTTTGGCCTGATGCGTTACAGTGGGATCGTGGGCAAGAGGGAGGTATGACGTGGTGTTGGAGAGTTGTCTTCAGCCTCTGCGATATAAACGTCCGCCTATGTCAACGGGTTTGATGGTCAACGGGAGTTTAGTCCAGCGCGAATGGAGTGCTGCACGTTTGGAGGGAGGGAGGTTGGCGTGGGTGACTGGCTTGGAGAAATTGAGGCAACCAAAGACATGACTGCAGTCAGCAATGAAGACGTCTAGGTTAGGTACAAGGACACCGGGATGGGGGTGTGTGTGGTCACCAAGTGGAAGAGGAAGGTTGGAGGAAATGAGAAAGAGTCCTGGTAAATGGGGTGGCTATGGCAGCATGGTGAGGTGTGGAGAAACAGTTACTGGATTCAGGGGGTGTGACCCTTGGATAGATTGATGGACAGTGTGAGGAAGAATTGGAAGTTTTGGCAGAGTAAAGAGTGGAAAAATGCCCAGATGTGGATGAACTATATCTTAAACTGATATGGGAGAAGGAGGAGGAAATTACAGGCTCTGACCTTTTATTTACTATTTTGCTTTTGGGCATATAGGAGGTGCGATAGGACAGGGCGCCATTTAATGTAGGTTCCCCAATGTGTACTAGAAATAAGCAAGCATTGAAGACTACAATGTCTCACATCAGTGAAAGGGAAACAATTGTAAAAGATTTAAAAAACTATTTAGCAACGGTCTTTACATATTTTCAAGTCTGAGAGACATATTTTTAATCAATCAGTGAATCAAAGGTTATAGGGGAAATGCAGAAAAGTGAATTTGAGGACTATCAGAACAAGCATAACTGAACTGAAAATAAGAGCACATTCAGCGAGTTTCTGGGCACACTGTTCTCCCAATGCCTTATGGTATCCAATCTGCTACTATCCCTGTGGTCGTAGGAACATTAACCTCTCTCCCATTGGAGTGAGACGCCGTTCGGAATGCAATTGTCTGATTCAACGAAGTTATCAATGTTACACCAATGGCAAGAAAATAAGGTAGAAGTGGGATTTCAATCAGTATTTTGGGATCTGTACTGGGACTTTTGCTGTTTCTGAATTTTGATAAAGGACGTGAATGAGCAAGTGGATGTGTTGATTAGCAAGTTTGCTGATAGCACGAAGTTTGGTGGAGTTGTGGATAATGCGGAGGGCTGTTGTAGGTTGCAACGGGACATTGACAGGATGCAGAGCTGGTCTGAGAAGTGGCAGATAGAGTTCAATGTGGAAAAGTGAAAAGTGATTCACTTTGTAAGGTCGAATGTGAATGCAAAATACAGAGTTCAAGGTAGGTTTCTTGGCAGTGTGGAGGAACAGATGGATCATGGAGTCCATGTCCATAGATCCCTCAAAGATGCTGCACATATTGATAGGATCGTTAAGAAGGGTTTGGTGTGTTGGTTTTCATTAGCGGGGGGTTGAGTTTAATAACTGCGAAGTCATGGTCAGCTCAACAGAGTCCTTGTGGGACCATACTTGGAATATTGTGTCCCGTTCTGATCGTCTCATTATGGGAAATATGGGAAAGATTTAGAGAAATTGCAGAGGGAATTTATCAGGATGCTGCCTGAACTGGAGGGCTTGTCTCATGAGGGAAGTTTGAGGGAGCTCATTGGAGAAAGTGAGCAATGTGTTGCTGACAATGCGCAGCAGGTCATGCAGCATCCAGGGAGCAGGAGAATCGACGTTTCGGGCATAAGCCATTCTTCAGCTTTTTTTCAGATTTTCTCATTGGAGCAAGGAATTATGACAGGTGGTTTGATACAGGTGGACAAGACGATGAGAGGCATAGATAGAGTGGATAGCCAGAGATTTTTTTTCCAGGGCGTAAATGGCTATCACAGTGGCGGGGGAGGGGCCGTCATTATTTTAAGATGATGAGAGAAAGATTATGGGGAGATGCCAGAGTTAGGTTATTTACACATAGAGATTTAGATGCGTGCAATCCACTGTCAGCAGTGGTAGTAGAGTCAGATACATTTGGAACATTAAAGTGACTTTTGGTTAGGCACATTGAAGATAGTACAATGAAAGGCATGTAGGTCAGTCTAATCTGAAGGTAGGAACAAAATACTGTTACAGCATCGTAGGCCAAAGAGCCTGTACTGTTCAATGGTCTGTGTTCTTTGAACCTTCCTTGCCCTCTGTCTACGGCAAGAATATATTGCTGAGATAAAGAGTCAAACCTGTACACAGTCCTCCAGGTGCAGTCTGGCCAAGCTCCTATCAAACTGAGGAAAAACGTCACTCATCTTGTGCTTAACACCTCTGAAAATAATTTTTACCATTCCACTGGCTTTCCAAACAACTTGCTGCACCTGTCTGTTAGATATAACAAGGTTATAGCCAAGGAAGACTTGGGTTTTAGTTACACCTGTACTTTCCAACATTTTACGATTTAAGAAATATACTGCATATCAGTTTCTGCAACAAAGTGGGTAAATTCACGTAACCACATTATATGTCTTTTGCGCTGATATTGCCCATGTGGAGGCCTATTCAATCTTCATAAATCTTTAGATCCTCCTCACTGTACGCATTCCCACATTGAATGACATATTAAATCCTCCACTCTGTTTACTATATTTTCTATCCGAGAACTTTCCGAACGATATAACTGTTAGGATGAAGCAGGCCAATAGTACTTTCACAGACTCTTCAAATACACATCATTACCTCCATCCAAGATCCAACTTTTCCTCCAGACCCTTCCTGGCTCATCCGGAAGGCAATCTACATAATTTATTCAAAGTTTGTGAGAAGATTTGTATATCAGCTGCTCGTTGTTGTGGTCCTGTTCGCCGAGCTGTGAAATTTTGTTGCCGACGTTTCGTCCCCTGTCTAGATGACATCCTCAGTGCTTTGGAGCCTCCAGTGAATCGCTTCTGTGTTGTATCCTCGAGCATAAATAGTGGTTTGTCTCTGCCGCCTCCGGTTGTCAGTTTCAGCTGTCCACTGCAGTGGCCGGTATATTGGGTCCAAGTCGATGTGTTTGTTGATAGAATCTATGGATGAGTGCCATGCCTCTTGGAATTACTTGGCTGTTCTCTGTTTGGCTTATCCTGTAATAGTAGTGTTTTCCCAGTCGAAATCATGTTGCTTGTCATCTGTGTGTGTGGCTACTAAGGATAGCTGGCCGTTTCGTTCAGTGGCTAGTTGGTGTTCATGGATACGGATCGTTAGCTGTCTTCCTGTTTGTCCAGTGTCAGAACATTTCTGAACTGACAGCCAGACTACTACGACCACTAGGACTCAAAACAGCACACAAACCAACAGCCACTCTCAGACAACAACTCACCAGGACAAAGGACCCGACACCCAGCATGGGCAAAACCAATGGAGTGTATAAATTCCCATGCAAGGACTGCACAAAACACTACATAGAACAAACAGGAAGAAAGCTAACGATCCGTATCCATGAACACCATCCAGCCACGAAACGACACGACCAGTTATCCTTAGTAGTCACTCACGCAGATGACAAGCAACATGAGTTCGACTGGGACAACATTATTATAGGACAAGCCAAACAGAGAACAGCCAGGGAATTCCTAGAGGCATGGCATTCATCCATAGATTCTATCAACAAACACATCGACCTGGACCCAATATATCGGCCACTGCAGCGGACAGCTGGAACTGACAACCGGAAGCGGCAGAGACAAAGCACTACAAATGCCGGAGGGAACATCACAGAATCGCTTCACAGGAGGCACCCAAACACTGCGGATGCCACCTAGACAGGGGACGAAACGTCTGCAACACAAATTCCCAGCTCGGCCATCAGAACCACAACTACCTCATTTATTTCTTGGATTGAAAGCAGTATAACTGTCTTTGTTGAAGAATAATCTCCTTTCTGTTAATATTCTCAGCAGAAGCAAAGGCAACGAATGAAGTACATCATCTTGTCAATCAAATTGGCCCTTGACCACCTTCTGTATTAAACACTGAGTTGACAAGTTTAGGTTATCTCTTCTACATCCATCTTGTTCCCTGTTTTGGTTGGTGTTGTTTAGTTATTTGTTTGCACTTTAGTGCCTGAGATAAAAACACTTTTGCTAACGAAAGGTCCTGACAAATGTGAGCCACAGGCAGGTATATCGAATCAGGCAATAACTCGGCTACAAACTCCTGAAACTGGGAAAAAGTCACAAGGAGTTCCACGACCTCGTCCTGTCCTGATGATGTTGTGTTCCATGTTGCAATGGCACGGTGACCATGCAGTCAATTCCAAACTCATTTCAACAGATAATTGTTGAATTAAATTACATGTATGTAAAAAAGGAGTCGCATTGCGAAAACATGTGATGAACATATCTAGAACAGCTATGCTGACCATGCATAAGGAAGTGCACACTTGCAGACCAGCTTGATTGCCATCACATCCACAAACTTCACTGCCTCCACCATCAACTCTCAATGGAAGCAGTATGTTCGAGTTACAAAATACATTGTAGAAATTTACCAAATTTTCTTCGACAACATCTTCCAAGCCATGATCATCTGGAATAGCAAGTTCAACAGATCTATGGGAACACTACCCACTGAAAGTTACATATAAAGCTACTGACCATACCTGACTGCAAAATATACCTCTGTTCCACGGGGGACATTTAATGTAAACCCTGTATTTCATTCCCTAACATTATTGTGGGTGTCCTGCACCAAACTGACTGCAACAGTTCAGGTAGGCAACACACCACCCACCTTGTCCAGAACAACAATGTATGGGCAATAAATGTTGGCCCAGTCAGCAATATCTGGCACCTATCATTGCATAATGTTACTTTGTGTGGTGTCTGGGTTACTCTAGTTGAGTTTGTGATTTTTTTTTCTTGAGGTTCAGGAAATGAAGAAGTGATTTGATTGAAATGTAAAACATTCTGAATGGCAAGAGCTGGATCGGAACGTGCTGATAAATTGTTTCTGTGGGTCAGGGAGTCCAAAACATAATCTGAGCATAAGGGGCAACTTAGTTGGGACAGTGATGATGTGAAAATACTTCACTCAAATGGTATGAGAATGTTTAGTATTCGCCATCCAAAGGATTGTGGACGCACCATTAATAAATACAGTGAAAAGTTCACAGAGATATGGAGGAGCTTAGGGTTGGCGGAAGTTACAGTTGCAGGGAGGTATTGATTCAGGAGGATGTTCCAGATATGGGAAAGCTGAAATTGATAGTGAGGATGACTTAGATATGGACAGATGTATGGGCTGGAAGACTTTACAAAGTTATTGAAAGCTGTCGGAGCTGGAAAGAGTGTATAAAGATAAGGAGATATGGAGGAGCTTGACGAGTTTATAGCGACAGGGAGCTAAGTAATGCTAGTGAGGATTTCAGAGATTTGAAGGGATGTTCGTGCTGGAGGAAGCCACAGTGATAGGAAGCGTTGAACATATTGGTCGATTTGACAGAAATAAGTGAGTTAGGGGGAATGGAACATGTTGAGATAGGTAGCAAATCAACGTCTGGAAATTTTACAGCAATAATAGGTGTATAAGGGCTGAAGAAGGTTACAGAGATAGAGAGGGATGTAGGAATTGGAGGAGTTTGCAGAGATGGGGGTGAAGGAGCTGTAGGGGGTTGCAGGGTTAGGGAGGGATGTTGGGGCTGGAGGGGATTACAGAGAAACGAAGGGGTTTGCTGGTTAAAGAGATAGTGGGTGAACGAGGGACTGGAGGAGTTTACAAAGGTAAAGAGGGTGTGTAGGAGATAGAGAATGTTACAGAGATAGGGAGGAGTGCAGGGACTGGAGGACGTTGTAGGGATTAGACGGATTGGACAAGATGGTGGAGTTTGCAGAGGAAAGGTGGTGTGTAGATGCTGGAGAAGAACACAGAAATAGGAAGGTGTTTATGGACTGGACAAGGTTACGACTCGATGGAGAAGTGTAGGTGCTGGAAGAGGTGTCAGAGAGTGAAAGGAGAGTTATGTTATAGGAAGATACAGAAATAGAGTCGGGTCTGGATGGAATTACATCAACAACGAGGACTGAATGACTGGTAGAGTTTATAGAACTAAGAAGGACTATTGGTGCTGGAAGAAGGTGTGGAGGTATAGATCTTAGAACAGTACAGTACAGGGCATTCAGACATTAATAATGCACAGTCCTTTCATCTTAATCTCAAGGCAAAGCCCACATTTTACTGTCATCCACATGCATATGGAAGAGTCACGTTGATGTTCTTAATGCATCTGACTCAACGACGACTGCTGGCAGTGTATTCTACGCACCCAGCACTCTGTGTGCAAAGAAACTGCCTCTGACATCTCTCGTAAACCTTCCTCCAACCAATTTAAAATTATACCACCATGTGATAACCTTTCCTGCCCTGGGAAGAAGTCTTTGACGATTCACTCTATCTTCGCTACTCATTATCTTGTAAACTTCTATCAATACAACTCTCACCAATCTTTGCATCACTGAGAAAACACCCGAAATCCTTCAATCTATCTTTCAGGTGACATTCTTTTAAATCTCCTCTGCACCCTCTGTAAGGCTTCCACATCTTTCTTGTAATGAGTCGAACAGAAGTGAACCGAATATTCAAATGTCGTCTAACCAGGACCCGATAGTGCGGCAACTTCACCTCGCATTTCTAAAATTCAATCCCCCGCTAATGAAAGCCAACATAACATATGCCTTACTAACTACTCGAACAACTTTGAGGGATCTATGAACGTGGACCACAAGATTCCTCTGTTCCTTCACACTGCTCAGACACCTGCCTTTTACCCTGTAATCTGCATTCAAATTGAACATTCAAAATAAATTACTTCATGTATTTATTTCATTTTGTAATCCATCTGCATCCTGTGAATGCCCCATTGCAACTCACAACAGCATTTCACACTATCCACAACACCACTAAACTTCCTGTCATCAGCAAACTTAGTAACCCACTCTTTCACTTCCTCATCCAAGTCATTTATAAAAATCCCAAAACTGATCCCCGTGGAACACCACAGGTCACTGAGCTCCAGGCTGAATATTTTCCATCTCCTACCACTGTCTGCCTTCTATGGGCTAGCCAATTCTGTATCCAGACAGCCAGTTTTCACCGTATCCATGCTCCCTTACCTTCTGAATGAGCCTATCATAGCAAAACGTATCAAACGCCTTGCTAAAATACATGCACAACGCATCTACAGCCCCACCTTCTTCAATGTGTTTTGTCACATCCTCAAAGGATTCACTAAGTTTTGTGAGGCATAACCTGCCCCTTACAAAGTCATGCTGACTAGCTCTAATCAAGCTATGGTTTTCCAAATAATAAGAAATCCTGTCTCTCAGAATCCTCTCCAACAATTTTTGCCCGTCATCTGCCGTAAGTCTGACTGCTCTATAGTTCCCAGAATTATCCCTATTCCCTGTGTTGAACAAGGGAATAACATTTACCACCCTTTAGTCGTCTGGTACTACTCCAGTGAATAGTGAGGACAGAAAGTTCATCGCCAAAGGCACAGCAATTTCATCCCCCATTTTCTGTAGTCACCTTGGGAACATCCCCTCTGGCCCAGAAGAATTTACTATCTACGTGTGCTTGAAAATTTCCAGTACATCCTCCTTCCTAATATTAACCTGTTCGAGCATGTCAGTCTGTTTTATGCTGTCCTCAGAAATGTCAAGGTCTCTCTCAGTAGTGAATGCTGAAGCAAACTATCAATTAAGGACCTCCCCTACCTCCTCTGACGCCAGGCAGAAGTTTCATCTACTCTTCCTGATCGGCCCTAACCTCATTCTGGCCAGCCTCTTGTTCTGTACACAAGTGTAGAACGTCTTACGGTTTTCTTTAATCCGACCCGTCAAGGCTTTTCTTTCATTCCCCCTTCTAAATCTCCTGAATCCATTCTTCATTTCCTTCTTGGTTAACTTGGAACCCACTAAAGCACTGTTTGATCCTTGCCTCCTCAACCATAAGCAAGATTATTCTTCTTCTAGACTAGATGTTCAATATCTCATCATCCAAGGTTCCTTCACTCTACCGTACTTCCTTGCCTCACTGGGTCAAATCTATCGAGCGCTATCAGCGTGTGATTCCTCAACAATCTTCACATTTCTGTTGTACATTTAACTGAATATAGCTGTGCCAAATGCATTCTGCATAGTTCCGGCCTAATAGCATTGTATTTCCACCTTCCCCAATTAAGTACTTTCCCACAAAATGTGCTCCTGTCCGTCTCCGTGACTATGGTAAAGGTCAGAGAGTTGTGATAACTGTCACTGAAATCTCCAACCAAGAGATCTGACACCTGACCTGGTTTGTTTCCAAGCACCAAATCTAATATGGACTTCCCTCTGGTTGGTCTAATTACATACTGAGTCAGGAATCCTTACTGGATAAACCTGACAAAAACCGTTCCATCTAAACTATTTTCACGAAGGAAGTTACAATCAATATTAGGGAAGATGAAGTAACACATGAAAGCAACCTTATTGCTTCAGCACCTTTCCAAGTCTGCCTCCCAATCTGCTCCTCCGAGTCTCTGTTGCTATTGGGGGCGAGGGGGGTCGATGGTCTTTAGAAATCTCTCAAGAAAGTGACTGCTCCTAACCTGTTTCTGACTTCCAGACATACTGACTTTGCGCACAAACCTACCTCTATAACTTCCCTTTCTGCAGCGGTGATACTATATCTGATTAGCTATGTCAGTCACCCACCTATTTCACCTTCTCTTCCATTCCTTTTCAAAAATCCACACCCTGGAACATCCAACAGCTATTCCTGTCCCTGTGATATTCAAGTCTCCATAATGGCCACAACATCTTCGTTGCAAATACTGATCCATGCTCTAAGTTCATCACCTTTAGTCTTGAGATGTCTTGCGTTCAAATAGACACAGTGTATCTCATCGCACTGATTGGAAATTTGTCTATCAACTGTCTAACCTTTCTCACAGACTCTCTGCATGTCGTATTTGCCTATCCACCAGATACCCCATCCTCTGATCCGTAGTCCTGGTTCCCATTGTCCTACCAATAATGTTCAATGACTCCCGAAGAGCTTTAGGAAAGCTCTCTCCCAGGATATTGGTACCCCTCCAGTTCGGGTGCAACCAGTCCTCGTTTTACAGTTCTCACCTTGCCCGGAATCTGTGTCAACGATCCACATATTTGAAGCCCTCCCGACTATACCAGACCTGTAGCCATGTGTTCAGCTGCACTCGATCTCTGCTCCTAGCCACTGTAGCACATGACACCAGTTGGAATCCTGATATTATTACACTGCTTACCTTGCGGTTCAGCTTCCAACCGAACTCCCTATATTCTCATTTCAGGTACTTATTCAATTTCTAGGAAGGTGGGAACTGTACAAGGAGGATGGGTTGCACCTGTACTGGAGGGGTACCAATATCCTGGGAGGAAGATCTGCTAAAACTCTTCGGGAGTGTTTAAATAGTGGTGCTAGGGACTGGAGTAGGTTAGAGAGATATGGAGGGGTGGCGGGTTTGGAGGAGGTTTCAGTTATTAGGGTGGGCTGTCGTGTTTGTAGGAGTTTAGGGAGACCGGGGTTTGGGTTTGGATAATGTTAGAAACGTGGGGGAGCTGTAAGGTATCGACGAGTTGAGAGAGATAGGGCGGGGTGTCGGGTTTGAGGATGTTAGAGCGATCAGGAGGGGTCTCGGGTCTGGAGGATTTTAGGGATATATGGATGTGAGTAGTGTTTGGACGAGGTTAGAGAGGTAGGGATGGGTGTAGGGTTTAGAGATGGTGAGAGGAATAGGGTGGGGGTGTAGGGTTTGGAGGAGTTGAGAGAGTTAGGCAGGGGATTAGGATTTTAATTAGTTTATTAAGATATGGAAAAGTGTAGGAGCTGTAAGAAGTCACAGCGATGGGGAAGTGCAGGCTTTGGAGGTGGTCACAGAGATAGGGAGGGATCGAGGAGTTGAAGGTGCTCACACAGATAGGGAAGGATATTGGGGTTACAGAGATTGGGAGGGGGGTGTAGGGGCTGGAGGATGTCACCGAGATAGAGATAGTGTGCAATACCTGGAGAAGGTTCCAGAGATAGGGAGTGGTATAGATTCTGCTGGAATGTACAGCTAAAGGTAGAGTGTTGAAGTTTTTGGAGATATGGTGGGTAACTGAGATAGAAATGGGTGTTGCAGCTGGAGGAGATGATGGAAAGATACAGAGGAACAGGTGGACAGTTTCAAACCAGAATTGTACAATAACTTATTGGAGAGAAAAATGTAGATAATTGTGGAATAGGCAACGGACATCGACAAACTGCAGGAGTGAGACCTTGTAGGACCCATAGAGTCAGTGCCAGACAGCTCAGGAGAGGCCCTTCAGTCAACACTGGCAAAAATGAAGATCCGTATAGACCCTGCAAACACCTCGTTTCCAAAGTTTCGTGGCTAGAGCCAGAACTGGAAGAGCTGTCCCACAGACTTCTCAAATCAACAGTGTGACGGAATGAAACTTCATGGTATGAGATCAAACAGTGACACGGAAACCTCCTGCTGACTCCCCTCCCTCAGCCTCACGGTGTCAAATCAAACACTGACACGGAAACCTCCTGCTCACCACTCCTCCCTCAGCCTCACGGTGTCAGATCAAACTCTGACACGGAAACCTCCTGCTGACTCCCCTCCCTCAGCCTCATGGTGTCAGATCAAACACTGACACGGAAACATCATGCTGACTCCCCTCCCTCAGCCTCATGGTGTCAGATCAAACACTGACACGGAAACCTCCTGCTGACTCCCCTCCCTCAGCGTCACGGGGTCAGATCAAACACTGACACGGAAACCTCCTGCTGACTCCCCTCCCTCAGCGTCACGGGGTCAGATCAAACACTGACACAGAAACCTCCTGCTGACTCCCCACCCCCAGCCTCACGGTGTCAGATCAAACACTGACACAGAAACCTCCTACTGACTCCCTCCCTCAGCCTCACGGTGTAGATACAACACTGATATGGAAACCTCCTGCTGACTCCCCTCCCCCAGCCTCACGGTGTCAGATCAAACACTGACACGGAAACCTCCTGCTGACTCCCCTCCCTCAGCCTCATGGTGTCAGATCAAACACTGACACGGAAACCTCCTGCTGACTCCCCTCCCTCAGCCTCATGGTGTCAGATCAAACACTAACACGGAAACCTCCTGATGACTCCCCTTCTAAAATAAAACTGAAGAAGATTCAATTGTAACACATCCTTTGTTTGTCCGTTGTTTATATCTACTAGAGATATCGTTAAGCAAATAGTTTGTAAATTATAACTTCCCTTACTTAAATGCAGATTCATTCCCTTGAAGCTTTCTGTTTTTTTTTTGTAAATGTCCAAATCCACATGCGTTATAATAGATTCTAACATTTTCCTAATTGTGGATGACAAGTTGACTGGTCTGTTATTCTCCATTCTTCCTTTTCGTCCGAACCCCAGCACCTGGTGACTGTTACAGCTCAGAAGAAAAGTGGAAAGACTGGTCTGTGAGAGTTTGCCATTGTTACCACTCTTATTATTTAAAAAAAACCTAAAAGCCTCCGAAGTTATTTATTTCATCTATTTGCAGTAGATAGTTCGGCCTTTAAGATCTTTCTTTTTTTTAAGAAAAAACACAAATAACCTGCTTGAAATTCATGATTTTGAGATGCCGGTGTTGGACTGGGGTGTAAAAAGTAAAAAAAAAATCACACAACACCAGGTTATAGTCCGACAGGTTTAATTGGAAGCAAACTAGCTTTCGGAGCGACGCTCCTTCATCAGGTGATAGTGGAGGGCTCAATCCTAACAAGGACTGAGCCCTCCACTATTACCTGATGAAGGAGCGACACTCCGAAAGCTTGTGTGCTTCCAATTAAACCTGTTGGACTATAACCTAGTGTTTTGTGATTCTTAACACTGCTTTAAAGTGACAGCATTGTCAGAGATGTTAGTTGCCTGGTCCTTTACAATAATACTTAAGAGGCTTCCTCGTGTAACTGACCGCATGGTCAGCTGAAACGGGCACACACAGGTGTTCAGTGGACAGGCACAGACTAAGTTGCAAAGACACATGTCAAAGACATGCTCCTGTCCAACATGGACCATCAAATAGGACACACCGGGAAGTGAACAACAGCCCTATACACAACATTTCATTCTTTCTGAGCTCCACAATGCGAGAATCCCGAGACACTAGGGAGCCAAAAACCAAAGCCGGGGGAACATCCAGAGGGACAGAAAGATTCACATTAAAGACAGCAACAGACAATTAATTAACTGTGAACATATTGTGGAAATTTGAAGAAAAAGACTGGGTAGTGGGACTAAATGGAGGATTGAACTCTTAGACAACAAAATTACATGAATGAGAACATTGAATAAAGGCATTGGCAGATCAGCGAAATGGTTTGTTTCATCAAATTCTAAACCTGCTTCACAGAACACCACAAACAACATAAACTGGGACAAGATGACAGACAGACATGGAAAACTGTGCAGATTATGCTGCTGTATCGCTCGGTAAACTACACTATCTGCCCTGCATGAGGAGTATTGCAAACATTTAATATCGTTTGGGGACTATACTCACATCAGATTACTGAAGATTTGCACCTCTTGCTGTACGTAACACTAAATGGAGGTCCCAAAAATTTATTTATCAATATCTCCATTTTACCAGTACAAGGGAAGGTGTGTGTGTGTGCACGTACGTGTGTGTGTTTGCATGCGTGTGCGGGTGTGTGTGCACCGCGTGCACTTGCATGTGTGTGTGTGGGGGGGGGGGGGGGGGGGGGGGTCGCGTGATTGGGGTGCTTCAGTGCAAAAATCATTTGGGAGAAAATGCATAGAGGAAACCAGTTCAAATGTGATTAACTGGCAGGGCTTTTGTAATAGACAGAGATAACTTAGTTAAGGTTCATGGACAGATGAGATAAGTGCTTGAGAATATTAACATAAAGGCATTGTCAAACCCAATGACAATGTAGATTGGTGTGCACACAGGAAGGACAGATGGATGGGATTTAGGTGTGAGTTCACTTAGATTTGTTCCTGCTGGTTTGAACCCAGGAGTGCCAGCAGCAGATTGTTGTTATAATTAAATCTGCATTTCACCGCTTGACGTTCAAATAGCGGATGGGATAAGCCGGTGAAGCATATTCTCGAGGAGTGAGCAGTTAACATTAATAATGGTCAGGGCATGGTGTCAGGAATCATTTCATATCCAAAGCCATCACCAAGATGTCTGTTTCAACCCGCACCTGCAAGTTCCCCTCTAATCCACTCACTACCCTGACTTGGAAATATACCCCTGTTCCTTCACAGTCGTTGGATCAAAATCCTGGAATTCCCTCCCTACAGGAATTGTGGACCAAACCACAGCAAGTGAACTGCAGCGATTCAAGAAGGCAGTTCACCACCACCTTCTCAATGGCAAATAGGATGAGTTAACAATGCTGGCCTGCCAGCGATGACCAAGGCCCAAAGATATTTCCCAGGAATGAGATGTGATCAGAGTAAGGAACAAGAGTTTGTAACCATAACAGAAAGCAGTGACCTCCATGCTCCAATTATTTAAATAACAAGGGCAGTGAGATAATGGTGCACAGCTGAAACTGAGTTGTTCAAAGTAGAGACCCATGAGTAACGCTGCGAGAACAAGGAAGGAGACAGTATTCGATCAAGTTCCCCGATGCAGTTAATAGTGGTCTCTGAATCTGGAACACTGTTGGTGGCAAGAATTGGAGACTATATGAAAGAAATGCAATCATAACAGGTTTATATAAATAGTATCTCGATACTAAGACTTACCAGGGACACCAACGATAGACAGGAGAGGGTAACAGAAGTATTGAATAATACGAACAGCAAAATAGATCCGCGAATATAATGGCAACCTGTCATAATATGTAGAAAGAATCCAAACATATAAGGATAAACTCCTGTCTGTTGTAACATTCCAGTCTAATGTTACCAGATTCTGATCCATTGTTTGACCATTCCAGTCTAATGCTCTCACATTCTGATACATTGTTTGAATATTCCAGTCTGATGTTCTCCGATTCTGCTCCATATATGGAACATTCCAGTCTAACGTTCTCAGATTCCGATCTGTCCTCCCCTCTCTTTGGAGCTGCTGATCTCTGTTAGTGTTGTCGGTGATGCTCCTTCTCATACCATGTAATTGGAGCCCATTTATCATTAAAAGATTGGAACCCTCCACTGGGATAATTACAATCCATAGTGACATTACTCACAATCACCGAACAAACAGGTTCAGTTAACCCCTTTCTTACATCTCTGTTCATATCACAATACAAGCAAACTTTTACAAGGTCTGGATGGAATGGATGAAGTTACATACGGATGGACAGTATACCTTTCAATCTTTTGAATAACTCTCCCCTGCCAACGCAGGAACTGTAGACCCACCATCCCATCCTGGCACTTTCCCCTGCCACCGCAGGAACTGTAGATCCACCCTCCCATCCTGGCACTTCCCCCTGCCACCGCAGGAACTGTAGACCCACCCTCCCATCCTGGCACTTTCCCCTGCCACCGCAGGAGCTGTAGACCCACCCTCCCATCCTGGCACTTTCCCCTGCCACCGCAGAAACTGTAGACCGTTCCCTCCGTGATGACCTGGTCAGGTCCACGCCCCCCTACGAACTACCCTCCCAACATGGCACTTTCCCCTGCCACCGCAGGAACTGTAAAACCTGTGCCCACACCTCCTCCCTCACCTCTATCCAAGGCCCTAAAGGAGCCTTCCACATCCATCAAAGTTTTACCTGCACATCCACTAATATCATTTATTGTATCCGTTGCTCCCGATGCGGTCTCCTCTACATTGGGGAGACTGGGTGCCTCCTAGCAGAGCGCCTCAGGGAACATCGCCGAGACACCCGCACCAATCAACCAAACCGCCCCGTGGCACAACATTTCAACTCCCCCTCCCAATCTGCCGAGGTCATTGAGGTCCGAGGCCTCCTTCACCACCGCTCCCTCACCAGCATACGCCTGGAGGAAGAACGCCTCATCTTCCGCCTCGGAACACTCCAACCCCAGGGCATCAATGTGGACTTCAACAGCTTCCTCATTTCCCCTTCCCCCATCTCATCCTAGTTTCAAAGTTCCAGTCTCCTTGACTTGTCCGGAATTGTCCGACCCGCCTCGCTCCTTTTCCACCTATCCACTCCACCCTCTACTCCCTGACCTATCACCTTCATCTCCTCCCCCACTCACCCATTGTACTCTATGCTACTCTCTCCCCACCCCCACCCTCCCCTAGCTTATCTCTCCACGCTTCAGGCTCTCTGCCTTTATTCCTGATGAAGGGCTTTTGCCCGAAACATCGATTTTGCTGCTGCTTCTCGGATACTGCCTGAACTGCTGTGCTCTTCCAGCACAATTGATCCAGAATCTGGTTTCCAGCATCTGCAGTCATTGTTTTTTCCTATTGCTAGAACCCTGCAGGAATATACATGTTCCGCCTGTTATAAAAATGTCAGGATAAAATAATTGATCAGCTGCAGAAAATGTTTGGTGGTGAAATGTTTAGATTCCTTAAACCAAGGGAGAAAGTGAGGATTGCAGATGCTGGAGGTCAGAGTCGAGAATGTGGTGCTGGAAAAGCACAGCAGATCAGGCAGCATCTGAATACGTTTCGAGCATAAGCCCTTCATCAGGAATGCAACTTTTGGTCCAAGGGCAGAGAAAGATAAATGGGATGGGGTGGGCTATGGGGAAGGTAGCAGAGAATGCGATAGTTTGGTGAAGATGGGGGTGAAGGCAATTGGTCGGAGAGGAGGGTGAAGCAGATAGGTGAGAAGGAAGATGGACAGCAAGGGCACGTTCAGAGGGCGGTGCGGGGATTGAAGGTTGTATCTAGAATAGGGTGATGGGAGGTGAAATGAGGAAACTGGTGAAATCCATTGATCCAATTTGGTTGAAAGATCCCAAGACGGAAGATGAGACAGACGTTCTTACTCCAGGTATCGGGTGGTTAGGGTTGAGTGGTGGAGGATGCCCAGGACCTGTATATACTCGGTGGAGTGGGGGTGGGAGTTCAATATTCAACCACAGGTTGGTGGGGTTGTTTCATGCCTGTGTCGTGGACATGTTGTCTGAAGTGTTCTGCGAGTAGGCATCCTGTCTCCCGAATGCAGCGGAGACCACATCAGGAGCAACAGATACAATACATGACATGATTGGAAGTGCAGTTACATCTCTGACAGATGTGGAAGGATCCTTTTTGGTCTTGGACGGAGATGAGCGGGCGGTGTGGGTGCAGGTTTTATATCTCTTGCAGTGGCAGGTGAAGGTGTGGGAGTGGAGAATGTGTTGTTGGGGGACATGGACCTGACAAAGAAGCTGAAAAGGAAATGTTCTTTACAGAACACAGGTAGGAATTGGGAGGTCACTATATCCCTGTTGGTAAGGTTTGTTTGTGGGTGGTGAAAATGGCACAGGCTGATATGATGTATCCAGAGGTTGGTGAGATGGAAGGTGAGGAACTGCGGGGTTAATTCATTGTTGTTGTTGGAGGGGTGCGTTTTGAAGGCGGAGGTGCAGGAAGTGGATGATATGCGCTGGAGGGCATTGTCATCCACGTGGGAGGGGAAATAGAACATGGAACATAGAACATTACAGCGCAGTACAGGCACTTCGGCCCTCGATGTTGCGACGACCTCTCATACCAATCTGAAGCCCATATAACGTACACTATTCCATGTACGTCCATATGCTTGTCCAGTGACGACTTAAAAGTACTTAAAGTTGGCGAATCTACTACCGCTACAGGGAAAGCATTCCATACACTTACTACACTCTGAATAAAGAAACTACTTCTGACATCTATCCGATATCCATCACCCCTCAATTTTAAGCTAAGCCTCCTAGTGCTCGGCGTCACCATACTTGGAAAAAGGCTCTCCCTGTCTATCCTATCTAACCCTCTGATTATCTTATATGTATCTATTAAGTCACCTCTCAATCTTCTTCTCTCTAACGAAAACAGCCTCACTTCCCTCAGCCTTTCCCCCTAAGACCTTCCCTCCATATCAGGCAACATCCTAGTACATGTCTTCTGCACCCTTTCCGAAACTTCTACATCCTTCTTATATTGTGATAACCAGAACTGTACACAGTACTCCAAGTGCGGCCGCACCAGAGTTTTGTACAGCTGCAGCTTAACCTCATGTTCTGGAACTCCATCGCTCTACTGAGAAAAGCTAAAACAATGTATGCCTTCTTACCAACACTGACAACCTGGGTGCAACTTTCAAGAATCGGTATACATGGACACCGAAATCTCTCTGCTCATCTACACTACCAAGAGTCTTACCATTAGCCCAGTACGTTGCATTATGATTCCTCCAACCAAAATGAATCACATCACACTTGTCCGCATTAATCCCCGTTTGCCACCTCTCAGCCCAGCTCTGCAGCTTATCGATGTCTCTCTGTAACCTACAACATCCTTCGGCACTATCCACAACGCCACCGACCTTAGTGTCCCTGACACCGACATTAACTTCTGGATGAACAACCAAGTGAGAGTAACAACAGGCCTTTGCCTAGCCCACGGATTGCTCACCCATCCCTGAGTAGTGATACCAGTGCACAATGAATACAACCCTTTCTTCTTGACTATTGTTTGATCCTGATACCTTTCTGCACTCTGGTGAATAACTCAGCATCTGTCCATGTGGTATCTGTCACTGTGAGGGTTTAATTGAAGCCGGTGACTACATCCTTTGCAGCCACTCCAAATCCTGAGCCAACAGAATTCTCCACTCCAGGGAGACGAGGCAACACAGGCCAGGGATGGAGACTGGGATTTTCCAGATCTCTGTGGGACTCAGTGCCATTTTCCATGTGTAACCCTCACTGCATCAGTCTCATTTCCCATTCTGTCTATTCCTCTGTCTCCGGCAGGTACTCAGAACGCTCCTGGCTCAGCAGAATTCCCAATTCTTGTTTCGTTCATCACCACATTGAAGACAGTTGGTCAACCAGAGTGTTGGAGAGTGAGATCTGGAGCCTTCAATAAATCCTGCAGGGAGTTAAGATCACTCACGGTGAGCAGAGCAGAGCATATTTAAGGGATCGAACTTTGGTCCAGAAGACATGACATAGATACAGTGTTGAAGAACAAACACAGTGCATGATGGTTCCAGGCACAAACCCCACCCTCTTGGTTATTTTCATCTCTGCTGTACTGAGCTTTCCTCTGACAATATAGAATGTTGACAGTTATCAATCCAGGCCTGTGCTGTCTTAGTGAGAATCAGTACAACAGAGGGGAAAGCAGGCTTTTAGTGTCATTTGCAAACTTACTAACTGGCACTTTCCCCTGCCACCGCAGGAAGTGTAAAACCTGTGCCCACACCTCCTCCCTCACCTCTATCCAAGGCCCAAAAGGAGCCTTCCACATTCATCAAAGTTTTACTTGCACATCCACTAATATCATTTATTGTATCCGTTGCTCCCGATGTTGTCTCCTCGACATTGGGGAGACTGGGCGCCTCCTAGCAGAGCGCTTTAGGGAACATATCCGGGACACCCGCACCAATCAACCACACCGCCCCGTGGCCCAACATTTCAACTCTCCCTCCCACTCTGCCGAGGACATGGAGGTCCTGGGCCTCCTTTACCACCGCTCCCTCACCAGCATACGCCTGGAGGAAGAACGCCTCATCTTCCGATCCGGAACAATTCAACCCCAGGGCATCAATGTGGATTTCAACAGTTTCCCCATTTCCCCTTCCACCATTTCATCTAGTTTCAAACTTCCAGCTCAGCACTGTCCCCATGACTTGTCCAGACTTGTCCTACCTGCCTATCTCATTTTCCACCTATCCACTCCACCCTCTCCTCCCTGACCTATCACCTTCATCCACTCCCCCACTCACCCATTGTATCTATGCTACTTTCTCCCCACCCCACCCTCTTCTAGCTTATCTCTCCACGCTTCAGGTTAACTGCCTTTATTCCTGATGAAGGGCTTTTGCCCGAAACGTCGATTTCGAAGCTCCTTGGATGCTGCCTGAACTGCTGTGCTCTTCCAGCACCACTAATCCAGAATCTGGTTTCCAGCATCTACAGTCATTGTTTTTACCTCATTGATAGAGTTGATAGCTAGAGACTATTTCCCAAGCAGAAATGGCGAACACGAGGGATCATAGTTTTAAACTGGTTGGAGGAAAGTATAGAGGGGTTGTCAGAGGCGGGTTCTATACACAGAGAGTTGTGAGAGCATGGAATGCGTTGCCAGCAACATTTGTGGAAAAATTGGGGACATGTAAGAGACTGCTGGACATGCATATGGTCACAAAATTTGAGGGTGCATACATGAGGATCAATGGTCGGCACAACATCGTGGGCTGAAGCGCCTGTTCTGCGCTGTACTGTTCTGTGTTCTCTGTTCTCCTGTCACAAGCCTTCTTCAAGAGGTTCAACTTCCTTAGTAAACCATGGCTCCCTCGCTCGAGCACATTTTCCCTGCCTGTCAGGTATGTACTTATCAGGAATCTGTAGGAGCTGTTCCATGAATATCGTCCACATTTCAATTGTGCCCATACACAGCTGTTTTCTTCCCCATCCTATACATCCTAAGTCTTGTCGAATCACATCGTAAGTGCCTTTCCCCCACTATAAATCTTGCCCTGCAGTATAAGCCTATCTTTTTCCATCGATATAGTAAACTTAACCGAATTGTGGTCACTATCACCAAAGTGCTCACCTCCATCCAAATGTTTCACCTGGACGGGTTCATTTCCCAATATCAAATCTGATGTGTCCTCGCCCTTGGTTAGCCTATCTGTATACTGTGTCAGAAAACCCTCCTGCACACAATGGACAAAAACGGACACATCTAAAGTACTTCAACTATCGTATTCCCAGTCAATATTTGGAACGTGAAAGCCCCCAAAACAACTGCCCTGTCACTCGCAATCCAATCGAGAATCATCTTTGTTATCCTTCCTCTACATCTCTGGAACTATTTGTAGGCCGAAAGAAAACTCACAACAGGGTGACCTCTCCTTTCCTGTTGTTAACCTCAGCCGATACTAACTCAGTATACGAGTTCACAAACACCCTTTCTGCAACCGCAATTCTGTCCTTGAAAAACAATGCCATGCCACCCCCTCTTTTCCCATTTTTCTGTTCTTACTGAAACACCTAAATCCTGGAACCTTCAACAACCATTCCTGTCGTGGCTCTATCCAAGTCTCTGAAATGTGCAGAACATCGAAATCTCAGGTACTAACCCAGGATGCAAGTTCACACACCTTATACAAAATGCTCCTGGCGTCGAAGTAGACACATTTCAAACCAACTTCTTGTTTGTCGGTGCCCTCTTGCGACCATGAATCATTATTTCTGACCTCACTGCTCTCAACCCGTGTATACTAGAACAGCAATTTAATTCCCACCCCCTATTGAATTATTTTAAAACCACCTGAAGAGAATTAGCAAATGTCCACCCCGCCCCAAGGACATTAATGTCCCCTTGGTTTACGTGAAAACCATGCTGTGTATAAAGGTTCATCTACCCCAGAAAGAGCTCCATTTATCCAGGAATCCAAAACACTCCATTCTGCACCATGAGGATAAATTGGGAGAATGGGATGGATTTCTCACAGGATATTTGTTGGGAAGAGGTGTAGTACAGGTGGTTGCGACAGTCTGTCCGCTTGTAGCCAATGGACGACTGGAGACTGGCTGGAGATGGAAGCGGTAAGGTCAAGAAATGGGAGGGAAGTTTCTGAGATGGACCAAGTTGAATTTGAGAGCGGGTGGACGTTGTGGGCGAAATCGATGAATTGCTCCAGTTCAGCCTGGGAGAAGGATGCTGCACTGATGCAGTCATTGAAGTAACGGCGGAAGATTTCCGTGACAGTGTCTGTGTCGGTCTTGAAGAGGGACTGTTCGAAATAGCCAACAAAGAGGAAGGTGCAGCTAGGCCCATCCGAGTGTGCATGGCCACGCCCTGGATTTGGAGGACATGGGAGCAGTTAAAGAAAATATTATTGAGGATGAGGACCAGTTCGTTGTGACAAAGGAGGGTTTTGGAAGAGGGGGATTTGACTGGTCTATTGGAGAGGATAAAGCAGAGGGCTCAGAGGCCATCCTTATGGGGTACGGACGAGTATAAGGACTGAACGCCCATACGAAAGATAAAGCGCTTGGCGCCGCCTAAAGGAAGTTCCTGAAGAGGTGGCGGTCATGGTTGGTGTTGCGGCTATAGGTGGGAAATGCCTGACCTAAGGGCGAGAGGATGGAGTCGAGGTAGGACGAGATGTGTTTGGTGGGGCAGGATCATGCTGAGACGATTATGTCAGTCAGGACAGTTGGGCTTGTGGATCATGTGGAGCAGGTAGAACTGGGCAGTGTGGGGCTGGGGGACTATGAGTTTGGACGCAGTTGAGGGAGATCGCCAGAGGCAATGAGAGCACGGACAGTCTGTTTAATTTTGGCCTGATGTGTTTCAGTGGGATCCTGAGCAAGAGGGAGGTATGATGTTGTGTTGGAGAGTTGTCTTCAGCCTCTGCGATAAAACGTCCGCCTATGTCAACGGGTTTGATGGTCAACGGGAGTTTAGTCCAGAGCGAATGGAGTGCTGCACGTTTGGAGGGAGGGAGGTTGGTGTGGGTGACTGGCTTGGAGAAATTGAGGCAACCAAAGTCATGACGGCAGTTAGCAATGAAGAAGTCTAGGGTAGTTTCAAGGCCACCGGGATGGGGGTGTGTGTGGTCACCAATTGGAAGAAGAAGGTTGGAGGAAATGAGGAAGAGTCCTGGTAAATGGGGTGGCTATGGCAGCATGGTGAGGTGTGGAGAAACAGTTACTGGATTCAGGGGGTGTGACCCTTGGATAGATTGATAGACAGTGTGAGGAAGAATTGGAAGTTTTGGCAGAGTAAAGAGTGGAAAAATGCCCAGATGTGGATGAACTGTATCTTAAACTGATATGGGAGAAGGAGGAGGAAATTACAGGCTCTGACCTTTTATTTACTATTTTGCTTTTGGGCATATAGGAGGTGCGATAGGACAGGGCGCCATTTAATGTAGGTTCCCCAATGTGTACTAGAAATAAGCAAGCATTGAAGACTACAATGTCTCACATCAGTGAGAGGGAAACAATTGTAAAAGATTTAAAAAGCTTTTTAGCAATGATCTTTACATATTTTCAAGGCTGGGAGACATATTTTTAATCAATCAGTGAATCAAAGGTTATAGGGGAAATGCAGAAAAGAGAATTTGAGGACTATCAGAACAAGCATAACTGAACTGAAAACAAAAAGAGCACATTCAGCGAGTTTCTGGGCACACTGTTCTCCCAATTCCTTATGGTATCCAATCTGCTACTATCCCTGTGGTCGTAGGAACATTAACCTCTCTCCCATTGGAGTGAGACGTAGTTCGGAATGCAATTGTCTGATTCAACGAATTTATCAATGTTACACCAATGGCAAGAAAATAAGGTAGAAGTGGGAATTCAATCAGTATTTCGGGATCTGTGCTGTGAGTTTTGCTGTTTCTGAGTTTTGATAAAGGACTTGGATGAGGAAGTGGATGTGTCGATTAGGAAGTGGATGTGTTGATTAGCAAGTTTGCTGATAGCACGAAGTTTGGTGGAGTTGTGGATAATGCGGAGGGCTGTTGTTGGTTGCAACGGGACATTGACAGGATGCAGAGCTGGTCTGAGAAGTGGCAGATAGAGTTCAATGTGGAAAAGTGAAAAGTTATTCACTTTGTAAGGTCGAATGTGAATGCAAAATACAGAGTTCAAGGTAGGTTTCTTGGCAGTGTGGATGGATCATGGAGTCCATGTCCAAGGATCCCTCAAAGTTGCTGCACATATTGATCGGGTCGTTAAGAAGTGTTGTGGTGTGTTGGCTTCATTAGCGGGGGGTTGAGTTTAATAACTGCGAAGTTATGGTCAGCTCAACAGAGTCCTTGTGGGACCATACTTGCAATATTGTGTCCCTTTCTGGTCGCCTCATTATGGGAAATATGGGAAAGATTTAGAGAAATTGCAGAGGGGATTTATCAGGATGCTGCCTGAACTGGAGGGCTTGTCTAATGAGGGATGTTTGAGGGAGCTCATTGGAGAAAGTGAGCAATGTGTTGCTGGCAATGCGCAGCAGGTCATGCAGCATCCAGGGAGCAGGAGAATCGACGTTTCGGGCATAAGCCATTCTTCAGCTTTTTTCAGTTTTTCTCATTGGAGCAAGGAATGATGACATGTGGTTTGATACAGGTGGACAAGACGCTGAGAGGTATAGATAGAGTGGTTAGCCAGAGATTTTTTTCCAGGGCGTAAATGGCTATCACAGTGGTGGGGGACGGGCCGTCATTATTTTAAGATGATGAGAGCAAGATTATGGGGAGATGTCAGAGTTAGGTTATTTACACATAGAGATTTAGATCCGTGGAATCCACTGCCAGCAGTGGTAATAGAGTCAGAGACAGTAGGAACATTAAAGTGACGTTTGGATAGGCAAATTGAAGATAGTACAATGAAAGGCATGTAGGTCAGTCTAATCTGAAGCTAGGAACAAAATACTGTTACAGCATCGTAGGCCAAAGAGCCTGTACTGTTCAATGGTCTGTGTTCTTTGAACCTTCCTTGCCCTCTGTCTACGGCAAGAATATACTGCTGAGATAAAGAGTCAAAACTGTACACAGTCCTCCAGGTGCAGTCTGGCCAAGCTCCTATCCAACTGAGGCAAAACGTCACTCATCTTGTGTTAAGTCCTCTGACAATAATTTTTATCATTCCACTGGCTTTCCAAACAGCTTGATGCACCTGTCTGTTAGATATAACAAGGTTATAGCCAAGGAAGACTTGGGTTTTAGTTACACCTGTACTTTCCAACATTTTACGATTTCAGAAATATACTGCATATCAGTTTCTGCAACAAAGTGGATGAATTCACGTAACCACATTATATGTCTTTTGCATTGATTTTGCCCATGTGGAGGCCTATTCAATCTTCATAAATCTTTAGATCCTCCTCACTGTACGCATTCCCACATTGAATGACATATTAAATCCTCCACTCTGTTTACTATACTTTCTATCCGAGAACTTTCCGAACGATATAACTGTGAAGATGAAGCAGGCCAATAGTACTTTCACAGACGCTTCAAATATACATCATTACCTCCATCCAAGATCCTACTTTTCCTCCATACCCTTCCTGGCTCATCCTGTAGGCAATCTACATAATTTATTCAAAGTTTGTGAGTAGATTTGTAGCTCAGGTGCTCGTTGTTGTGGTTCTGTTCGCCGAGCTAGGAATTTGGGTTGCCGACGTTTCGTCCCCTGTCTAGATGACATCCTCAGTGCTTGGGAGCCTCCTGTGAATCGCTTCTGTGTTGTGTCCTCTCGCATAAATAGTGGTTTGTCTCTGCCGCCTCCGGTTGTCAGTTCCATCTGTCCACTGCAGTGGCCGGTATATTGGGTCCAGGTCGATGTGTTTGTAGATAGAATCTATGGATGAGTGCCATGCCTCTAGGAATTACTTGGCTATTCTCTGTTTGGCTTATCCTATAATAGTAGTATTTTCCCAGTCGAAATCATGTTGCTTGTCATCTGCGTGTGTGGCTACTAAGGATAGCTGGCCGTTTCGTTTCGTGGCTAGTTGGTGTTCATGGATACGGATCGTTCGCTGTCTTCCTGTTTGTCCAGTGTCAGAACATTTCTGAACTGACAGCCAGACTACTACGACCACTAGGACTCAAAACAGCACACAATCCAGCAGCCATTCTTAGACAGCAACTCACCAGGACAAAGGACTCGACACCCAGCATGAGTAAAACCAATGGAGTGTGCAAAGTCCCATGCAAGGACTGCACAAAACACGACATAGAACAAACAGGAAGACAGCTAACGATCCGTATCCATGAACACCATCTAGCCACGAAACGACACGACACGACTATCATTTGTGGTCACTCACGCAGATGACAAGCAACATGAGTTCGACTGGGACAACACTATTATAGGACAAACCAAACAGAGAACAGCCAGGGAATTCCCAGAGGCATGGCATTCATCCATAGATTCTATCAACATCGACCTGGACCCAATATATCGGCCACTGCAGCGGACAGCTGGAACTGACAACCGGAAGCGGCAGAGACAAAGCACTGCAAATGCCGGAGGGAACATCACAGAAGCGCTTCACAGGAGGCGACCTAGACAGGGGACGAAACGTCTGCAACACAAATTCCCAGCTCGGCCATCAGAACCACAACGACCTCATTTATTTCTTGAATTGAAAGCAGTATAACAGTCTTTGTTGAAGAATAATCTCCTTTCTGTTAATATTCTCAGCAGAAGCAAAGGCAACGAATGAAGTACATCATTTTGTCAATCAAATTGGCCCTTGATCACCTTCTGTAATAAACACTGAGTTGACAAGTTTAGGTTATCAACTCTACATCCATCTTGTTCCCTGTTTTGGTTGGTGTTGTTTAGTTATTTGTTTGCACTTTAGTGCCTGAGATAAAACACTTTTGCTCACGAAAGGTCCTGACAAATTTGAGCCCCAGACAGGTATATCGAATCAGGCAATAACTCGGCTACAAACTCCTGAAACTGTGAAAAAGTCACAAGGAGTTCCACGACCTCGTCCTGGCCTGATGATGTTGTGTTCCATGTTGCAATGGCACGGTGACCATGCAGTCAATTCCAAACTCATTTCAACAGATAATTGTTGAATTAAATTACATGTATGTAAAAAAGGAGTCGCATTGCGAAAACATATGATGAACATCTCTCGAACAGCTATGCTGACCATGCATAAGGAAGTGCACACTTGCAGTCCAGCTTGATTGCCATCACATCCACAAACTTCACTGCCTCCACCATCAACTCTCAATGGAAGCAGTATGTTCGAGTTACAAAATGCATTGTAGAAATTTACCAAACTTTCTTCGACAACATCTTCCAAGCCATGATCATCTGGAATAGCAAGTTCAACAGATCTATGGAAACACTACCCACTGAAAGTTACATATAAAGCTACTGACCATACCTGACTGCAAAATATACCTCTGTTCCACGGGGGACATTTAATGTAAACCCTGTATTTCATTCCCTAACATTATTGTAGGTGTCCTGCACCAAACTGACTGCAACAGTTCAGGTAGGCAACACACCACCCACCTTGTCCAGAACAACAATGTATGGGCATTAAATGTTGGCCCAGTCAGCAATATCTGGCACCTATCAATGCATAATGTTCCATTGTGTGGTGTCTGGGCTACTCTAGTTGAGTTTGTGATTTTTTTCTAACTTGAGGTTCAGGAAATGAAGAAGTGATTTGATTGAAACGTAAAACATTCTGAATGGCAAGAGCTGGATCGGCACGTGCTGATAAATTGTTTCTGTGGGTCAGGGAGTCCAAAACATAATCTGAGCATAAGGGGCAACTTAGTTGGGACAGTGATGATGTGAAAACACTTCACTCAAATGGTATGAGAATGTTTAGTATTCGCCATCCAAAGGATTGTGGACGCACCATTAATAAATACAGTGGAAAGTTCACAGAGATATGGAGGAGCTTAGGGTTGGAGGAAGTTACAGTTGCAGGGAGGTATTGATTCAGGAGGATGTTCCAGATATGGGGAAGCTGAAATTGATAGTGAGGATTACTTAGGTATGGACAGATGTATGGGCTGGAAGACTTTACAAAGTTATTGAAAGCTGTCGGAGCTGGAAAGAGTGTATAAAGATAAGGAGATATGGAGGAGCTTGACGGGTTTATAGCGACAGGGAGCTAAGTAATGCTAGTGAGGATTTCAGAGATTTGAAGGGATGTTCGTGCTGGAGGAAGCCACAGTGATAGGAAGCGTTAAACATATTGGTAGATTTGACAGAAATAAGTTGGTTAGGGGGAATGGAACATGTTGAGATAGGTAGCAAATCAAGGTCTGGAAATTTTACAGCAATAAGAGGTGTATAAGGGCTGAAGAAGGTTACAGAGATAGAGAGGGATGTTGGAATTGGAGGAGTTTGCAGAGATGGGGGTGTAGGAGCTGTGGGGGTTGCAGGGTTAGGGAGGGATGTTGGGGCTGGAGGGGATTACAGAGAAACGAAGGGGTTTGCTGGTTAAAGAGATAGTGGGTGAACGAGGGACTGGAGGAGTTCACAGATGTATGGAGGGTGTTTAGGTGATAGAGAATGTTACAGAGATAGGGAGGAGTGCAGGAACTGGAGAACCTTGTCGGGATTAGAAGGATTGGACAAGATAGTGGAGGTTGCAGAGGAAAGGTGGTGTGTAGATGCTGGAGAAGAACACAGAAATAGGAAGGCGTTTATGGACTGGACAAGGTTACGACTCGACGGAGAAGTGTCGGTGCTGGAAGAGATGTCAGAGAGTGAAAGGAGAGTTATGTCACAGGAAGCTACAGAAATAGAGTCGGGTCTGGATGGAATTACATGAACAACGAGGACTGAATGACTGGTAGAGTTTATAGAACTAAGAAGGATTATTGGTGCTGGAAGAAGTTGTGGAGGTATAGATCTTAGAACAGTACAGTACAGGGCATTCGGACAGTCCTTTCATCTTAATCTCAAGGCAAAGCCCACATTTTACTGTCATCCACATGCATATGGAAGAGTCACGTTAATGTTCTTAATGTATCTGACTCAACGACGACTGTTGGCAGTGTATTCTACGCACCCAGCACTCTGTGTGCAAAGAAACTACCTCTGACATCTCTCGTAAACCTTCCTCCAACCAATTTAAAATTATACCACCATGTGATAACCTTTCCTGCCCTGGGAAGAAGTCTTTGACGATTCACTCTATCTTCGCTTCTCATTATCTTGTAAACCTCTATCAATACAACTCTCACCAATCTTTGCATCACTGAGAAAACACCCGAAATCCTTCAATCTATCTTTCAGGTGGCATTCTTTTAAATCTCCTCTGCACCTTCTGTAAGGCTTCCACATCTTTCTTGTAATGAGGCGAACAGAAGTGAACACAATATTGCAAATTTCGTCTAACCAGGACCCGAGAGTGCGGCAACTTCACCTCGCATTTCTAAAATTCAATCCCCCGCTAATGAAAGCCAACATAACATATGCCTTACTAAATACTCAAACAACTTTGAGGGATCTATGAACGTGGACCACAAGATTCCTCTGTTCCTTCACACTGCTCAGACACCTGCCTTTTACCCTGTAAACTGCATTCATATTGAACATTCAAAATAAATTACTTCATGTTTTTTTTTCATTTTGTAATCCATCTGCATCCTGTGAATGCCCCATTGCAACTCACAACAGCCTTTCACACTATCCACAACACCAGTAAACTTCCTGTCATCAGCAAACTTAGTAACCCACTCTTTCACTTCCTCATCCAAGTCATTTATAAAAATGACAAAGAACAGAGATCCCAAAACTGATCCCCGTGGAACACCACAGGTCACTGAGCTCCAGGCTGAATATGTTCCATCTCCTACCACTGTCTGCCTTCTATGGGCTAGCCAATTCTGTATCCAGACAGCCAGTTTTCACCGTATCCATGCTCCCTTACCTTCTGAATGAGCCTATCATAGCAAAACTTATCAAACGCCTTGCTAAAATACATGCACAACGCATCTACAGCCCCACCTTCTTCAATGTGTTTTGTCACATCCTCAAAGAATTCACTAAGGTTTGTGAGGCATAACCTGCCCCTTACAAAGTCATGCTGACTAGCTCTAATCAAGCTATGGTTTTCCAAATAATCAGAAATCCTGTCTCTCAGAATCCTCTCCAACAATTTTGCCCATCATCTGCCGTAAGTCTGACTGCTCTATAGTTCCCAGAATTATCCCTATTCCCTGTGTTGAACAAGGGAATAACATTTACCACCCTTTAGTCGTCTGGTACTACTCCAGTGAATAGTGAGGGCAGAAAGTTCATCGCCAAAGGCACAGCAATTTCATCCCCCACTTTCTGTAGTCACCTTGGGAACATCCCCTCTGGCCCAGAAGAATTTACTATCTACGTGTGCTTGAAAATTTCCAGTACATCCTCCTTCCTAATATCAACCTGTTCGAGCATGTCAGTCTGTTTTATGCTGTCCTCAGAAATGTCAAGTTTTCTCTCAGTAGTGAATGCTGAAGCAGAGTATCAATTAAGGACCTCCCCTACCTCTTCTGACTCCAGGCAGAACTTCTATCTACTCTTCCTGATCGGCCCTCACCTCCTTCTGGCCAGCCTCTTGTTCCGTACACAAGTATAGAACGTCTTACGGTGTTCTTTAATCCGACCCGTCAAGGATTTTCTTTCATTCCCCCTTCTAAAACTCCTGAATCCATTCTTCATTTCCTTCTTGGTTAACTTGGAACCAACTAAAGCACCGTTTGATCCTTGCCTCCTCAACCATAAGCAGGATTATTTCTTCTTCTTGACGAGATGTTCAATATCTCATCATCCAAGGTTCCTTCACTCTCCCGTACTTCCTTGCCTCACGAGGGCAAACCCATCGAGGGCTATCAGCATGTGATTCCTCAACAATCTTCACATTTCTGTTGTACATTAAACTGAATATAGCTGTGCCAAATGCATTCTGCGTAGTTCCGGCCTAATAGCATTGTATTTCCACCTTCTCCAATTAAGTACTTTCCCACAAAATGTGCTCCTGTCCGTCTCCGTGACTATGGTAAAGGTCAGGGTGTTGTGATAACGGTCACTGAAATCGCCAACCAAGAGATCTGACACCTGACCTGGTTTGTTTCCAAGCACCAAATCTCATATGGACTTCCCTCTGGTTGGTCTAATTACATACTGAGTCAGGAATCCTTACTGGATAAACCTGACAAAACCCGTTCCATCCAAACTATTTTTACGAAAGAAGTTCCAATCAATATTAGGGAAGATGAAGTCACACATGAAAGCAACCTTATTGCTTCAGCACCTTTCCAAGTCTGCCTCCCAATCTGCTCCTCCGTGTCTCTGTTGCTATTGGGGGCGAGTGGGTCTGTGGTCTTTAGAAATCTCTCAAGAAAGTGACTGCTCCTAACTTCCAGACATACTGACTTTGCGCACAAGCCTACCTCGATAACTTCCCTTTCTGCAGCGGTGATACTATATCTGATTAGCTATGCCAGTCACCCACCTATTTCACCTTCTCTTCCATTCCTTTTCAAACATCCACACCCTGGAACATCCAACAGCTATACCTGTCCCTGTGATATTCAAGTCTCCATAATGGCCACAACATCTTCGTTGCAAATACTGATCCATGCTCTAAGACCATAAGACCATAAGACATAGGAGTGGAAGTAAGGCCATTCGGCCCATCAAGTCCACTCCGCCATTCAATCATGGCTGATGCGCATTTCAGCTCCACTTACCAGCGTTCTCCCCGTAGCCCTTAATTCCTCGAGACAACAAGAATCTATCAATCTCGGCCTTGAAGACATTTAGCATCCCGGCTTCCACTGCACTCCGTGGCAATGAATTCCACAGGCCCACCACTCTCTGGCTGAAGAAATGCCTCCGCATTTCTGTTCTGAAATGACCCCCTCTAATTCTAAGGCTGTGTCCACGGGTCCTAGTCTCCTCGTTTAACTGAAACAATTTCCTAGCATCCACCTTTTCCAAGCCATGTATTATTTTGTGCGTCTCTATTAAGTCTCCCCTTAATCTTCTAAACTCCAACGAATACAATCCCAGTATCCTCAGCCGTTCCTCATATGTTAGACCTGTCATTCCAGGGATCATCCGTGTGAATCTCCGCTGGACACGTTCCAGTGCCAGTATGTCCTTCCTGAGGTGTGGGGACCAAAACTGGACACAGTACTCCAAATGGGGCCTAACCAGAGCTTTATAAAGTCTTAGTAGTACATCTCTGCTTTTATATTCCAACCCTCTTGAGATAAGAGACAACATTGCATTCGCTTTCTTAATCACGGACTCAACCTGCATGTTTACCTTTAGAGAATCCTGGACTAGCACTCCCAGATCCCTTTGTGCTTTGGCTTTATTAATTTTCTCACCATTTAGAAAGTAGTCTATGCTTTTATTCTTTTTGCCAAAGTGCAAGACCTCGCACTTGCTCACGTTAAATTCCATCAGCCATTTCCTGGACCACTCTCCCAACCTGTCAAGATCCTTCTGCAGCCTCCCCACTTCCTCAGTACTACCTGCCTGTCCACCTAACTTCGTATCATCGGCAAACTTCGCTAGAATGCCCCCGGTTCCCTCATCCAAATCGTTCATATATAATGCGAACAGCTGTGGCCCCAGCACCGAACCCTGCGGGACACCGCTCGTCACCGGCTGCCATTCTGAAAAAGAACCTTTTATCCCAACTCTCTGCCTTCTGTTAGACAGCCAATCCTCAATCCATCCCAGCAGCTCACCTCGAACACCATGGGCCCTCACCTTGCTCAGCAGCCTCCCGTGTGGCACCTTATCAAAGGCCTTTTGAAAGTCTAGATAGACCACATCCACTGGGTTTCCCTGGTCTAACCTACTTGTTACCTCTTCAAAAAATTCCAACAGGTTTGTCAGGCATGACCTCCCTTTACTAAATCCATGTTGACTTGTTCTAATCAGACTCTGCTCTTCCAAGAATTTAGAAACCTCATCCTTAATGATGGATTCTAGAATTTTACCAACAACCGAGGTTAAGCTGATTGGCCTATAATTTTCCATCTTTTGCCTTGATCCTTTCTTGAACAAGGGGGTTACAACAGCCATCTTCCAATCATCCGGGACCTTTCCTGACTCCAGTGACTCTTGAAAGATCTCAACCAATGCCTCTGCTATTTCCTCAGCCACCTCTCTCAGAACTCTAGGGTGTATCCCATCGGGGCCAGGAGATTTATCAATTTTAAGATTTTTTAACTTTTCTAGCACTATCTCTTTCGTAATGGCAACCATACTCAACTCAGCCCCGTGACACCCTTTAATTTTTGGGATATTACTCATGTCTTCCACTGTGAAGACTGACGCAAAGTACTTGTTAAGTTCTCCTGCTATTTCCTTATCTCCCATCACTAGGCTTCCTGCAACAGTTTGAAGTGGCCCAATGTCTACTTTTGCCTGTCGTTTGTTTCTTATGTACTGAAAGTTCATCCCCTTTAGTCTTGAGATGTCTTGCGTTCAAATAGGCACAGTGCATCTCATCGCACTGATTGAAAATTTTTCTATCAACTGTCTAACCTTTCTCACAGACTCTCTGCACGCCGCATTTGCCTATCCACCAGATACCCCATCCTCTGATCCGTAGTCCTGGTTCCCATTGTCCTACCAATAATGTTCAATGACGCCCGAAGAGCTTTAGCAAAGCTCTCTCCCAGGATATTGGTACCCCTCCAGTTCAGGTGCAACCAGTCCTCCTTGTACAGTTCTCACCTTGCCCAGAATCTGTGCCAACGATCCACATATTTGAAGCCCTCCCGACTACACCAGACCTGTAGCCATGTGTTCAGCTGCACTCGATCTCTGCTCCTAGCCACTGTAGCACATGACACCAGTAGTAATCCTGATATTACTACACTGCTTATCTTGCCCTTTAGCTTCCAACTGAACTCCCTATATTCTCATTTCAGGTACTTATTCAATTTCAAGGAAGGTGGGAACTGTACAAGGAGGATGGGTTGCACCTGTACTGGAGGGGTACCAATATCCTGGGAGGGAGATTTGCTAAAACTCTTCGGGAGTGTTTACATAGTGTTGCTCGGGACTGGAGTAGGTTAGAGAGATATGGAGGGGTGGCGGGTTTGGAGGAGGTTTCAGTTATTAGGGTGGGCTGTCGTGTTTGTAGGAGTTTAGGGAGACCGGGGTTTGGGTTTGGATAATGTTAGAAACATAGGGAGGGCTGTAAGGTATCGACGAGTTGAGAGAGATAGGGCGGGGTGTCGGGTTTGAGGATGTTAGAGCGATAAGGAGGGGTCTAGGGTTTGGAGGATTTTAGGGATATAGGGATGTGAGTAGTGTTTGGACGAGGTTAGAGAGGTAGGGATGGGTGTAGGGTTTAGAGATGGTGAGAGGAATAGGGTGGGGGTGTAGGGTTTGGAGGAGTTGAGAGAGTTAGGCAGGGGATTAGGATTTTAATTAGTTTATTAAGATATGGAAAAGTGTAGGAGCTGTAAGAAGTCACAGCGATGGGGAAGTGCAGGCTTTGGAGGTGGTCACAGAGATAGGGAGGGATCGAGGAGTTGGAGGTGCTCACACAGATAGGGAAGGATATTGGGGTTACAGAGATTGGGAGGGGGGTGTAGGGGCTGGAGGATGTCACCGAGATAGAGATAGTGTGCAATACCTGGAGAAGGTTACAGAGATAGGGAGTGGTATAGATTCTGCTGGAATGTACAGCTAAAGGTAGAGTGTTGAAGTTTTTGGAGATATGGTGGGTAACTGAGATAGAAATGGGTGTTGCAGCTGGAGGAGATGATGGAAAGATACAGAGGAACAGGTGGACAGTTTCAAACCAGAATTGTACAATAACTTATTGGAGAAGAAAATGTAGATAATTGTGGAATAGGCAACGGACATCGACAAACTGCAGGAGTGAGACCTTGTAGGACCCATAGAGTCAGTGCCAGACAGCTCAGGAGAGGCCCTTCAGTCAACACTGGCAAAAATGAAGATCCGTATAGACCCTGCAAACTCCTCGTTCCCAAAATTTCGTGGCTAGAGCCAGAACTGGAAGAGCTGTCCCACAGACTTCTCAAATCAACAGTGTGACGGAATGAAACTTCATGGTGTCAGATCAAACACTGACAAGGAAACCTCCTGCTGACTCCCCTCCCTGAGCCTCACGGTGTCAGATCAAATACTGACACAGAAACTTCCTGCTGCTTCCCCTCCCTCAGCCTCACGGGGTCTGATCAAACACTGACATGGAAACTTCCTTCTGACTCCCCTCCCTCAGCTGATGTATCAGTGTCCCTCCACATTGAACAACACGCGGAGGACGCACTGAGAGGGTGACAGAGCTGGAGAATGTATACTGGGTGGGCCAATTCAAACCCCACCAAGAGGGGATCAGCAGCAGCACTGCTGATCGAGATGGTCGTGTCCAAAAGGACATAGCTGTGAGACTGAGTCTGCACCGGGGCAGGGGGGAACGACTGAGAGGGAGAAACACACTTCACCTCATCTTCACCAACCTACTGTGCAGACACATTGATGATGACCATATTGGGAACGGTGACTACCACACACAGTATTCTGGGAGACAAAGTCACACATACATGCATGCACATGTGAGAGATACTATCACCATGCTAAACGGGACAGATTTCGAATAGGTCTAGAACGCAGCACTGGCCTTTGTGAGGTGATTCGAATCATTACCAACAGCAGCAGAATTGTATTCCACAACAAAATCCAATGTCACTACCTAGCATATGGTCCACTTTACCCTGCCCATCAGGCCAGGGGATAAACCCTTGTTCAATGGAAAATACAGGAGTGCCTGCCAAGAGCAGCACCAGCTACACCTCACAATGAGGTAACGTTACAAATCAAGACCACTCACTCACCAAATAGCATAAACAGCCAGTGACAGACAGATCTAACCAACAAATCAGATCTAATCTCTGCAATCCTGCCACACGCAATCAGGGTGAATTGTGTGGTCAATCAAACAACTCACTGGAAGAGGAGGATCCGCAAATATCACCTTCCTCAGTGATGGAAAAGGCCAGCACAACAATAGAAAAGATAAGGCTGAAACGTTCACAACAATGTTCAGACAGAAGTGTCGATGGGATGATCTGTTTTAGTCTCCTCCAGTTGGCAATTATCAGCCAATTCAATTCATTTTTGTTTGGTATCTCCAAGTGGCAGGAGGGATGGGATAATGCAAAAGCTGTGGGCCCTGAGAACATTCCATTCAAGCTGTTCCTGCAGGGATATTGCACTGGGACATACCTGACAATGTGGGAAACTATCCGGCCGGGTCCTGTACACACACAGACAAAACATCAGAAAATCAATCACTGCCCCATTGCTCTAATCCATATCACAAATAAGGTGTTGCAATGTTATTGGGATCTACAGTGGGATCACGTCGCACTTCCTCAGCACCAATCTGCTCACTGAAACTCAGTTTATTCTCTGCCAGGGCCATTCATCCCTTGGGCACATTGAAGCCTTGGTTTAATGGTGTACAACAAGAAAACACATAGCTGAATTCTACAGGTGAGGCGACAGTGACGGCACTTTTAACATTATCATAACTGTGTTTGACCAAGTGTTGTATCCAGGATTAACGGCAAAACTACAGCAAATAAGTCTCGTCTGCACTGGCTGAAGCTATACCTGGCATAAATGACGGTGGTTGGGGTGGGTGGAGAGCAGCGATTTCAGCTCCAGGACAGCTCTGCAGCAGTTCCCCAGGGGCGGGGTTTCTGGGTAAGCCTGTAAATCAGAAATGGAAAGGTAAGGCACCATACTCCTATAGGATGATCGGGCTGCTCTCTCGTTAGACAGAGACGACTGGTGATAGTTTAACTGGACAGTCATCATGCCTCAAGTAAGGGAGAGGTTGAGTAGGACAGTCCTTGAGTCACCCCAGTCAGTGCACGAATTGAACCCACACTGTTGGCATTAATATCTAGCCGTCCAACTGATTGAATTAACCAAGTCCTCACTCAGCTCCTTGGGGAAGATACTGTAATATTATTCCATTCAGATATGTTGTTAAACACCTCTGGAGCAGGTGGAACTAGAAGCAAACTTCCTAAATTAGAGAGAGGGACAGTATCAGTGAGCTATAAGAGTGATCTCTGTCCTAGGCCCAATCATAAATGACCATCACAAGTGGGGATGTTTGCCATTGATGTTTGCCAATGTTCAATGCCATTCGCGATTTACTCAGATACTGAAGCAGTCCTTGTGTAAATGCAACAACACCTGGAAATATGCAGGTGTGTGCATAAAAGTGACAAGAACCATTTCCATTACACATGTGCCAGACAACGATTTCCTCTAACAATAGAAAATTGAACCGTATGCTCTAACGAACAATGCCACCACCATCACTGAACACCCAACTAGCAATATCCTGGGGATTACAGTTAATCTGAACTGGACTGACCATATGATTTCACTATCCTTTCCTGTGAAGGGCGTATGCTAAAACATCGACTCTCCTGTACCTCAGATGTGGCCTGACCTGTTATGCTTTACCAGCGCCACACTTTGACGTATGTAAATTATTTGGCTACAATAATATGTCAGGGGCTAGGAATCCTGCAGAAATAACTCACTTCATGATCTCCGAAAGCCTGTACCCCATCGATAAGGCACATGTTGAATATGTGTGTGATGAAATACTACCCATTTCCTTGGGTGAGTGCAGCTTCAAACTTCATTCACTGACAGTCAGTAGTAGCAATTCCTGCCATCTACACGGTGCTCTGCAGAAATTTACCAAGGCTCCTAACAACGTACCTCTGATCCCCCGACCATCAAGAAGGACAAGGGAAGCAGATACATGGGACCCCCACCACGTTTGCGTTCTGTTCCAAGCCATCCACCATTTTTATTGGGAAGGATATTGCTGTTCCTTCAGTGTCACTGTTTCAAGGTCCCTCCCGAATGGTATTGGAAGTCTAACTACAACACATGGACTGCAGTGGTTCAATGCGGCAGCTCACCACCACCTTCTCAAGGGCAACAAGAGACAGACAATAAATACTGGCCCAATCATATTCTATGAATAAATTAAATTGAAAAATATTGTCCAAACATGTCCAATGCTGGACACTATGCTTTGGGTTTTGTGAGCTCAAGCTAGTTGGGTTCAGTCCGTAACTTGCTTGTTGTGAACAGCTGAAGGGTTAATCTGCCAGTCTCTCAGAGGCATGGCCTACAAACCGATCATCACACAGACATTGACATTCACACACAACATTATCTGAGCTCTGAGATAGACATAAGCAATTCAAAATGTATTCATATCTGACTAACATGTTTAAACACACAGTGAAATTGTTACCACAAAAATTATTATGATTGAATATTACCAGGGAGAACGTGCGCACTGCAGATGCTGAAGATCAGAGTAAAAAAATGTGGTTCTGAAAAAGCACAAACGTTCAGGCAGCATCTGAGGAGGAGAGTCGACTATTAGTTCACAACATTAATACAAAGGAAAATAATTGCATATTTTCAAAGTTCATGCCCTTAATAATAATGTGGTCTTGGGTGTGGAATGAGATTCATCATTTCAATGTTCCTTACTGTGAGATGGGCACTGTTTTCATCATATTGTTGTTATAAAAGTGAACAGAATAAATAGGTGAATTTTGTGCATATTGGACAATCTAAATGTTGGTATTATGAAAGGATGTCAGATCTTCAGTAAAGAGACTTTGCTGTTAATGGTTAGACCAATGCGGCAAACATGTAAAGAGAAATTTTCAGCTCAAGTCATACACAAGGATGTTGGGCTGGGATCATAATGTCCATCAATGGAGCTGCACAATTCTGTTTGGACACTGACATTGTGAGGCTAACATACACTGGATATGGTTTATGAGGGATTCAATGTAAGAGCTGAAAATGTGTTGCTGGAAAAGCGCAGCAGGTCAGGTAGCATCCAAGGAATAGGATAATCGACATTTCGGGCATAAGCCCTTCTTCAGGAATGTCGCTTTTCCAGCAACACATTTTCAGCTCTGATATCCAGCATCTGCAGCCCTCACTTTCTCTCATTCAATGTAAGATGCCATGTGCTGCAGGAGTCCATCCCTTTTATAACACCTTCATTCAGGATTGGGTCCAAGATGCAGAATTACAGAGTTTAGGCACATACCAGAAGAAATATACTTGCAAACATGGTTGTTTACAGGTCGCTGTTATAAATATTGAACTGCGTCTGGACCAGCGCCATGTGCTAGACCATTGAACAGTCTGCCCCACACACATCTCCCTGTTGTTAACGTATGTCTCTAACCAGTCTATTGTGAGGGATTGTGTGAGTAACTGTCCAGCTCCAGTTTGGAAGCTCTCTGGACAGATTGTGGAGATGGCCAGTGTTTTGGAGGTCATGGTGAGGGCCATTAACCCTATGTCTGAATTCAGGCTTTTCCTCAAAGTCATTTCCAACAGCTTTGCTGCCTGCAAGATGGTGTGTTCACTGATCTGAACATGAATCAGCTGTTTACTACAGTCACTGAATTGTGTAATAGTTAGCTGAGTGCGCTATAGTATTGTTTACTTCAATTATTTTCAAATATGTAAGAAATAAAGTGATATTAACTCTTCATTATACAAAATGTAAAATTGACTTGTTGTATCTTTCCCACAGACTAATCAAGCAACAATCAGATATTGTCTGAAAAGCAAGATTATGTGAACAGGACTATGTCCCAGGCAACATCAGCACCCTCTCTGGTAGGTTCCGTCCCACTGAAAGGACACAGCCAGGCAGAAGAGGGCAGGTGTTTGGCATATAGGGCAGTATGCTGGTTCAGTGGTTAGCACAGTTGTCTTCCAGCACCAGGGAACCAGGTTCGATTCCAGCCTTGGGCAACTGCCCGTGTGGAGTTTACACATTCTCCCCGTGTCTGCGTGGGTTTCATCCCACAGTCCAAATATGTGCAGCTCAGGTGAATTGGCCATGGTGGTGGGTTGCGCTCTGGAGGGTTAGTGTGGACTGGTTGGGCCGAAGGGTCTGTTCCCACACTGGAGGGAATCTATTCTAATCATACTGCTCAGCATTGATGCTGGATCCTGTGGCTGTGAGACTGCTCTGCAGCAGGTTTTGCGGGAATCAATAAAAGGGAATCCAATAATTAACCACATTGTCAACTTTCTGCCTGCTTCAGATACACCGCTCCATTTCATCTATCGGTAAGGATGGTCACTACACAGTCCGTAAAGGGAGCAAGGGATTTCTTCACATTTTGCAGACCCCCCATACAATGATATGTACTGAATGGTACAGACTTTCAACAGGTTAAGCAAATAATGACGATGCATCCATGAGGTACAATGGCGCATCGGCGGCGGTGGCAGCATCATATTCTGTACAACTCATACAGTCTGCAACTTCCTGGATCGACATACCTCCCACTGTACAGTAACTACCACGGCCCTACATACCCCCCACTGTACAGTAACGGTCACGGCCCGACATACCTCCCACTGTATAGTAACCGTCACGGCCCGGCATAACGCCCATTGTACAGTAACCATCACGGCCCAACATACCTCCCACTGTACAGTAACCATCACCGCCCGACATACCTCCCACTGTTCAGTAACAATCACGGACCGACATAACACCCACTGTACAGTAACCATCACCGCCCAACATACCTCCCACTGTACAGTAAACATCACGGCCCGACATACCTCCCACTGTACAGTACCCGTCACGGCCCGACATACCTCCCATTGTACAGTAACCATCAAGGGCGACATACCACCCACTGTACAGTAACCATCACGATCCGACATATCTCCCACTGTACAGTAACCATCACGGCCCGACATACCTCCCACTGTACAGAAACCATCACGGCCCGGCATACCCCCCACTGTACAGTAACCATCACGGCCCGACATACCTCCCACTGTACAGTAACCATTTTGTGCCTGACATTCCTCTCACTGTAAAGTAACCATCAGGGACCGACATACCTCCCACTGTACTGTAAACATCACGGCCCGACATACCTCCCACTGCACAGTAAACTTTATGACCCAAAATACCCCCCATTGTACAGTAACCGTCGCTCCCAAAATGCCTCTCACTGTACAGTAACCATCATGGCCCGACATACCTCCCACTGTACAGTAACCATCACGGCGCGGCATATCTCCCACTGTACAGTAAGCATCATGGCCCGACATACCTCCCACTGTACAGTAACCGTCACGGCCCGACATACCTCCCACTGTACAGTCACCATCACGGCTCGACATATCTCTCACTGTACAGTAACCATCACGGCCCGACATTCCTCTCACTGGACAGTAACAATCACGGTCCGACATACCTCCCACTGTACAGAAACCATCACGGCCCGGCATACCTCCCACTGTACAGTGACCATCATGGACCGACCTCCCTCCCATTGTACAGTAACCGTCATGGCCTGATACACCTCCCATTGTACAGTAACCGTCACTGCCTGACATTCCTCTCACTGTATAGTAACCATCACAGAGTGACAAACCACCCCATGCACAGTAAACATCACGGCCCGACATCCCTCCCACTGTACAGTAACCAGCAATGCCCGACATACCTTCCACTGCAGAGTAATATCACGGCCCGACATTCCTCCCACTCTACAGTAACCATCACGGCGTGACATACCTCGCACTATACAGTAAACATCACCGTCCAACATACCTCCCACTGTACAGTAACCATCACAGCCCGACAAACCTCCCACTGTACAGTGACCATCATGGACCGACATCCCTCCCATTGTACAGTAACCGTCATGGCCTGATACACCTCCCATTGTACAGTAACCATCACTGCCTGACATTCCTCTCACTGTACAGTAACGATGACGGCTCGACATACCTCCAACGACATAGTAAAATCAAGGCCCGACATACCTCCCACTATACAGTAACCATCACGGCTCGACATACCTCTCACGACATAGTAAACATCACAGCCCGACATACCTCCAACTGTACAGTAACCATCACGACCCGACATATCTCCCACTGTACAGTAACCATCAGGGTCCGACATACCTCCCACTGTATAGAAATCATCACGGCCCGGCATACCTCCCACTGGACAGTAACCATCATGGATGGCATACCTCAAACTGTACAGTAACCATCACAGCCCGACATACCTCCCCATGTACAGTAACCATCACGGCCTGACATGCCATCCATTGAACAGTAAACGTCATTGTCCGATACACCTCCCACTGTACAGTAGCCATCACGGCCTGACATTCCTCTCACTGTACAGTAAACGACATGGCCTAACATTCCTCTCACTGTACAATAAACGACATGGCCTAACATACCTCCCACTGTACAGTGACCACCATGGAGCGACATACCTCCCATTGTACAGTAACCATCATAACCCGATACACCTCCCACTGTACAGTATCCTTCATGGCTGACATCCTCTCACTGTACAGTAACCATCACAGAGTGACATACCTCCCAATGTACAGTAAACAAGACGGCCCGACATCCCTCCCACTGTACAGTAACCAGCAATGCCCGACAAAACATCCACTGTACAGTTACCATCACCGACCAATATACCTCCCACTGTACAGTAACCATCACGGAAAATCATACCACCCACTGTACAGTAACCATGACGGCTCGACATACCTCCCACGCCATAGTAAACATCACGGCCCGACATACCTCCCACTATACAGTAAACATCACGGCTCGACATACCTCTCACGATATAGTATACATCACGGCCCGACATACCTCCAACTGTACAGTAACCATCACCGCCTGACATTCCTCTCACTGCACAGTAACCATCACGGCGCGACATACCTCCCACTGTACAGTAACCATCACGGCCTGACATACCTCCCACTGCACATTAACCATCATGGCCTGACATTCCTCTCACTGTACAGTAACCATCAGGGCCTGACATACCTCCTACTGCACAGTAACCATCACGCCCGATACACCTCCCAGTGTACAGTAACCATCACGGCACGACATACCTCCCACTGTACTGTAACCATTACGTCCCGCCATACCTCCCACTGCACCGTCAAAATCACGGCCCAATATACCTCCCAATGTACAGTAACCATCACGGTCCGACATACCTCCCACTGTACAGTAACTATCACGGTCCGACATACCTCCCACTGTACAGTAACCATCACGGTCCGACATACCTCCCACTGTACAGTAACTATCACAGCCCGACATACTTCCCACTGAACAGTAACCACCACAGCCTGACATACCTCCCACTGTACAGTAACCATCACGGAGCAACATACCTCCCACTGTACAGTAACAATCACGGCCCGATATACCTCCCACTGTACAGTAACCATCACGGCCCGACATACCTCCCACTGAACAGTAACCATCACAGCCTGACATACCTCCCTCGTTACAGTGACCATTATGGACCTCCCTCCCTCCCATTGTACAGTAACCGTCATGGCCTGATACACCTCCCATTGTACAGTAACCATCACTGCCTGACATTCCTCTCACTGTACAGTAACCATGACGGCTCGACATACCTCCAACGACATAGTAAAATCAAGGCCCGACATACCTCCCACTATACAGTAACCATCACGGCTCGACATACCTCTCACGACATAGTAAACATCACAGCCCGACATACCTCCAACTGTACAGTAACCATCACGGCCTGACATTGCTCTCACTGTACAAAAGCCATCACGACCCGACATACCTCCCACTGCATAGTAAAGATCACGGTCCAACATACCTCCCACTGCACAGTAACCATCATGGCCTGACTTTCCTCTCACTGTACAGTAACCATCACAGCACGGCATACCTCCCACTGTACAGTAACCATCACGGCCCGACATACGGCCCACTGTACAGTACTTATCACAGCCCGATATAACTCCCACTGTACAGTAACTGTCACAGCCCGACATACCTCCCACTGTACAGTTACCATCACGGCCTGATTTACCTCCTACTGCACAGTAACCATCACGGCGCAACATTCCTCCCACTGTACAGTAACCGTCGCGTCCCGAAATGCCTCCCACTGTACAGTAACCATCACGGACCGACATACCTCCCACTGTACAGTAACCATTATGTGCCTGACATTCCTCTCACTGTACAGTAACCATCATGGCCCGACATACCTCCCACTGTACAGTAACCATCACGGCGCGGCATATCTCCCACTGTACAGTAACCATCATGGCCCGACATACCTCCCACTGTACAGTAACCGTCACGGCCCGACATACCTCCCACTGTACAGTAACCGTCACGGCCCGACATACCTCCCACTGTACAGTCACCATCACGGCCCGACATATCTCTCACTGTACAGTAACCATCACGGCCCGACATTCCTCTCACTGTACAGTAACAATCACGGCCCGACATACCTCCCACTGTACAGAAACCATCACGGCCCGGCATACCTCCCACTGTACAGTGACCATCATGGACCGACCTACCTCCCATTGTACAGTAACGGTCATGGCCTGATACACCTCCCATTGTACAGTAACCATCCCTGCCTGACATTCCTCTCACTGTATAGTAACCATCACAGAGTGACAAACCACCCAATGCACAGTAAACATCACGGCCCGACATCCCTCCCATTGTACAGTAACCGGCAATGCCCGATATACCCTCCACTGCAGAGTAATATCACGGCCCGACATTCCTCCCACTCTACAGTAACCATCACGGCGTGAGATACCTCCTACTGTACAGTAACCATCATCGACCAACATACCTCCCACTGTACAGTAACCATCACAGCCCGACAAACCTCCCACTGTACAGTGACCATCATGGACCGACCTACCTCCCATTGTACAGTAACCGTCATGGCCTGGTACACCTCCCATTGTACAGTAACCAACACGGCGCGGCATATCTCCCACTGTACAGTAACCATCATGGCACGACATACCTCCCACTGTACAGTAACCGTCACGGCCCGACATACCTCCCACTATACAGGAACCATCACCGTCCAACATACCTCCCACTGTACAGTAACCATCACAGCCCGACAAACCTCCCACTGTACAGTGACCATCATGGACCGACGTCCCACCCATTGTACAGTAACCGTCATGGCCTGATACACCTCCCATTGTACAGTAACCATCACTGCCTGACATTCCTCTCACTGTACAGTAACCATGACGGCTCGACATACCTCCAACGACATAGTAAAATCAAGGCCCGACATACCTCCCACTATACAGTAACCATCACGGCTCGACATACCTCTCACGACATAGTAAACATCACAGCCCGACATACCTCCAGCTGTACAGTAACCATCACGGCCTGACATTGCTCTCACTGTACAAAAGCCATCACGACCCGACATACCTCCCACTGCATAGTAAAGATCACGGTCCAACATACCTCCCACTGCACAGTAACCATCATGGCCTGACTTTCCTCTCACTGTACAGTAACCATCACAGCACGGCATACCTCCCACTGTACAGTAACCATCACGGCCCGACATACGGCCCACTGTACAGTACTTATCACAGCCCGATATAACTCCCACTGTACAGTAACTGTCACAGCCCGACATACCTCCCACTGTACAGTTACCATCACGGCCTGATTTACCTCCTACTGCACAGTAACCATCACGGCGCAACATTCCTCCCACTGTACAGTAACCGTCGCGTCCCGAAATGCCTCCCACTGTACAGTAACCATCACGGACCGACATACCTCCCACTGTACAGTAACCATTATGTGCCTGACATTCCTCTCACTGTACAGTAACCATCATGGCCCGACATACCTCCCACTGTACAGTAACCATCACGGCGCGGCATATCTCCCACTGTACAGTAACCATCATGGCCCGACATACCTCCCACTGTACAGTAACCGTCACGGCCCGACATACCTCCCACTGTACAGTAACCGTCACGGCCCGACATACCTCCCACTGTACAGTCACCATCACGGCCCGACATATCTCTCACTGTACAGTAACCATCACGGCCCGACATTCCTCTCACTGTACAGTAACAATCACGGCCCGACATACCTCCCACTGTACAGAAACCATCACGGCCCGGCATACCTCCCACTGTACAGTGACCATCATGGACCGACCTACCTCCCATTGTACAGTAACGGTCATGGCCTGATACACCTCCCATTGTACAGTAACCATCCCTGCCTGACATTCCTCTCACTGTATAGTAACCATCACAGAGTGACAAACCACCCAATGCACAGTAAACATCACGGCCCGACATCCCTCCCATTGTACAGTAACCGGCAATGCCCGATATACCCTCCACTGCAGAGTAATATCACGGCCCGACATTCCTCCCACTCTACAGTAACCATCACGGCGTGAGATACCTCCTACTGTACAGTAACCATCATCGACCAACATACCTCCCACTGTACAGTAACCATCACAGCCCGACAAACCTCCCACTGTACAGTGACCATCATGGACCGACCTACCTCCCATTGTACAGTAACCGTCATGGCCTGGTACACCTCCCATTGTACAGTAACCAACACGGCGCGGCATATCTCCCACTGTACAGTAACCATCATGGCACGACATACCTCCCACTGTACAGTAACCGTCACGGCCCGACATACCTCCCACTATACAGGAACCATCACCGTCCAACATACCTCCCACTGTACAGTAACCATCACAGCCCGACAAACCTCCCACTGTACAGTGACCATCATGGACCGACGTCCCACCCATTGTACAGTAACCGTCATGGCCTGATACACCTCCCATTGTACAGTAACCATCACTGCCTGACATTCCTCTCACTGTACAGTAACCATGACGGCTCGACATACCTCCAACGACATAGTAAACATCAAGGCCCGACATACCTCCCACTATACAGTAACCATCACGGCTCGACATACCTCTCGCGGCATAGTAAACATCACAGCCCGACATACCTCCAAGTGTACAGTAACCATCACGGCCTGACATTGCTCTCACTGTACAATTACCATCACGACCCGACATACCTCCCACTGCATAGTAAAGACCACGGTCCAACATACCTCCCACTGCACAGTAACCATCATGGCCTGACATTCCTCCCACTGTACAGTAACCATCACGGCCCGACAAATCTCCTAATATACATTAACCATCACGGCCCGACATACGGCCCACTGTACAGTACTTATCACAGCCCGATATAACTCCCACTGTACAGTAACTGTCACAGCCCGACATACCTCCCACTGTACAGTAACCATCACGGCCTGATTTACCTCCGACTGCACAGTCACCATCACGGCGCAACATTCCTCCCACTGTACAGTAACCGTCGCGTCCCGAAATGCCTCCCACTGTACATTAACCATCACAGACCGACATACCTCCCACTGTACAGTAACCATTATGTGCCTGACATTCCTCTCACTGTACAGTAACCATCAAGGCGCGACATACCTCCCACTGTACAGTAAACATCACGGCCCGACATACCTCCCACTGCACAGTAAACTTTACAACCCAACATACCCTCCATTGTACAGTAACCGTCGCTCCCAAAATGCCTCCCACTGTACAGTAACCATCATGGCCCGACATACCTCCCACTGTACAGTAACCATCACGGCGCGGCATATCTCCCACTGTACAGTCACCATCACGGCTCGACATAGATCCCACTGTACAGGAACCGTCACGGCCCGACATTCCTCTCACTGTACAGTAACAATCACGGCCCGACATACCTCCCACTGTACAGAAACCATCACGGCCCGACATACCTCCCACTGTACAGTCACCATCACCGTCCAACACACCTCCCACTGTACAGTAACCATCACAGCCCGACAAACCTCCCACTGTACAGTGAGCATCATGGACCGACGTCCCACCCATTGTACAGTAACCGTCATGGCCTGATTCACCTCCCATTGTACAGTAACCATCACTGCCTGACATTCCTCTCACTGTACAGTAACCATGACGGCTCGACATACCTCCAACGACATAGTAAACATCAAGGCCCGACATACCTCCCACTATACAGTAACCATCACGGCTCGACATACCTCTCGCGACATAGTAAACATCACAGCCCGACATACCTCCAAGTGTACAGTAACCATCACGGCCTGACATTGCTCTCACTGTACAATTACCATCACGACCCGACATACCTCCCACTGCATAGTAAAGACCACGGTCCAACATACCTCCCACTGCACAGTAACCATCATGGCCTGACATTCCTCCCACTGTACAGTAACCATCACGGCCCGACAAATCTCCTAATATACATTACCCATCACGGCCCGACATACGGCCCACTGTACAGTACTTATCACAGCCCGATATAACTCCCAATGTACAGTAACTGTCACAGCCCGACATACCTCCCACTGTACAGTAACCATCACGGCCTGATTTACCTCCTACTGCACAGTAACCATCACGGCGCAACAAACCTCCCACTGTACAGTAACCGTCGCGTCCCGAAATGCCTCCCACTGTACAGTAACCATCACAGACCGACATACCTCCCACTGTACAGTAACCATTATGTGCCTGACATTCCTCTCACAGTACAGTAACCATCAAGGCGCGACATACCTCCCACTGTACAGTAAACATCACGGCCCGACATACCTCCCACTGCACAGTAAACTTTACAACCCAACATACCCTCTATTGTACAGTAACCGTCGCTCCCAAAATGCCTCCCACTGTACAGTAACCATCATGGCCCGACATACCTCCCACTGTACAGTAACCATCACGGCGCGGCATATCTCCCACTGTACAGTAACCATCATGGCCCGACATACCTCCCACTGTACAGTAACCGTCACGGCCAGACATACCTCCCACTGTACAGTCACCATCACGGCTCGACATACCTCCCACTGTACAGGAACCGTCACGGCCCGACAGTCCTCTCACTGTACAGTAACAATCACGGCCCGACATACCTCCCACTGTACAGAAACCATCACGGCCCGACATACCTCCCACTGTACAGTAACCATCACGGCCCGACATTCCTCTCACTGTACAGTAACAATCACGGCCCGACATACCTCCCACTGTACAGAAACCATCACGGCCCGGCATACCTCCCACTGTAAAGTGACCATCATGGACCGACCTCCCTCCCATTGTACAGTAACCGTCATGGCCTGATACACCTCCCATTGTACAGTAACCATCACTGCCTGACATTCCTCTCACTGTATAGTAACCATCACAGAGTGACAAACCACCCCATGCACAGTAAACATCACGGCCCGACATCCCTCCCACTGTACAGTAACCAGCAATGCCCGACATACCTTCCACTGCAGAGTAATATCACGGCCCGACATTCCTCCCACTCTACAGGAACCATCACGGCGTGACATACCTCCCACTGTACAGTAACCATCACCGACCAACATACCTCCCACTGTACAGTAACCATCACAGCCCGACAAACCTCCCACTGTACAGTTACCATCATGGACCGACCTACCTCCCATTGTACAGTAACCGTCATGGCCTGATACACCTCCCATTGTACAGTAACCATCACTGCCTGACATTCCTCTCACTGTACAGTAACCATGACGGCTCGACATACCTCCCACGACATAGTAAACATCAAGGCCCGACATACCTCCCACTATACAGTAACCATCACGGCTCGACCTACCTCTCGCGACATAGTAACCATCACGCCCCGACATACCTCCCACTGCATAGTAAACATCACGGCCCAACATACCTCCCACTGCACAGTAACCATCATGGCCTGACATTCCTCTCACTGCACAGTAACCATCACGGCAGGACATAACTCCCACTGTACAGTAACCATCACGGCCCGACAAATCTCCTGATATACAGTAACCATCACGGCCCAACATACGGCCTACTGTACAGTAACTGTCACAGCCCTACATACCTCACACTGTACAGTTACCATCACGTCCTGATATACCTCCTACTGCACAGTAACCATCACGTCGCAACATTCCTCTCACTGTACAGCAACCAACACGGACCGACATATCTCCCACAGTGCAATAACCATCATGGCCCGACATACCTCCCACTGCACAGTAACCATCACGGCCCGACATACCTACCACTGTACAGTAACCATCACGGCCCGACATATCTCCCACTGTACAGTAACCATCAGGGCCCGACATACCCCCCACTGTACAGAAATCATCACGGCCCGGCATACCTCCCACTGAACAGTCACCATCACGGCCTGACATGCCATCCTTTGAACAGTAAACGTCATGGCCCGATACACCTCCCACTGTACAGTAGCCATCACGGCCTGACATTCCTCTCACTGTACAGTAAACGACATGGCCTAACATACCTCCCACTGTACAGTGACCACCATGGACCGACATACCTCCCATTGTACAGTAACCGTCATAACCCGATACACCTCCCACTGTACAGTATCCATCATGGCTGACATCCTCTCACTGTACAGTAACCATCACAGAGTGACATACCTCCCAATGTACAGTAAACAAGACGGCCCGACATCCCTCCCACTGTACAGTAACCAGCAATACCCGACAAAACATCCACTGTACAGTTACCATCACCGACCAACAGACCTCCCACTGTACAGTAACTATCACGGAAAATCATACCACCCACTGTACAGTAACCATGATGGTTCGACATACCTCCCACGCCATAGTAAAGATCACGGCCCGACATACCTCCCACTATACAGTAACCATCACGGCTCGACATACCTCTCACGATATAGTAAACATCACGGCCCGACATACCTCCAACTGTACAGTAACCATCACCGCCTGACACTCCTCTCACTGCACATAACCATCACGGCGCGACATACCTCCCACTGTACAGTAACCATCACGGCCTGACATACCTCCCACTGCACAGTAACCATCATGGCCTGACATTCCTCTCACTGTACAGTAACCATCACGGCCTGACAGACCTCCTACTGCACAGTAACCATCACGCCCGATACACCTCCCAGAGTACAGTAACCATCACGACACGACATACCTCCCACTGTACTGTAACCATCACGTCCCGCCATACCTCCCACTGCACCGTGAAAATCACGGCCCAATATACCTCCCAATGTACAGTAACCATCACGGTCCGACATACCTCCCTCTGTACAGTAACTATCACAACCCGACATACTTCCCACTGAACAGTAACCACCACAGCCTGACATACCTCCCACTGTACAGTAACCATCACGGAGCAACATACCTCCCACTGTACAGTAACAATCACGGCCCGATATACCTCCCACTGAACAGTAACCATCACAGCCTGACATACCTCCCTCTTTCCAGTGACCATTATGGACCGACCTCCCTCCCATTGTACAGTAACCGTCATGGCCTGATACACCTCCCATTGTACAGTAACCATCACTGCCTGACATTCCTCTCACTGTACAGTAACCATGACGGCTCGACATACCTCCAACGACATAGTAAACATCAAGGCCCGACATACCTCCCTCTATACAGTAACCATCACGGCTCGACATACCTCTCGCGACATAGTAAACATCACAGCCCGACATACCTCCAACTGTACAGTAACCATCACGGCCTGACATTGCTCTCACTGTACAAAAGCCATCACGACCCGACATACCTACCACTGCATAGTAAAGATCACGGTCCAACATACCTCGCACTGCACAGTAACCATCATGGCCTGACATCCCTCTCTCTGGACAGTAACCATCACGGCACGACATACCTCCCACTGTACAGCGACCATCACGGCCCGACAAATCTCCTAATATACAGTAACCGTCACGGCCCGACATACGGCCCACTGTACAGTACTTATCACAGCCCGATATAACTCCCACTGTGCAGTAACTGTCACAGCCCGACATACCTCCCACTGTACAGTTACCATCACGGCCTGATTTATCTCCTACTGCACAGTAACCATCACGGCGAAACATTCCTCCCACTGTACAGAAACCGTCGCGTCCCGAAATGCCTCCCACTGTACAGTAACCATCACGGACCGACATACCTCCCACTGTACAGTAACCATTATGTGCCTGACATTCCTCTCACTGTACAGTAAACATCACGGCCCGACATACCTCCCACTGCACAGTAAACTTTACAACCCAACATACCCCCCATTGTACAGTAACCGTCGCTCCCAAAATGCCTCCCACTGTACAGTAATCATCATGGCCCGACATACCTCCCACTGTACAGTAACCATCACGGCGCGGCATATCTCCCACTGTACAGTAACCATCATGGCCCGACATACCTCCCACTGTACAGTAACCGTCACGGCCCGACATACCTCCCACTGTACAGTAACCGTCACGGCCCGACATACCTCCCACTGTACAGTCACTATCACGGCCGACATATCTCTCACTGTACAGTAACGATCACGGCCCGACATTCCTCTCACTGTACAGTAACAATCACGGCCCGACATATCTCCCACTGTACAGAAACCATCACGGCCCGACATACCTCCCCATGAACAGTAACCATCACGGCCTGATATGCCATCCATTGTAGAGTCAACGTCATGGCCCGATACACCTCCCACTGTACAGTAGCCATTACGGCCTGACATTCCTCTCACTGTACAGTAAACGACATGGCCTAACATACCTCCCACTGTACAGTGACCACCATGGACCGACATACCTCCCATTGTACAGTAACCGTCATAACCCGATACACCTCCCACTGTACAGTATCCATCATGGCTGACATCCTCTCACTGCACAGTAACCATCACAGAGTGACATACCTTCCAATGTACAGTAAACAAGACGGCCCGACATCCCTCCCACTGTACAGTAACCAGCAATGCCCGACAAAACTTCCACTGTACAGTAACCATCACCGACCAACATACCTCCCACTGTACAGTAACCATCACGGAAAATCATACCACCCACTATACAGTAACCATGACGGCTCGACATACCTCCCACGCCATAGTAAACATCACGGCCCGACATACCTCCCACTATACAGTAACCATCACGGCTCGGCATACCTCTCACGATATAGTAAACATCATGGCGCGACATATCTCCCACTGTACAGTAACCATCACGGCCTGACATACCTCCCACTGCACAGTAACCATCATGGCCTGACATTCCTCTCACTGTACAGTAACCATCACGGCCTGACATACCTCCCACTGCACAGTAACCATCATGGCCTGTCATTCCTCTCACTGTACAGTAACCATCACGGCACGACATTCCTCCCACTGTATAGTAACCATCACGGCCTGACATACCTCCCACTGCACAGTAACCATCATGGCCTGACATTCCTCTCACTGTACAGTAACCATCACGGCCTGACATACCTCCAACTGTACAGTAACCATCACGGCCCGATATATCTCCCACTGCACAGTAACCATCACGGCGCAACATAGCTCCCACTGTACAGTAACCGTCGCGTCCTGAAATGCCTCCCACTGTACAGTAAACATCACCGCCTGGCATACCTCCCACTGTACAGTCACCGTCACTGCACCACATAACACCCACTGTACAGTATCTGCAATGGCCCGACATACATCCCACTGTACAATAACCGTCACGGTCCGACATACCTCCCACTGTACAGTAACCATCAGGGTCTGACATACCTCCCACTGTACAGTCACCATCACGGCCCGACATACCTCTCACGGTACAGTAACCATCACCGCCCTGCATTGATCCCACTGTACAGTAGCCATACTGGTCCGACACACCTCCCACTGTACAAAAACCATCACGGACCAACATACCTCCCACTGTACAGTAACCATCATGGCCCGACATACCTCCCACTGTACAGTAACCATCACGGCACGACATAACTCACACTGTACAGTAACCATCACGGCCCGACATACCTCCCACTGTACAGTAACCATCACGGTTCTGCATGTCTCCCACTACTTAGTAAACATCACGGTCCGACATACTTCTCACTGTACAGTAACCATCACGGTTCTGCATACTTCCCACGTCATCGTAAACATCATAGCCCGACTTACCTCCCACTGTACAGTAACCATCACGCCCGATACACCTCCCAGTGTACAGTAACCATCACGGCACGACATACCTTCCACTGTACTGTAACCATCACGTCCCGCCATACCTCCCACTGCACCGTGAAAATCACGGCCCAATATACCTCCCAATGTACAGTAACCATCACGGTCCGACATACCTCCCACTGTACAGTAACTATCACAGCCGGACATACTTCCCACTGAACAGTAACCACCACAGCCTGACATACCTCCCACTCTACAGTAACCATCACGGACCAACATACCTCCCACTGTACAGTATCCATCACGGCCCGACATACCTCCCACTGAACAGTAACCATCACAGCCTGACATACCTCCCTCTACAGTAACCATCACGGCAAGACATACCTCCCATTGTACAGTAACCATCACAGCCTGACATACCTCCCACTGTAAAGTATTTATCACAGACCGACATACCTCCCATTCTACAGTATCAATCACAGTCCGACATACCTCCCACTGTACATTAACAGTCATGTTCTGACATACTGCCTACTGTACAGTAACCGTCATGGCCCGACATACCTCCCACTGTACAGTAACCATCACAGACCAACATACCTCCCACTGTAATGTAACCATCATGGCCCGACATATCTCCCACTGTAAAGCAACCATCACAGGCCAACATACCTCCCTCTATCATGTAACCATCACGGCCCGACATACCTCCCACTGTACAGTGCCCATCATTGTCCGACATACCTCTCACTGTACAGTGCCCATCATTGTCCGACACACCTCCCACTGTACAGTAACCATCACGCTCCGACATACCTCCCACTGTACAGTAACCGTCACGACCCGACATACCTCCCACTGTACAGTAACCATCACGGCCCGACATACCTCCCGCTGTACAGCTACCGTCACGGCCTGATATGCCTCGCAGTGTACAGTAACCGTCACGGCCTGACATGCCTCCCACTGTACAGTAACCATCACGGCCCGACATTCCTCCCACTGTACAATAACCATCACGGCCCGACATGCCTCTCACTGTACAGTAACCATCACGGCCCAACATACCTCCCACTGTACAGTAACCAGCACAGACCAACATACCTCCCATTGTAATGTAACCATCACGGCACGACATACCTCCCACTGTGCAGTAACCATCACGGCCCATAAAACCTCCCACTGTAATGTAACCATCACGGCCCGACATACCTCCCACTGTAAAGTAACTGTCACGGCCCGACATACCACCCACTGTACATTAACCATCACAGCCCGACATACCTCTCTCTGTACAGTAACCATCACGGCCCATAAAACCTCCCACTGTCCAGTACTCATCACGGCCAGACAAACCTCCCACTGTACAGTATCTATCACTGTCCGACATGCCTCGCACTGTACAGTTACCGTCACGGCCTGACATTCCTCCCACTGTGCAGTAACCATCACGGCCTGACATGCCTCCCACTGTACAGTAACCGTCACGGCCTGACATGCCTCCCACTGTACAGTAACCGTCACGGCCCGACATACCTCCCGCTGTACAGTAACCATCACGGCCTGACATGCCTCGCACTGTACAGTAACCGTCACGGCCTGACATGCCTCCCACTGTACAGTAACCGTCACGGCCCGACATTCCTCCCAGTGTACAGTAACCGTCACGGCCTGACATGTCTCCCTCTGTACAGTAACCATCACGGCCCGACATACCTCCCACTGTACAGTAACCGTCACGGCCTGACATTCCTCCCACTGTACAGTAACCGTCACGGCCCGACATTCCTCCCAGTGTACAGTAACCGTCACAGCGTGACATGTCTCCCACTGTACAGTAACCCTCACGGCCCAACATACCTCCCACTGTACAGTAACCATCACGGCCCAAAATACCTCCCCCTATACAATTACCTTCATGGCCCGACACACCTCCCACTGTACAGCAACCATCACTTCCTGACATACCTCCCACTGTGCAGTGACCATCACGGCCCAACATAGCTCCCACTGTCCAGTCACCATCACGGCCTGACATACCTCCCACTATACAGTAACCATCACCGCCGAACCTACCTCCCACTGTATAGTAACCATCACGGCTCGACATACCTCCCACCGTATTGTAATCATCACGGCCCGACATACCTCCCACTGTACAGTAACCATCACACCCCGACATACCTCCCACTGTTCAGTAACCATCAAAGAGCTCAGTACTTAACACTGCTGCCTCACAGCACAAAGGTCCTCGGTTCAATTCCGTCCGTGGTGTCTGTGTTTAGTTTGCGCATTCCCCCCGCGTCTGCTTACGTTTCCTCCGGGTGCTCCGGTTTTCTCCCACAGTCTAAAGTTGTGCAGATCAGCTGAATTGGCCATACTAAATTGCCCACAGTGTTATGTGCATTAGTCAGGATTAAATGTAGGGCAGGCGAATGGATCTGGTTGGCATGCTCTTCTGAGGATTGGTGTGGATTAGTTGGGCTAAAGGGCATGTTTCCACACCAGAGGGAATCTAATCTAAACTCCAAGATTCAAGTCAGGAATATGATGGAATAAACACTTGTCTGAATGAGTGCAGCTCCAACAGTATTCTAGTGTGGACTTACGAGCAACAGGCAACACAGTAAAGTGGGGAATATCCTGTCTCACAAACTTGATGGATTATTTTGAGGAAATGACAAAATTGATTGATGAGGGAATTGGGCTGAATGTCGGCCGTTTGGACCTTAGCAAGGCCTTTGATATGGTTCCTTAGGGCAGGCTCATACAGAAGGTGAAGTGAAATGGGATCAGCGGTCAGTTAGTAAGATGGACAGAGAACTGCTTGGTCATAGAAGACACAGTAATGATGGAACAGTGTTTTTGTGACTGGAGATGTGTAAATAGATTGGCGGAGTTGCAAATTATGAGGATGATTGCCAGAGAATACAGCAGGATTTAGATCAGCTGCAGACTTGGACAGAGAAAACACAGATGTAACTTTATCTGGACAGTTGTGACGTGAGGCGTTTTAGAAGGTCTAATGCAGGAGAGAAGTATAAACTGGATGGAAAAACTACTGGCTGCATCAACATCCGAAGGGTTCCAGGTGTACAGCTCCTCAGTTCCCTGAAAGTGGCAACACGGGTGGATAGGGTGATCACGAAGACTGATGGTAAACTTGCAGACATGCATCGGAGCATGCAGTATTAAAATTAGTAGGTCATATTGCAGCTGTAGGGAAACTTACTTCAGGCACATTTCAAATGTTGTGTACAGTACTGGTTGCAATACCAGCAGAATGATGTGGAAGTGTTGGAGATGGTATGGAAACGGTTTACCAGGATGTTGTCTGGTCTGGAGGGTATTAGCCAGAAGGAGATATTGAACAAACATGGTTTGTGTGCAGCTGGGCATCATTGGCTATGGGGCTACCTGATAGATATTTACAAAATTATCAGAGGCATAGATAGAAGGACAGTTAGGTTTTAGATAAAAGGGAGAAAATTCAGGAGATGTGATAGGTAAGTTTTTTTCGCTGTTCCAGATAGAATGCGAAAGTGCTTGATAGAGGGGAAGAAGCCAATATAGCAAGGTTTAAGAGGCATGTTGGCGCAAGTATTAGTAAGTAGGGAATAGAATGACATGGAAGGTATCGGAGCAAAAACTTTTATTTTAACTTTAGAATGGCATTATATGTCAGTGCGGGCTTGCTGGGATGAAGGGCCTGTTCCTGTGCTGGACTGTTCTTTAAAACAAGATTTGAGTGCAGGAGTGGCAAGATGTTGACTGAATGATGACTGATGTTCAACAGCCACATTCAATGGATCTCTCCTCAACAATCTGCAGCTTCATACCCTCCCTCCCACAGTAGGGAAACTCAATATGGAGAATTGGACGTGAAAGTACGAGCTGGAAACTGGTGACTCCATCTCGCCCCTCGCTCCTGCGGCCTTCTATCTTGGACAGCAACATCTCGGGGGACACTGCACAGACAGAAGCTGCATGTACTCCACACCCACCAATGCAGGCATCTGTCACATGCCAGCCTCACCATGCCATCCCAGCACATCTCCGACACAATGACAGTACGCTTCTGTTCTTCAATGCTGCAGCTCAGGGTGCACTGACAACTCTCATTGCAATGCTGCTGCAAGGACACTGCTCAGGGACACACACCCACCTCATGGACTGTCACTCAGGGCTGCTCACTCTGTGTTTGTACACACTCAATGCTGCTGCAAGGACACTGTGCTCTGGGACATACACCCAGCTCATGGGCTGTCCCTCTAGGCTGCTCACTCCGTGTTTGTACACAGTCAATACTGCTGCAAGGACGCTGTGTTCAGGGACACCCACCCAGTTCATGTACTGTCCCTCTGGGCTGTTCACTCCGTGTTTGTACACACTCAATGCTGCTGCAAGGACACTGTGCTCATTGACACACACCCAGCTCATGGCCTGTCCCGCTGGGCTGTTCACTCCGTGTTTGTACATACTCACTTTGAACTGACTTGAATACTCACAGAATTATTGCTTTGCCTTACCCTGCCCTCAGCAGTGTTTCCCCTTAGCCAGATCAACCAGGCTCATCCGCCTGCCATATTGTCTTGGTGTTTAGCACAAACACAAACCAGGAAGCTTGATATCATTGTCCACAGTCAGTCACGGTACCCAGCAGTGAGTCAATGGGTGTCTCAGATTCCAGTCCGACAGCTTGGACATGGTCAGTCAGCTTCTCGTGCTTGTTAGGGTCAGGATCTTTCCCTGTGATGGGGTGAGGAGTTGAATGTTGGGGAGCCCCCCATCCCTCATGGCTCTTTCTGCTCTCGTGTGGGGTGGTTCCTTACGAAATGTGACAATTACCAAGCGGTATTAAGGGAGGAGGAAATGTTTCTAACAGCTGGTACAGACCGAGAGAAGGTGCTGCATTCAGTGCCGTGGGAGAACATGAGCATTTGTGGGAGGTGGGTGCAGTAACAGAGAGACAGGGAGGGCGAGGTCACAAAGTGAAGATGGTGGCACTTACCATGGTGAGTGGAGAAGGTTACTGACCTCCTTCCGACACTGCTTGGCATTCACTAAGAAGGCTGACACCTCACTGACACCGGGGTCAACCTCCAATAAAGCTGGCAAGTTATAGTATCATGGACTCCCCTGCCAGTCCTGGAGGAAAATAATGTTCCTTTCGTGCACCATGCCATCCACCAGAACCTCAGCGGCTTGGTGTCAAAGTGAAGCCCCAGATTTACCCCCTCTGTCATGTCCAGGCCAGTTTCAGATTGACAATCCAAGAGTTTAATTACTTTTTAAAGATGGCCCCTGTAACAGAGAGGCTGGTGCATTCTGGGATATCCAGGCAATGGGCAGTTGTTATGACAAAGGGGAATAAAAAACATCCGCTTAGTGTCAGATGACAGGAAGACTATGTTGGCAGGGAAGAACAGTTAATGAGGCAGATTGGAGATGGTAACATGAGAAAATGCACTTCATCTTGTGGAGAGAAACCCTCCATGAAACCCGACTAAAATGAGACTTGACCAAATCATTACATGGCTGAAGCCTCTGTCGGTCTGAAGTAAAATAGAGATGCAGTGTGAAATATTGGGAGCAACTAACTTGGAGTGGAGAATTTTACAGGAGATTCAAATCCTTAAAATAGGGGTAAAACAATGTTCCAGACTGTTAAAAGAAGCCGGGTAAAATCCCCTCCCTGATAGTTACCCACATCATCCAATCCTCACTGGATGCAGGAATGGTGCTGGAGGCCTGGAGAATGGCTAATACCGCAGCTTTGTTTAATGTGGAGCAAGGGAATGACTGAATAGTTCGCGGCTGGAATTCTGAGACAGTGGATAAACGGTCACTGAAGAAGTCCCTGGGACTCCAGCACGGTCAGTCTGGATTCGTTCAAGGAAGATCGTGTGTAATTAATCTGACTGTGTCGGTTTGATGCACTAACCCATAACTGCATGTGACTTACTTGGATTTAACGAGAGATCCCATGGCAGAATGTTTAAAAACAGAAACTAAAGGAGCCAGGTGAATGGAGCAAACAACTCAGAGAAGTGCAAGGCCATGCATTTTGGAGCATCAACAATCGAGAAGAATGCACAATAAATGAGAGTATAGTCAGTGTGGGCAGAAGGAAGCTGGAAACATTAATAATCTTGTTAATGTAGCAAATGGCATTATTTCCTCTATCAGACAAAATACGGAGCTTCAAAGCACGAAGCTTATGCAGGAACTGTATAAATAATGAGTTCAGTCACAGCTTGGGGATGGTGTGCAGTTCTGGTCACCCCATCACATGGAAGGATGTAATTGGACTGGAGAGTGTACAGAGGAGATTCGTTATCCTGTGACAGTGGAAGTGCAGTTTATGAGGAAAAATTGAAACGGAAGATACTGACAGGAGATTTGATTGGGGTGCACATATTGTCAGGAGGCTGGTTAGAAAGGGAGAGAATACCTTGTTCCTGTTGAAGAGCTCAGTTAGAGCGGCGAATATTTAATGTAATTCGTTGAAATATTTGAGAAGTGGTGAAGGAAGTTGTTATTTACCCAGAGTATGGTTGGGATCTGGGTGTCACACATGGAAGCGGAGTAGAGGCAGAAACTCTCAAACCATTTTAATAACGTGCCTGGATCTGCACTTGAAGTCCTACACTGTCCGGGGAGACAGAACTAGGGCTTTAAAAAACATCGTCACATCTTTACCAATACAGAGAGTGGACAGAGTGATCTCCTCTATACTGAATTTTTCAAAGGTTACCAATGTTTGACATGATCAATACGCAGGGATGAGGGGTGAGGGCAGGGAGGAACAGGGTGAAAATTGAGTAGAATCACAATAATACTGATCCCATCCTTTATACATAATGCTACTTCACTGTGTTGGCCAATTTACGCTTCCTGTAGAAATGGGGAAAACCTTTGTTTATTCAGATCTCAGTCATGGTCACACTGCAGCCATATCCCCATAACCCCAGCTCAATCTGACCTGGTTCACTCTATTTAAAGCTACAATTTCACAGGCCTTGTTGAAAGGTTCCCAGCTTCATTCTTGCTCCATCTCAGTCAACTAATGCTTCTCACTCTCAATTATTGCACATCATTCTCTACCATCACCCTGATCTTTACAATAAAATGATCGCTGCGCCCCAAAACGTTCCCCTACTGACGCTGGATCCACTTGCCCCACCTCTTTCCCAAGGACCAGGTCCAATAGTACATGCCCTCTTGGGCTGAACACATACTACTGCAGTCAACCCTCCTCCATGTAACCCAGGAACACTTGCCCCTCGTGACCTTTCACCACCAGTATCCCTGTCTATATCTGGAAATATTGAGTTTCTCAGTATAACCGATCTGTAGTATTGTCATCGCTCTCAAATGAACCTGCCTATTTATTTTCTCCATGCTTTCCAATGGTTGCTGGCCGACAGACTGTATCTCACAGTGTAATTGTATATACTTGTTGTTCTGTAGCTCCAGCCAAATCCATTCTGTTCTTGGACGGATCCTCTTTCTCTTGGTCTCCTTAACTAACGCTAATCTAAACCAATACTTCTACACACCCTGTAAGGAATTCAGTCCCAGCTCTGTCACGTTAGCCCATCCAGCTTGTACAGTTGCTGCCTTCCCCAGAACGAGTCCCAGGAATCTGAAGCCCTTCCTGCAGCACCATCGTTCCAGTCACACTCTCATTTACCTAAAATTCCGAGTCCTGTTCTCACTTGGACACGGCAATGGGAGTATTCCGGGGATTGCAACATTTGCGGATGGCTTGCTAACCATCCACCTAGCTCCCTAAATTCTGACTCCCCAGACCACTTCACCCTTCGTACCCAGGTCATTCCTACCAACAGGGACATGACCTTTGACTGCTCATTGTCCCCCAGACGAATGTCCTGCAGCCACCGTGACATTCTTAACCCCACTATCCTGGAATTACAGAAACACTGACACCTTCTTCACTTTCCTGACTCCCCTGTGCCTATTGCTTCTCCTTCCTTCTCCCTCCCCTCCTGTACAGTCAGGCTGCTTGTGGGGCCACAGACATGGCTCTGACTTCACTCCTCTGAGCAGGCAATACCTTCATCAGCTTCCAAACTGGGAATCTGAATTGGGAGGGAGACACCAGGATATCCTTGTATTCCCTGTCTGTTTCTCTCCGATTGCTTAGTTCCCCAGACCCTTCCTTCTTCCAGGCCGTCATGTCTGCAGGGTGATCTGCTCTGCGTGTGTGTTATCCATCTAACTCTCAGCATCACAGATCTCCCATAAAGTCTCTAGTCACTGTCTGAGTTCCATGATCCAGTGTCCATCTAGGACACGAGAAGGGGCTATGACTTCCCAATGTAACAGAACACATTTTCCATCTGACAAGTATGTCTTACAAATCTTAAAATACAACATGTCTGGAGTAACTTAATTAATTACTTAGAAGAAGTTAACATTCGGGAAATAGCAATATCGTTAAATCCCTTATTCAACTGTGGCTTGCTGAGGGTAATTTATTATATTGGCTCACAGTTTCACTTGTTCCTCTTATTTCAGAAGTTGAAAAATTAAATTTGCTGACTTACAACAATTAACTGACAGTCACTAATAACAGTGTATTTATCAGCCAGTGATTTTACAGCCTTTTCTGTGATGGCTCTTGCATTTCTTTCAAACTCAGTGCAGGGAGGTCCCAGCAGCAGAAAGTTATCTCTGTGACTCCCAGGTGTGTGTAATCCTCCAGCTCCAACTCCACTCTGCTCCCTCACAGGGTCACCCTCTCTGTGACTCCCAGGTACATGTCCTCCTCTATCTCCAACTCCACTCTGCTCCCTCACAGGGTCACCGTCTCTGTAACTCCCAGGTGCATGTAGTACTCCAGCTTCTACTCCACTTTGCTCCCTCACAGGGTCACCGTTTCTGTGACTCCCAGGTACGTGTAATCCTCCAGCTCCCACTGCACTCTGCACCCTCACAGGGTCACCGTCTCTGTGACTACCAGGTACGTGTCATACTCCAGCTCCACCTCCATTCCGACCCCTCACAAGGTCAACGTCTCTGTGACTCCTAGGCACGATAAGGCCTTGATCCTCAGGGCTGATTTATATCCTCGCACGTTGCTGCCTCTGTAACTCCCAGGTATGTTAGCCTCATGCTCCTGCTCCAAGTTGCTCCCTCACATGGTCACTTCCTCTGTGACTCGGTGCTGATTTCGAGCCTCCTGCTCTGCTGTTTCTCCAACTCCAAGTCCCAGCCGGCCTCGATCCTCGATGCTGATTTATATTCACCCACTCTGTGCTGATCTCTCTCAGGTTCTTTCCCTTTGTGACTCCCAGGTAAAGGTCGGCCTCAAGCCTCAGCTGAGATTTATAACATCCCATTCTGCTCTGCTCTCTTACAGGATCGCTGTTGTGCCTGGAAGACAGTGGGAAAGAGGAGGATTAGACAGAGCAGAGAGTGTTACAGTGATTGAGCGAGCTATATGGGATGTAACAGGTTATCTGGGGAGCTAGGCAGACCTGCAGCAACTAAAGAAGCTTACTGGGAGATACTGTGAGAGTTTCAGACACTGAAGAAGGCAAAGGAAGTAGAGAGATGGTGGCTTGTTCATGACGGAGCTTTGTAGAGTCTAAAGGGCTTCTTCTGAACTGGTTACGGTGATGTGTAGACTTCAATAAAAGGAAATTGACATCCAGCAAATGTTGTCTGGTCCTGGAGACTTGGATGGAGACTTGGATGTGACAGACTTGCATGTGACAGAGTGAGAAGACTTGCAGTAACTGGGGGGAATGTAAACCTTTGGGGCACTGGTGGTTTTCAAGGATCGTCAGAACATGAGGAGGTGCAGAGAATGGGAGCATTCCAAATAGTGGGATTGTAGGGGCTGGAAGTCCTGAGATATATAAGGAGGAAGAAAAGCGCCAATTTAACACATACATCCATTATAATTATAGAGATTTAGGAAGGGAACCTGTGCTGTCATTGATTACAGTTAGATGGAGAGTAACAGGAACTGAAGGAGTTACAATTTTAAAACGGGAGAGATTTTTGGTGATCAGAAGTTTAAACAAGAATAAAGAAATTTTAGTGATCTCTAGCGCAGATGGGAATGGAGGAGGTGAGATAATGTGAGGAACTGTCAGATTTATATGGCAGGGAGGATGTCAGATATAAAAGGGAGAGCTGCATTATCTGTATGCAGTTACAGACATGAGGTGAGGCCATACTGGATTTGGTTCTGGGTAATGAACCAGGCCAGGTGTTAGAATTAGAGATCGGTGAGCACTTTGGGGACAGTGACCACAATTCGGTGACTTTTACTCTAGTGATGGAGAGGGATAAGTGTGCACGACAGGGCAAGAGTTATAGCTGGGGGCAGGGAAATTATGATGCTGTGAGGCATGACTTAGGATGTGTGGCCTGGAAAAGTAAGCTTCAAGGCAAGGGTGTAATTGATATGTGGAGCTTGTTCAAGGAGCAACTATTGAGTGTCCTTGATAAGTATGTACCCGTCAGGCAGGGAGGAAAGGGTCGTGTGAGGGAGCCGTGGTTTAATAAGGAATTGGAATCCCTTGTTAAAGGGAAGAGGGCGGCCTATGTAAAGATGAGGCGTGAAGGTTCAATTGGGGCGATTGAGAGTTATAAGGTAGCCAGGAAGGACCTGAAGAGAGAGCTAAGAGCAGCAAGGAGGGGACATGAAAGGTCCTTAGTTGGTAGGATGAGGGAAAACCCTAAGGCTTTCTATAGGTATGTCAAGAATAGGGTAGGAATAGGTCCAGTCAAGGATAGTAGTGGGAAGTTGCGTGTGGAGGCTGAAGAGATTGGGGAGACACTGAATGAATACTTTTCGTCAGTATTCAATCAGGAACAGGACATTGTTGTCAATGTGAGTACTGAGTCACAATTAAGTAGAATGGATGACTTTGAGGTATGTAGAGAAGAGGTGTTGGAAATTCTGGAAAGGGTGAAAATAGATAAGTCCCCTGGGCCTGATGGCATTTATCCTAGGATTCTCTGGGAAGCAAGGGAGGAGATTGCAGAGCCATTGGCCTTGATTTTTATGTCCTCGTTGTCTACAGGAGTAGTGCCAGAAGATTGGAGGCTAGCAAATGTGGTTCCCTTGTTCAAGAAGGGGAGTAGGGATAACCCTAGTAACTATAGGCCGGTGAGTCTCACTTCTGTTGTGGGCAAAGTCCGAGAGAGAATTGTAAGGGATAGGATTTATGAACATCTGGATAGGAATAATGTGATCAAGGATAGTCAGCATGGTTTTGTGAAGGGCAGGTCGTGCCTCACAAACCTTATTGAATTCTTTGAGAAGGTGACTAAGGAGGTGGACGAGGGGAAAGCAGTAGATGTGGTGTATATGGATTTTAGTAAGGCGTTTGATAAGGTTCCCCATGGTAGACTACTGCAAAAAATACGGAGGTATGGCATTGAGCGTGAGTTGGAGGTTTGGATTAGGAGTTGGCTGGCTGGAAGAAGACAGAGGGTAGTAGTTGGTGGCAAAGGTTCATCTTGGAGTGCCGTCACTAGCGGTGTTCCGCAAGGATCTGTTTTGGGACCATTGCTGTTTGTCATTTTTATAAATGACCTGGAGGAGGGGTTAGAAGGTTGGGGGAGCAAGTTTGTGGATGATACGAAAGTCGGAGGAGTTGTAGACAGTGAGGAAGGATGTGGCAGGTTACAGCGGGTTATAGATAAGCTGCAGAACTGGGCAGAAAGGTGGCAAATGGAGTTCAATGTAGCGAAGTGTGAGGTGATTCACTTTGGTAAGAGTAATAAAAAGATGGGGTACTGGGCTAACGGTCGGATACTTGGTAGTGTGGATGAGCAGAGGGATCTTGGTGTCCATGTACACAAATCTTTGAAAGTTGCCACCCAGGTAAATAGTGCGGTGAAGAAGGCATATGGCGTACTGGCTTTTATTGGTAGAGGAATTGAGTTCCGGAGTACTGAGGTCATGTTGCAGTTGTATAAGACTCTGGTGCGGCCGCATATGGAGTATTGTGTGCAGTTTTGGTCGCCATACTATAGGAAGGATGTGGAGGCACTGGACCGGGTGCAGAGGAGGTTTACCAGGATGTTGCCTGGTATGGTAGAAAGATCGTATGAGGAAAGGCTGAGGCACTTGGGGTTGTTTTCATTGGAGAAAAGAAGGTTTGGGGTGACTTGATTGAGGTGTATAAGATGATTAGGGGTTTAGATAGGGTCGACAGTGAGAATCTTTTTCCACGTATGGAGTCAGCTATTACAAGGGGGCATAGCTTTAAATTAAGGGGGGGTAGGTATGGGACAGATGTTAGGGGTAGGTTCTTTACTCAGCGAGTCGTGAGTTCATGGAATGCCCTGCCAGTAGCAGTGGTGGACTCTCCCTCATTATGGGCATTTAAGCGGGATTTGGATAGGCATATGAAGGATAGTGGGCTAGTGTAGGTTAGGTGGGCTTGGATCGGTGCAACATCGAGGGCCGAAGAGCCTGTACTGCGCTGTATTCTTCTATGTTCTATGTTCTATGTTCCAGGAGTGTTGTAGTGCCTGCTGGAGGGTACACAGATAACAACAGCAGTGGCTCAGGAAGGCAGCTCACCACCACCTTCTCAGAGACAACTCAAACTCAACAATAAATGCTGGGTCAGCCAACAAAGCTCGTGTTCATTAATGAATGAAGGAATAAAAGATCTACAATTAGCACTGAGGTCAGAGCTGAAAATGTGTTGCTGGAAAAGCGCAGCAGGTCAGGCAGCATCCAGGGAACAGGAGAATCGACGTTTCGGGCATAAGCCCTTCTTCAGACCTTTTCGAACAGAGGTCACTCAGGCAGGGTCTTTCAACAGCCCTTCATAAACCTGGAACCACTATACCCTGGAAGGACAGGAGCTCCAGGTACACGGGAACACCAGCATTTCCAAGGTGCCCTCCAAGACACGCACCATCCTCCCAGCACTGTGTCTGTCCCTACACCCAAAGGACTGCAATGGGTCAGGAAGGCAGCTCACCACCACCTTCTCCAGGGAATTACAGATGGGAAGGTAATGGTGAAACTCTGTTGTTTATAGCCAGACTGAAAAATAAATCCAGCAGTGTGTGTGAAATGATATTTCCATTTCAGAACAACAAGCTTAGCATGGGTAGAGGATTTGTTTGATTGGCACAAGCCAGAGAGTGTGAAGAAAGGGGTCTTTTTCACGATGGGAACTGGTAATGAGGGGAGCTCCGCAGGGGTCAGTGTTGGGACTACACTCCACGCGTTATACATTAAGAGTCTGGGCAAAGGAAGTGAATGGGTACGAGAAATGGGTTTCCAAAAACAATCCCAGGGATGAAATTTGTGTCATATGCGGAGCAGGTGAAGTCTCTGGGTCTGCACTTGATGAAGTTTCATAGGCAGCGGCAGAATCTCATTCAAACTTACAGAATACTGAGGGGCCTGGATGGTGTGGACGTGGACGATATGTTTCCATGAGCAGGAGAGACTAGGGGCCAAGGGCACAGCTTCAGAGTGAAGGGACGACCCTTTCGAATACAGATGTGGAGGAATTTATTCAGCCAGAGGGTGATGGATCTGTGGAACTCACTACCTCATGGGGTTGTGGGTTCTAAGTGATTCAGAGATAGCTAGGTTCTTGATGAGTAAGGAGATCAAGGGTTACAGGGAGTGAGTGAGAGAACGAGGTTGAGAAACAATTCAACCATAATCGAATAGTGAAATAGACCCGATGGACCGAATGGCCTAATTCTACTCCTATAAATGATGGCCGTATGGACTGCCCTTTTTCCATAAGTTTCTAACTGTGCAGTTCGCATTTCTGGCATATTGTTTACCATACATTCCAGCACCTTCCTGATTATTGATGTCACTTCTTGGTTTCAGATCAACTGCAGAAAGCTACATCACAGAGTAACTTGGGAATCCCTGTGTATAAATCTCAGAAAGGTGGTATACAGGGCAAGCAGGACATAGAGAAGGCAAATGGAATGCTGGCATTGATTCCAAAGGGAATGGAGAATAAAAATAGGGAAGGCTTGTAACAACTATAGAGGACTCCTGTCAGCCCGCACTGAGAATAGTGAACAGATTTGCTCCCCTATCTGGAGGGAAAATGTCCTTGCATTGGAGGCAGCCCAGAGAACGTTCACCAGGCTGATCTTCAAAATGGAGGGATATTGATAAGAAGAGGTGGAGAAGGTTGAACTTGCAGTCATTAAATTTTAGAAAATGAGGCAAATTTATTGATACAACGAAGATTCGTGTGTTCTTACAGATTCAGTACTGAGACATTGTTTCCCTGAGCAAGGATCTGTAACTGGAGATAAAAGGGAATACAGTTACCAGAGAAACTAACAGAGAAAAGCTGGGTTGTAGAGACTGGAGAATGTTACAGATTTTGGGTGGTTTGAGATCACTGTTGGTGATTAGAGTTCAGATCGGTTGTCGGGCTGAAAGATGTCAAGGAGAGTTACAGGGTTATCAGTCCTGAAGGAGTTACAGAGATCAGAAGGAATATAGGGACTAGAGATTACTCAGATAGGGGTGGTCGTTGGAGGTTCAGGAGATACAGAGACTGGGAGGGTTGTCGGGACTGAAGATTGCACAGATATTGGTGGTAGTTGGAACTATAGAAGATTTTAGAGAAAGGGACGGTTGTAGGCACTGGAGATTAGACAGATTGGGTGGTGTTTGGAGCTACAGAAAGGGAGGTTTGGACGGACTGGAGATTACAGAGATTGGGGTGGTAGTTGGAGCTGCAGGAGTTTATAGAGACCGGGAGGATTGTTGGTGCTGGGAATTACACTGAAATGGACAGTAGTTGGAGCTGCAGGAGTGAGTCAGATAGGGAGGGTTGAAGGGGCTGGATCAGTTCACACAGCCAGGGAGAATTTTAGGGATTGGAGGAACCAGAGATACTGAGGGTTGTAGGGCTGCAGGAGTTCAGAGAGATACTGAGGACTGTGAAGGCAGGTTTACAGCATTCCCATCAGTTACACTGAGATGTGGAGTGCTATTCTGGAGGAGGTTACAAAAATCAACAGGGTTGCAGATACTGGAAGATATTACAAAGACAGTGAGCTGTCGCATTTGAGAAGGTTACAGCAACAGGATGCATTGAGGAGTTGGAGGCTGCTAGAGGTGTCAAACATGCTGTAGGAGATCAATAACCTTACATCTATCAGGAGGATTGGAAGCTCTGGAGATAAAGAATTAGAATTGCAGTAACTGAAGAATATCACAGAGATGGGGAGTAACATATGAGTTAGAGGAGTTGTAACATGAGGTGAGCTGTATTCATTGATGTCAGGGAAGATACAGGGAGATCTGAAGGGACCACAGGTGATCAAAAGGACAGTGAGGCTTCTCAGTATAGGATTGGGGTAGTTTACGCAGACAGGGAGTATTTTATGGAATGGTGCTATTTACAGAGACTATGAAGTTGTATGGAATTGAGGGACGAACAGAGATATGGAAGGCTGTAGTTAATGAATTCATTTGTTGATGTCGGATGCTGAGGTTCTGGAAATTATATGGACCGGAACGCTGGACAATCTGTCAGAGCTTACAGAGACAGGAACAGCAATAGAGCCTGGAGACACTAACACAGATAGGGAGTATTGCAGACACTGGAGGAGGTTTCTGCTTTAGGGATGGTAGTAGGGGAGTGTAACATTTACACAGATAGGGGTGTAAGAGCTGGAGAAGGTTATGGAGATGATTAGATTGATGGGGAGATTGGAGGAGCTTACATTGACAGGGCTGGTGAGAGCGACGGGAGGATGTTACATAAGTCTTGTAGAAACGGATCGGGAGAGTCACAAGCATTGGAGTTGGTTCCACAGATCGGGGGCGTTGCAGGGACCTGAGAGGATTACGCAGATAGGGAGGATTGTAGGATGTCCATATTTTCAGAGTGTTTCAGGACTGAAAAAGGTGACACAGTGAAGGAGGGATGTTGGAGCTGTGGGAGTTCACACAGACTTGGAGGCTTGAAGGGTTTGGGGCTGTTTATGGATAGAGGGATATATTTAGGGACAATAATATGGAACGCAGAGGGAAAGTTTAGATTAGATTCCCTACAGCATGGGAACAGGTACTTCGGCCCAACAAGTCCACACCGACCCACCAAAGAGTAACCCACCCAGACCCACTTCTCTCTAACAATGCACCTAACACTATGGGCAACTTAGAATGGCCAATTCACCTGACCTGCACATCTTTGGAGTGTCGGAGGAAACCCACACAGACACGGGGACAATGTGCAAACTCCACACAGACAGTCACTCAACGATGGAATCGAACCTGGGTCCCTGGCGCTGTGAGGCAGCATTGCTCACCACTGAGCCACCGTGCTGCCCCAAATTGCAGAATTAAACAGAGACAATGTTTGAGGTGCTGGGAGGACTGCGGGGAGTGGAGGAGCAAACAGAGATGTGGAGTGTTGTTGTGTCTTGAAAAGTGTCTGGAGGTGTTTATGCAGATAAGGTACTCAGTAACGTTGGGAGCAGGTTACTGAGGTCATGTGGTGCTATAGGCCAGTAGGCAGGAGTGTTATAGGGCCTGCAGAAGGTTACAGTGATATTATGTTCTCTTGGGGCTTGAGGAAGGTACACAGGAGGGTATTTTGGTCCAGGCTGGAGGGGTGCACAGAAACGGGGGCACGTAAGTATTGTGCAAGACTACAGAAATAGGAATTATTGTACTGTGTGAAGGATGAGATTATTGAGATTGGGCATGTTATCGAAACTGGAGCAATTTACAAATAGGGAGAGTCGTCAGCATTGGAGTAGGTTTGAAATATACAGCGGGAATATGAGAGGGGTGGAGGTTATAGAAACAGGAAATTTTCTGGGAATTACAAGTATTCCAGACACTGGCACAAATGAGTTGTACCGAAAGTCATGTTTCCTTCCTTTATGACTCTATCACATGACAAGAGACAATGTGTGAATATAGAACACAAAGATCCCATGGTTCAATACCATCTCCTTGAGGGAGACCTGCTTTCCCCTCTTTTGTACTGATCCTCACTAAGACAGCACAGGCCTGGATTGATAACTGTCAACTTCCTATATTGACATAGGAAGGCTCAGTACAGCAGTGATGAAAATAAACAAGAAGGTGGGGATTGAGCCTGGGACCATCATGCTCTGTGTTCGTGCTTCAACACTGAATCTGTGTCATGTCTTCTGGACCAAAGTTCGATGTATTAAATACAGTCTGCTCTGTTCACTGTGAGTGATCTTACCTCACTGCAGGATTTACTGAAGGCTCCAGATCTCACTCTCCATCTCTCTGGCTGACCAACTGTCTTCAGTGTGGTGGTGGACGAAACAGGAAGTGGGAATTCTGCTGAGTCAGGAGCATCCCGAGTACCTACAGGAGACAGAGAAATGAACAGAATGGGAAATCAGACTGATGCAGTGATGGTTAAACATGGAGAATGGCACCGTGTCCCACAGAGACCTGGAAAATCCCAGTCTCCATCCCTGATCTGTGCTGCTGCGTCTCCCTGGAGTGGAGAATTCTGTTGGTTCAGGATCTGAAGGAGCTGCAAAAGGTGCAGTCAGCGGCATCAATTAAACCCTCACAGTGACAGATACCACATGGAGAGAGACTGTGTGATATCACCAGAGTGCAGGAAGTTATCAGGATCAAATCACGGTCAGGAAGAAGGTGCACTGGGATCAGTACTCAGGGATGAGCGAGCTATCAGTGGGCCAGGCAATGGCCTCGCGTTACTCTCACTAGACTGTTCATCCAGAATTTAATGCCGGTAGCAGGGATACCCATCTGACTACTTAATACCCTTTAAGTAAGAAAATCTGTTATAGGCTGCCGGTCTAGACTACATATGAATCCAGACCCAGAGCAATGGGATTGACTCTCAAATGCCCTCTGTCATGGTCTGTCAAGCCACTCAGCTCTAAGGCTGGTCAGAGTGGGAATGCGATGCTGGCCAGCCAGAGACAGCAATATCTCACGAGTGAATTAAAACTAACACTGTTGGGACCAGTGTCCTGGCCAGTCATGTCGGTAGGTTTATGGACAGAGCTTTAAACTGACATGGAGGGTGCAGGGACAAGGAACAGGTGAAAGGAGCTTTCCAAATCCAAAGGGAAAATGTGAAGCCTCGGAACAGCGTGGGAATGTGGCTGAAGACAAGCAGAAAGGAACAGGAAGGGACAGAGTTTAACTAAAACTGTACATCAATGAATCAGTTTGTGATAGGACATTGTGGGAAAGAGGAAATTATCATTTTTTTTTTGGAATAGGCAAAGTATCTACAATAAGGTTTGTGACACAGAGAAAAATGAGACTTAGTCACCAGACAGACTTGGTTACAGGTTGAACAAAAGGTGGAACATAAATATTCAACAGTAAACAACCTTACAGGATTTCAGGCAGAATAGAAAAGCAAGATTGGAACTCTGACACTAGTGGATAACAAAGGTATTACATAGAAAGCATTTGGCCTCAGATTATGCAGTTGAATCAGCCTGAATATAAATTCTGGGTGCTGTGTGTCAAAAACACAAGCAGGTGAACAGTTTTTATGCTGCCTAGCAGTATTTCATTGCTCGTTCCCTGCATTAAACGGAATTTGTAGCAAAGGTGGTGAGATAATTTTTGGAGTCTTCAATCTTTGTATGATCTGGGACAGACACATTGGCAGGAGTGATATTATCCGAGATCCCCCTTGAATGTTTTTGTCAGTGTTTCTTTGATTAACACATTGTGCAAATAGCTAGGATGTAACTATCTCAGATCGACCGTTGGGTGATGAAGCTGAGTGAAATAGAAATATCACACCGAGATCCTCCAAGAAATTATACAGGAATTCAAAGAGATTATGACACTTTAAAGTGACCATAAAGCACACCCGAGCATCAGTAACAAAGCCAATTACATGATTTTAAGAGAGAACTGACCAAGGTAAACTGGGGAAACAGACTGAAATGTCAGTCTGTAAATGAACAGTGAAAAACATTTAGACCCAGAGAGTCCGAGAGACGTACAGCACATAAATGGACCATTCGGTCCAATTTCTCCACGCCACCCAGATATCCTATCGTAATCTCGTTCCATCTTGGCCCATATCCCACTAAACCCTTTTTTATTCATATACCAATCCAGATGCCTTTTGAATGCTGCAATTGTACCAGCCTCCACCACTTCCTCTGGCAGTACATTCCATACATACACCACACTCTGCGTGAAAAGGTTGCCCCTAAAGTACCTTTTAAATCTTTCATCTCTCACCCTAAACTTATGCCCTCCAGCTCTGGTCTCCACCACCCCAGGGAAAAGACCTTTTCTGTTTATCCTATCCATGCCCCTCATGATTTTATAAACCTCAAGAATGTCACCCCTTAGCCTGATGCTCCAGGGAAAACAGTCCCAGTCATTTCAGCCTCTCCCGATAGCTCAAATCCTCCAACCCTGGCAACATCCTTGTAAAACCTTTCCAAACACTTTCGAGTTTCACAACATCCTTCCAATAGGAAAAAGACCAAAAATGTACGCAATATTCCAAAAGTGTCCTAACCAGTGTGCTGTACAGCTGTAATATGACCCCCTATCTCCTATAATCAATGCTATGACCAATAGAGGAAAGCATACCAAACACCGTCTTCACTATTCGCTTACCTGCGACTCTACTTTCAAGGACTTATGAACTCCAAGGTCTCTTTGTTCAGCAACATTCCCTAGGACCTTCACATTAAGTGTACAAGTCCTGCTCAGATGTGCTTTCCCAAAATGCAGCACCTCACATTTATCGAAATTAAACTCCTCAGACCATTTGCACATCTGATCCAGATCCCGTTGTAATCTGAGGTAACCTTCTTCACTACCCACTATATCATAAATTATGGCGTCATCTGCAAACTTGTTAACTGTACCTCCTCTGTTCATGTCAAAATCATTAATATAATGACGAAACATAGTGACACCAGCACCGATCTTTGTGGCACACCATCGTCCTCCAGTGTGATTAGATTACTTATAGTGTGGAAACAGGCCCTTCGGCCCAACAAGTCCACACCGCCCCGCTGAAGCGCAACCCACCCATACATGTACCCCTTACCTAATACTACGGGCAATTTAGCATGGCCAATTCACCTGACCTGCACATCTTTGGACTCTGGGAGGAAACCGGAGCACCCGGAGGAAACCCACGCAGACACGGGGAGAACGTGCAAACTCCACACAGTCAGTCGCTTGAGGCGGGAATTGAACCCGGTCTCTGGGGCGGCAGTGCTAACCACTGTGCCACCGTGCCGCCCACAAACGCAACCCTCCGCCACCACTCTCTGTCTTCTACCTTCGAGCCAGTTCTGTATCCAAACAGTCAGTTCTCCCTGTATTCCATGAGACCTAACCTTGCTAACCAATCTCCCATGAGGAACTATTTCAAGCACCTCACTGAAGTCCATAGAAATCACATCCAATGATTGGCCCTCATCAATCCTTTTTGTTACTTCTTCAAAAAACGCAATCAATTTTTTGAGACATGATTTCCCACATACAAAGCCTTGCTGACTATCCCTAGTCATTCCTTGCCTTACTAAATACATGTAAATCCTATCTCGCAGGATTCCCTTCAACAATTTACCCACGACTGATGTCAGGCTCACTGGTCTGTAGTTCCCTAGCTTTCCCTTACCACCTGTCTTAAATGGTGGCACCCCGTTAGCCAACCTCCAGTCTTCAAGCACCTCACCCGTGATAATCCATGATACACATTTCTCAGCAAAGGGCCTATCAGTCACTTCCCTAGCTTCCCACAGATTCTAAGGTACACCTGATCAGATCCTGGGGATTTATGCGCTTTTATGCATTTCAAGACATCCAGCACCTCCTCCTCTTCAATATGGGCGCTTTTCAAGAGGTCACCATCTACTTCCTCACATTCTGTATCCTCCATTTCCTACGCCACAGTAAACACTGATGCAAAATACTCGTATAGTATCGCCACCATCTCCTCCGGCTGCACACAAAGGCTGCCTTGCTGATCTTTGAGGGGCCCTATTTTCTCCCTAGTTGCCCTCTTGTCGTTTATGTATTTGTAAAAACCCTTTGGATTCTCCTTAACACTATTTGTCAAAGCTATCTCACGTCCCCTTTTTACCCTACTGATTTCCCTCTTAAGTATACTCCTCCTGCCTTTATATTCTGAGAATTCACTTGATTTCTCTTGTCTATACCTGACAAATTTTTCCTTTTTTTCTTAACCAAAATCTTCATTCTCTCGTCATCCAGCATACCCTACACCCACCAGCATTTCCTTCCACCCTAACAGGAAGACTATGTACTGTCTCTGGAAAGCCGTTATCTCATTTTTGAAGGCTTCCAAATCTCCAATGATAAAGGTTTCATTCTCTTAAAATGGAATCACCCCAATTCCTGCATCTCACGAAACTGACATTTGAAAATAATAATTAAAAACGAACATTCTAAACGAAGACTTTGATGAGGTGAGCTCTGGTCAGTCCTGTCGATCTGGAGGTTACCAGATACACGGAGAGTACTTTCTATTAGAGCAGCACCAGGTCAGTGTCAGGCACACAGACAGAATGGGCAAATAGATTCACATCTGAACTCACATTTCCCAGCCTGGGAATCTGAAGCTGTGCACAGCCAATTCTGGTAAACATCAGCAAAATTAGGTCATCAAGATCGGCCCAATGGTCTAATAAAAAAAAAATTAATCATTCAGACTAAAATATCCTTCAGGTTCCACAACGCAGTCTCGGTCCCATCTGCAGGTTATATGAATCCCGCTACCTCTAACCTCCTGAAGGATCCCCGTCCCTTCCTACATTTGTACCATCCTCCAGGTTCTGCTGCCCTTCCTATCTCCGTAACATGACCCGGACTCTACAACTCTTCCTTCCTCTGCAATGTTCCCCAGAAGGGTACTGGAGGATGGTGAGGGTTACAGAGTTAGGAGGAATATCAGTTCTGGAGGATTTTGCAGTTATTAGTAATATTGAAGTGGCTAAAATTGGCGTTAATAGTTTTGAGGGTTGACATCAATAAAGGAGGTTACAGAGCTAAAGAGGAATATAGAGACGGGAAGACGCTTCACAGTTTATGAGTTTTGTGGGTACTGGAGCAAGGTACCAAAACAGGGAAGGTTAAAGATTGAAGGATTCTGCAGAAAACCTCTACTGGGTTAAATGCAGGAGTCTTGGTAGTGTGGAGTAACAGAAGTTTCATGGGATCCACGTCCATAGATCCTTCAAAGATGCCAGCCATGTTGATAGGGGTGGTAAGAAGGCGTGTGATGTGCTAGCTTTCATTAGCAGGCGGATGGAGTTTACGACCTGTGAGGTTATGCTGCAGCTCCATACAGCCCTGGTTAATCCTGGAATATTGTGTTATGTTCTGGTCGCCTCATTATAGGAAAGATGTGGAATCTTTGAAGAGGGTGCATAAGAGATTCATCAGGATGATTTCTGGATTGGAGGGCAGATCTAATGGAGAGATGTTGGGGAATCCAGGGCTTTTCTCATTGGAATGAAAAAGGATGAGAGCTGACTTGATAGAGGTGTACAAGATGATGAGAGGCAGACAGAGTGGATATCCCGAGAATGTTCCCCTTGTGAAAATGGCTATAACCTTGGGGCATAGGTTTAAGGTAATTGGAGGAAGGTTTATGGGAGATGTCAGAGGTAGGTACGTTACACAGAGAGTGATGGGTATGTGGAATGCACTGACAGTGTTGGTGGTAGAGACAGTTACATTAGGGGTATTTCATTAACTTTTGGATATGCATATGGATGAGAGTAAAATGAATTTCTCAAAATGGAGACCTGTGCCCTGTGGTGTTCCACGGGGATCCGTGCTTGGTCCACTGTTGTTTGTGATATACATAAATGATTTGGAGGAAGATATCGGTTGCCTCAGTAGCAAGTTTGCAGATGACACTAAGATTGGCGGAGTAGCAGACAGTGAAGGGGACTGTTAGAGAAAACAGCAGTGTATAGATTGAAGAGATGGACAGAGAAATGGCAGATGGGGAGTTCAATCCGGGCAAATTTCAGAAGATCCAATTCAAGAGCAAACTAAATGGAAAAGTCCTGGGGAAATCTGACGTACAGAGAGATCTGGATATTCAGGTCCATTGTTCCTTGAAGGTGACAATGCAGGTCAGTAAAGTGGTTAAGCCGGCATACGAAATGCTTTCTTTCACTGGAGGGGATAATGAGTAAAAGAGTTGGCAGGTCATGTTACAGTTGTATTGGACTTTGGTTCGACCACATTTGGAATATTACGTACATTTCTGTTCACCACATTAACAAAAGGGTGTGGATGCATTGGAGAGGGTGCAGGGGAGGTTCACCGGGATGTTGTCTGGTATGGAAGGGGCTAGCTTTGAAGAAAGTTTGAATAGATTCGGATTATTTTCATGAGAAAGACAAAGGTTGACTGGGGACCTGATTGAGGTCTACAAAATCATGGGATGGACAGACAGGGTGGATAGAAAGAAGCTTTTCCCCCTAGAGTGTGGTGAATGAAACAGATTGCAGAGATAAAGTGGGTTGTATAGACTGGAGGACCAAACAGAGATGGAGGGTAGTCGTGACTGAAGATGTTTATAGATATAGGAAGGTTTATTTCTGCAGATTATTTAGACATGGAGGGTGTGGAGTCTGACAGATTTTCCAGAAGGACAGTAATTTTAGTTGGAGCCAGTTTCAAAGATAAGAGAGCATGTGTAACCTCCTCCAGTTTGGTCAAAGTGGGAAGGGTTGTAGGGGAGGGTGACATTTCCACAGATAGGGGTGTAAGAGCTGGAGAAGGTTATGGAGATGAGTAAATGCATGGCAATACAGGAGGAACTTACATTGATAGGGTGGGTGCTGGTGACAGGAGGATGTCACACAGATAGTGAGTCTTGTCGAAACTGGATTGGGAGAATTACAGGCTTTCACTGGGTTCTGCAGACCGGGAATGCTGCAGGCACCTGAAAGGATTGTCGAGTCTCCAGCGAGTGATCTTGTCTTTAGGACTGGAATAGGTTACGTAGATACGGAAACATTGAAGACAATGTATACTATTTTCTTTTTCTTGAACAGAGCGTCAATATCCCTCATGAGCCAGGGATCGCTAAACCTGCCAGCTATTCCCTTCACTCTAACAGGGACACATTGGCCCAGGATTCTTGAGATCACACTTTTAAAAGCCTCCCATTTGTCCGTTATTCCATTCCTTCAAACAGCCTCACCCAGTTGATGGGAGCATGATGTGGAGGAGCCTATGTTGGACGGGGTGGGGGGGGGGGGGCGCGGGGGGCAAAGTTAAAAATCACACAACACCAGCTTACAGTCCAACAGGTTTATTTGAAGGCACTAGGTTTCAGAGCACTGCTCCTTCATCAGGTGGTTGTGGAGCACAATCATAAAGCACAGAATTTATAGCAACAGGATTGCAGTGTCATGGAAGGTAATATCAAACACATTTAGTGGAAGTTTTATCTTTTAGGCTGATCACCTGCGCTTTGAAAGCTAGTGCTTTGAAATAAACCTGTTGGACAAAACCTGGTGTTGTGTGATTTTTAATTCACCCAATCGACCTCTGCTCAATCCTGCCTCATGGCCCCAAACCTGTCCCTGCTCCAGTTAAAGACATTAATCTGTGGACCTTTCTGATCTTTTTCCATAACTATGTTAAAACTAAGACAGTTGTGTTCACTGGACCCAAAGTGCTCTCCGACTGACACTTCAGTCACTTGCCTGACCTCGTTTTCTGAGGGGAGGTCCAGTGTTTCACCCGCCTGAGCAGAGTGGGGCCCTCTACATATTGATTTAGGAAAATTTCTTGGACACATTTGACAAATTCCACTCCATACGGGCTTTTTACACTCTGGGTGGCCAAGTCAATCGAGGGGAAGTTAAAATATCAAACCAATACTATCCTAATATTTCTATAGGTACCTGCAATCTCTCTACACATCTGCCCCTGTAGTACCCGCTGGCTATTTGGGGTCGAGAACACCATCCCAGCAGACTGACCATCCCCTTTCTGTTTGTAACTTCTCAACATATGACCTCATTTGATCACGTCGAAAAAGTATCCTAATCACTGTTGTTATATCCTCCCTTATCACAAGGGCAGCTCCCCTCCTCACTTACTTGTCCTTCTGTCCCGCCTGTATCTTCTGTATCGTGGAACACTGAGCTGCCAGTCCTGCCCTTCTCTCAGTCATGTTTTTGTTATGGCTATAATAGCCCGGTCCCAAGAGTCAATCCGTGATCTGAGCTTGTCTGCCTTACCAGTCAGACCTCGTGCGTTGAAATGAATGCCCTTTAAACCAGAAGTATCTTCCCTCCCTTGACTGTGCCCCAGGATATCCTGGATAGGAAACTTGCTCTTGATGGCTAATGCATTTTTCCTGGTCGATGGTACCTCTCTTATTCAGAGTCCAAACCCCCTGTCAAACTAGTTTAAATCCTCACTGCATAACACTGGCAAATCTCCCTCCTGTCAAGAGGTTTTAACAATTGATTGTTGAGGGTATTCACAGGTAAAGGACGTCAGGCAGGTGGGAAGCATTCAAAAGGGAGATAAAATGAGAGTTCAGGGCCAGCATATTCCTGTTAGTGTGAAGGACCATGCCGATCACAAGTAGGAAACACTGGGTGACTGGGGTTATTAAGTCTCTGGTCAAGAAAAAGGGGGCACGTGTCATAAACATTGCGGGTGGAGCAATTCACTTAACAGGGAAATCGAGAAGGACCAAAGGGGACCATAGAAAGCGTTGGCAGATCAGGCTGAGGAAAATCCAAAGATAGTCTACTAGTATATTAACAACAGAAGATTAACTAAAGGTAGAACATGGATTAATGTGACCATCCATGTGTGGAACCACAGGAGATGGGCGAGACCCTAAATGAGCATTTCATGTCAGAACGTACAGTGGACAAAGACGAGGAAACAAAGGGAATAAACAGTGATGACTTGTAAAGAGTCCCCATTACAGTAGAGGTCTTAGAACACAAAGGTAGAGAAAGTGCTAGATCCTAAACAAGCGTATCCCAGAACATTGTGACAAAGTAGTGGCAGGGACATGAGCAGAAATATTTTTATTATTGTCTTTCGCATTTCCACTGGGCGTAGGTGGCTCAGGGGTGATCTTATAAAGGTTTAGAAAACCATGAGGGGTACAGGTAAGTTGATTAGCCAACGTCTTTACCCCAGGGTAGTGGAGTCCATAACGAGATGGGATTGAACTGCAGAAGGAGAAGGTGTTAGCAATTCTGGAAAGTGTTAAAAAAACAGTTCCCTGGGCCAGATGGGATTTATCCTTGGACTCTGGAAAGCCAGGAAGGAGATTGCCAAGCCTTTGGCTTTGATCTTTAAGACATCATTGTGTACAGGAATAGTGCCAGAAGGCTGGTGGACAGCAAATGTTGTCCCCTTGTCCAAGAAGGGGAATAGAGACAACCCTGGTAATTATAGAGCTGTGAGCCTTACTTCGATTCTGGGTAAAGTGTTGGAAAGGCTTGTAAAAGCGAGCATTTATAATCAGCAGGAGATGGATAAGTTGATTAGGGAGAGTCAGCACAGTTTTCTAAATGGTAGGACATGCCTCACAAACCATATTGAGTTCTTTGAGATGGTGACCAAAGAGGTGGATGAGGGTAAAGCAGTTGGTGCGCATACGGATTACAGTAAGGTGTTTGTTAAGGTTCCCCACGGTAGGCTATTGCCAACAATACAAAGGCATGGGATTGAGGGTGATTTCGCTGTGAGGATTGGATAATTGGCTCGCTGAACGAAGACAGAGGGTCGTGGTTGAAGGGAAATACTCATGCTAGAGTTCACTTACTAGTTGGAACTGCCACGATCTGTTTTGGAACCACTATTGTTTGTCATTTATATAAATGACTTGGGAAAGGCATTGAAGGATATGATAGCAAATTTGCGGATAACACTCAGGTCGGTAGAGTTGTGGATAGTGACGAAGAATGTTGTCGGTTATAGAGAAGTCTAGATAAGCTGCAGAACTGGACTGAGAGTGTGAGGTGATTCACTTTGGAAGAAGTAACAGAAACACAGAGTACTGGGATATGGTAAGATTCTTGGTAGTGTAGGTGAACAGAGACATCTCTCTGTCCATGTACATAGATCCTTGAAGGTTGCCACGCAGATTGATAGGGTTGTTAAGAAGGCATTCGGCGAATGAGCTTTTATTGGTACAATCATTAAATTTCGGAACCATGAGGTTATGCTGCAGCTGTACAAAACCCTGGTGCGTCCACATTTGGAATATTGCCTATGGCTCAGGTCACCGTATTAGAGGACGGATGTGAAAGATTTGGAAAGGTTCAGAGGTGAGTTACTAGGATTTTACCAAGTCTGAAGGGAAGGTCTTATGAGGAAGGCTGAGGGACTAGAATCTGTTTTTGATCGAGAGAAGACATTTGAGGCCAATTAATTGAGACATATAAGATAATCAGAGGGTTATATAGGTTAGACAGTGAGAGACGTTTCCCTCGGATGGCGATACCTAGCACGAAGTGAGATAGCTTGAAATTAAGGTAGCAATTAATATTAATATTAATTAATAGATATGGGATAGATGCCAGAGGTAGGTTCTTTACTCAGAATAGTAGAGCCATGGAATGCATTGCCTGCAACAGTAGTAGACGCGCCAACTTTAAAGGCGTTTAAACGGTCATTGGACAGGCATATAGATGAGAATGGAATAGAGAAGGTTAGATGGACTTCACATTGGTTCCACAGGTTGGCACAACATCGAGAGTCGAAGGGCCTGTACCGCGCTTCCATGTTCTATGTTCTGTCATCTAGAAGGCATAAGTGTGAGTTGGGAAAGAAATACTGAAAAAGCGATCGGAGGAGAAGATTTTTCACACAGAGGATGGTGCAGGTATGCAATGAGTTTCTGGGGGAAGTGGTAGAGAAATGTACAACAACAACATGTAAAAGACATTTGGGCAGGTACAGAGAGAGGAGAACGTTTGAAGGGATTTGTGTCAAATGCAGGGAATCGTGAATCATTCAGGGACTCTGTTCAGCATGGACTAGTTGGATCGAAGGAACCGTTTCCGTGCTGCATGACCCTGTCTCCTGTTAATGGAGGAGGAGACTACCGAGATAAGGTATGATTTAGAGATGCCGGTGTTGGACTGGGGTGTACAAAGTTAAAAATCACACAACACCTGGTTATAGTACAACAGGTTTAATTGGAAGCACACTAGCTTTCGCAGCGACGCTCCTTCATCAGGTGACTATCACCTGACGAAGGACCATCGCTCCGAAAGCTAGTAGGCTTCCAATTATACCTGTTGGACTATAAACTGGTGTTGTGTGATTTTTAAAGAGATAAGGCATGGTATAGACACTGAAACAAGTTACAGCGATAGGGATGGTAGTCTGGAATGCAGTATATTTCAATTATGTGTTGGGACTATCGGGAAGGGAGGAGGTTATAGGGAATGTAACTGTTACAGTAGTTACAAACTATTGAAGATACTGGTCCACAAGACATGCCACAGATACAGTGTTGCAGAGTAGTGAGTCTTAGTACAACAGAACTTACAGTCTGAGTGGTGATTTAGCCTTGGGTGCGTCTGTACTGAGCTCCCCCTCCAACACTGTATCTATATCATGTCTTGTTAGCCGATGTTTGGAGCCCTCGGTAAGGGCTGGAAGTTAAAGACATTGTGGGCTGTAGGTGCTGGGCAAGATGACACACACAATGATTTTTGTAGCGTTTTGGGGATAGTGGGCATAACACTAAGTGTCAGAGTTATTTTGGAAAGAGATAAGGGTAGTGCAGAAGTGAAGATTCCAAATTTGGGGAAGCCCCCTAATCATTAGAATATCACGGTCACTGGGCATTATCACGATCATGATACAGCACCTGGCAAACACAGACTGGGAGGAACAATCTGCAGTTGGGCTCATATTCGGAAAAAGGAAGTATGTTAAAGTGATACGGTGAGAATTCAGGTCCGGTGTGGTCCCCGATGAGTGAATGTCAAAGGCAGTAACTCCAGCGAATACTGATCAAGCGATGTTGTGATCCTGATAAAGAAAGTACACTGCGATGAAAACAGGCGAAGCCCTTTAAATGTATAGAACATGCAATGGGGTCCTTCAAATTGAGGGTCAAAGAAAGGACATGAAATATCCTTGGCAGATACTGTTAAGGAAAGGCCACGAGGTATTTTATCAGTATAGTTAGAGGGTTGCGCCTGTTAGAAACCAAAGGAACAATCTGTACATGGAGCCAGAGGACGTAGGTGAGGTCTTCAATGAATACCTCCTGTCCTTATTCACACAGGAGAAAGGCATTGTAGCCAGGGATTCCAGTCTATGATGGTGAGGTTCTCGAACATGTGACGACCAATAAGGAGGAGGTATTAAACGCTTTCACAAGCATAAAGGTGGATAAACCCCCAGTACCCAATGAAATATATCCTGGGCTGCTATAGGAAGTAAGGGAGGAGATTGCTGGGGCCCTGGTGGGTACTTTGGCTGGTCACAGGTGAAGTGCCGAATGACTGGAGGATAGTTAATCTGTTTCCTTTGTTCAAGAAGGGCACCAGGGATAGGCCAGGTAATTACAGAGCAGATAGTCTGACAGCAGAGGGAGGGAAATTATTGGAAAATATTCTGAGGATGGATCAACACTTACAAAGGCAAAGGTCAACTTGGCTGCGTCATCACGGATTTGGGAGAGGAAGATACTGCCACAGAATTCAGTTGTGTTTTTTGAATTGATCTCTCAAAATATTGAGGAAGGCAGTGCAGATTATGTGGTTTACATGCACTTGAATAAGGCCTTTGACAAGGTCCCAAGTGGAAGGCTGATCCAAAAGGGAACAGCCCATGGGATTCAAGGCAAGTTGGTAATTTGGATACAAAATTGGGGTATAAACTTCTTCGTGTTTGAAATTCTTTCACCAGCGGGTGTACCACAGGGGTATGTGCAGGGACCATTGCTGGTTATTCTGTGGAATAATAACTCCGATGTGAAAGCAGAAGGTATCATTAGTCGGTTTGCCGATGACGTGGAAGGTGAGGGTGTTGTTCACAGTGAGGGGGATGGTCTCTAGCTACAGTTTGATGACAATCAGATGATAATCTGAGCAGAGTTTAGTTCTGATCAATGTAAGTTCATACCCTGTGGGAGGTATGATAAGCGAAGTGCAGACATAATGAATGCGCGAACCTTGTGGAGTACTGAGGAACACAGGGACCTTAGTGGACAGGTGCCTAGATCCCTGAAGGTGTCAACACAGGGAGACAGGGTGGGAAAGGCACCTGAACCGGGAGCAGGAGGGGGACCAATACCCTGGTTGGGTGAATTGCTTGAGAGGATATAAACTTAACTGGCAGGGTGTTGGACTTTAAACAGCCGTAAAGCCAGAAAGAAGATTGAGGCCAGTGCACAAGTTAAAGAGAGAACATTCAACAGGCAAGGCAGGCAAGAACATCGCAGGGAATGTGGAAAAACTGATGATTAAACTGCATTTATTTCAATGAAAGAGTCCCGACAGATGAACTAGGGGCATGGATTGGAACATGGGACTGGGATATTATAGTTATTACAGAAACACAGCTGAGGGAGGGGCAGGACTGGCTACTCAATGTTTCAAGGTAGAGATACTACAGGAAGCATCGAAGGGGAGGAAAGAGAGGACGTGTGGTGGTGGGTTTTGATTGCATGAATCATCCCAGCAGTACTTAGAGTGGATATTCCTGTGGGATCACCCAGTGAAGCTATGTTAATGAAACTGAGAAATAAGAATGGGTCATCACTCTGACACGATTGTCCCACTAACCCCGAATAATCCGTGGCAGACTGAGGAACAAACATATCAGGAGATCCCAAATATTAATCATAATAATAGGGCTGTTATGGTTGGGGTTTTTAAACTTTCTAAACTGAGACTGGGACTGCCAGTGTTCAGTGTTTGCAAGGGAGGGATTTGGTAATTGTGTTCCAGAAACTCCCAATCAATGTATAAATGGCCTGAAAAGAGAAAGGTGCAAAACCTGACCCCCCTTTGGAAACAAGGTAGGAAAAGGGACTGAGGTATTAGTGGGAAAGCATTTTGCCAAAGTGACCACAGTTCTATTAGTTTGAAAACAGCGATGGAAAAGGACAGGCCTGGTCCACAAGTTCAAGTTACAAAATGGGGCCTGACCAATATTGATTGTATTAGCCAGGAACTTTCAAAATGTGATTGGGGAGTCTCTTTGCAGGGAAAGGGAAGTCTGGCAAGTGAGAATATATTAAAAGTGAGAAAAATTGAGCGATCACCACCAGCATGTTCCTGTTTGTGTGCAGGTCAATGCTGACAGCATTAGCAAACACTGGCTGTCTACTGAGGGTCAGGTCAAGGAAAAGGGAGCACATGTCAGGTATCACCAGCTGGATCAAGGGAACCTCTGAGGATCACAGGGACTGTAGGAATACAATTTGGGTGGAAATCAGGATTGCAGAAAGGGGACATGAAATAGCCTTGGCAGAGAATGATAAGGAGAATCCAAAAGTAATTGTATAAATATATTGAGCAAAAGAGTAACTCGAGCCAAAGTAGCAATGACACCATTGATGTGTGGAACCATATGATATGGCTAAGACCTTAAACACATTTTTTCTCCAGAACTTACTGTGGACAACTACTGGTGAACTCAGGGAACAAGAGTAATATGTTAGACCACATTTGGAGTTTTCTGCATTCCAGTATACTCGCTATAGGAAGGATGTTGTGAAATTTGAAAGTGCTCAGAAAAGATTTACAAGATGTTGCCAGGATTGTTGCTGAATAAGCTGGGGCTATTTTCCCTGAGCACCGGAGACTGAGTGGTGACCTGACAGAGGTTTATATAAACATGAGGGGTATGGATTTTGTAAACATTCAAGGTCTTTTCTCGGGGTTGGAGAGTCCAAAACTAGAGTGCACAGGTTTAAGGTTAAAGGGGAAAGGTTTAAAAGGGACTGAAGGGTCAGATTTTTATGCACACGATGATGTGTGTATGGAATGAGCTGAGAGAGAAAGTAACAGATACTGATACTATGACAACATGTAAAAGATATCTGGACGGGTATATGAATAATAAGGGTTTAGAGGTACATGGGCCAAATGCGGGAAAATGGGTTGGATTTATTTACGTCTTCTGGTCAGCATGGACGAGTTGAACCGAAGGGTCTGTTTCCATGCTGTACATCTCTATGACTTTAATAGAGTGCATGTTATAGAAGAGTTGGTACTGGAGGTTTTAAGACACAAAGGTATGGAAAGCCCCAGGACCTGATTAAGTGTATCACAGGACATTGTGCGATGCTAGGGAAGAAATTGTGGAGCCCCGAGCAAAGGTATTTGTACCATTGACAGCCATGTGTGATGTGCTGCAAAGGCTGGAGGGTGGCTTAGTGGACAGTGAAGGAGGTTTTTTGAGATTACAAAGTGATCTTGATGTGTGAATGGGCTGAAAAGCTGTAGATGGAATTCAATCTGAACAAATGTGAGGTAATGCATTTGGTAAAACAAACAAGGGTAGAACTTATACAATTAATGTTCTGGCCTCGGTTAGTGTTTTAGAGCAGAGCGACCTCCAGGTTCAGGTACATAATTCTTGAAGTTTGCATCACAGGATGGATAAGACAGTGCTTGGCATGCCTGACTATTGCTCAGTCCATTGAGTGTAGGATTTGGACGTCATGTTGAGATTGCGCAGACATTGGTGAGGCCTGTTCTGCAATACTCTGTCCAGTTCTGGTCGCCCAGTTATAGGGAGGATATTATTAAGCTGCAGGGGTTCAGAAGAGATTTACCAGGACGTTGCTGGACATGGAAGGCTTGAGTTCTGAAAAAGGGCTGGATAGGCTGAGTCTTTTTTCACTGGAGCCTGAAGGTTGAGACGTGATGTTATAAAAGGGTATTTTTTTTAAAAAGAAGTATATAGATCGATTTAGTGGTAGTTGCCTTTTCTGCAGGATGGGGGAGTCTCAAGAGGAGGGACCACATTTTTTAGGTTTGAAGAGAGAGATGTTCAAAAAAAAAAGACATGGGGGCAAATTGTTACCCAGAGGGTGTTTTGATTGTGGAATGAACTTCCTGAGGAAGGGGTGGATCTGGGTAAAATTACAATGTTTATAAGACAGAGATACTAAATGAGTATTTTGCATCAGTTTTTACTGTGGAAAATGATATGGAAGATATAGAATGTAGGGAAATAGATGGTGACACCTTGCAAAATGTCCATATTACAGAGGAGCAAATGTTGGATGTCTTGAAATGCATAAAGGGGGGTACATTGGCCAGGACCTGATCAGGTGTACCCTCGAACTCTGTGGGAAGGTAGAGAAGTGATTGCTGGGCCTCTTGCTGAGATATTTGTGTCATCGATAGTCACAGGTGAGGTGGCGGAAGACTGGAGATTGGCTAACATGGTGCAACTGTTTAAGAAGGGTGGTAAAGACAAGCCAGGGAATTATAGGCCAGTGAGCGTGACGTCGGTGGTGGGCAAGTTGTTGGAGGGGATCCTGAGGGACAGGATGCACATGTATTTGGAAAGGCAAGGACTGATTAGGGATATTCAACATGGCTTTGTGAGTGGGAATTCATGTCTCCCAAACTTGATTGAGTTTTTTGAAGAAGTAACAAAGAGGATTGATGAGGGCTGAGCGGTAGATGCGAACTATATGGACTTCAGTAAGGCATTCGACAAGTTTACCTATGGGAGACTGACTTGCAAGGTTCGATCTCACGGAATACAGGAAGAACTAACTATTTGGATACAGAACTGGCTCAAAGGTAGAAGACAGAGGGTGGTGGTGGAGGGTTGCTTATCAGACTGGAGACCTGTGACCAGTGGAGTGCCACAAGGATTGGGACTAAGAATGGTGAATAACCAAGGGAGTCCAAAACTCGAGGGTACAAATGGGAGGTGAGAGAGCAGAGATTTAAAGAGGGACCTGAGGGGCAACATTATCCACAGAGGATGGTTCACAGACAGAACGGACTGCCAGAGGCACATGGGAGATACAAGAACAATGACAACATGGAAAACACATTTGGGCAGGTACATGGAGAGGAGAAGGTTTGAAGAGCTAAGGGCCAAATGCAGGCAAATGAGACTTATTCAGTGTGTGAAACATGGGCAGCATTGATGAGTTGGACACAGGTTCTGTTTCTGCGCTGTATCACTCTGTATCCAGCTAAAGAGGATTACAGTTCCGAGATAAAGCATGTTGTAGATGCTGAAGCAAGTTACAGCGATAGGGATGGTAGTCTGGAATGCAGTATGTTTCAAATATGTGGATGGACTATCGGGAAGGGAGGAGGTTACAGGGACAGGAACTGTGAAAGGAGTTAAAAATGACTAAAGACACTGGTGCACAAGCCATGCCATAGGTACAGAGTTGCAGAATAATGAGTCTTAGTACAGTGATGGAGGGAGAACACAGAACAGATCGATCCCAGGCAGAATTCCCAACCTCTCATCAGAGGCCTGCTTTCCCCTCTGTTGTCCTGATTTTCACGAAGACAGCACAGGCCTGGTTTGATAACTATGAATTCCCCATGCTGTCCCAGCGCAATTTGAGTTCTGTTGACGTGGTGTTTGAGCCAGGGGTGTGTCTGTACTGTACTGTGCTCCCCCTCCAGCACTGCATCTATGTCATGTCTTGTTAGCAATGTTAGGAGGCCTTTCATTGCTCTCTGCTCTGTGCACTGAGTGATCTTACCTCACTGCAGGATTTATTGAAGGCTCCACAACTCCCTGCCTTTTGTCTCTCTGGCTGACCAATCATCCTCAATGAGGTGTTGGACGACACACCCAGCAATTGGGAAGTCTATTGAGTCAGGAACTTCGTAAGTACCTACAGGAGACAGAGAAATAGACAGAATGGAAAATTAGGCGGATGCAGTGAGGGTTACACATGAAGAATGGAAATGAGCCCCACAGAGATCTGTAAAATCCCACTCCATCCCTGGCCTGTGCTGTTGCATCTCTCTGGAGTGGAGAATTCTGTTGGCTCAGGATCTGGAGTAACTGCAAGAGTGGAGGCACTGACCAAGGCAGCAATTACACCCACACAGTGAGGGATACCACATGGAGAGAGACTGAGTGATATCACAAGAGTGCTGGAAGACCTCAGGATCACACAGTCATGTTGAAAGAATGGGTTTAGCTTCATGATGCCCTGGTATCAGTGCTCAGGGATGAGCGACCAGTGAGCAGGCGAAGTGATGGCCGAGTGGTATTATTGCTAGAGCATGTATCCAAAACCTCAGCTAATGTTCAGGGGAAGTGGGTTTGAATCCCGCCATCAGAAATGGTGGATTTTGAAGTCAATAATTTTAAAAATAGTAATTAACAATCCATAAATAATATGAAACCATTGCTGATGTACAAAAAACCCAAACACTTGTCCTTCAGATCAGGATAGCTGCTCGTCTGCACGACGTACTCACAGCAAAATGTTTGCCTCTCAATTACCCTCTGAAATGGCCGAGCAAGTTACTCAGCTCGAAGGCAGCTAGAGCTGGGCAAGAAAGGTTGGTCAGCCAGAGACACCCACATCCCCTACCTGATTTAAAAAAATAATCCATTAGGATGATCCCACTGGAACTGCTGGGACCAGTGTCCTGGCCAATCATGTCGTCAGTTAATGGACAGGGCTTTCAACTGACAGAGAGGATGCAGGAACAGGGTCCAGGTGAACGGAGCTTTCCAAATCCAAATGGAAAAGGTGAAGTATGGGAACAGCATGGGAATGTGGCTGAAGACAAGCAGAAAGGAACAGGAAGGGACAGAGTTTAACTAAGATTGTGCATCAGGGAATCGGTTTGTGACAGGAAATTGTGGGAAAGAGTAAATTATGTTTTTTTTGGAATGGATAATGTCTCATCAATAAGGTAGATTGATTTGTGACACAGAGATAAAAGAGATTTAGACACCAGGGTGACGTAGTTACAGGGCGAACATAAATATTCAATGGATCACAACCTTGTGGAAACTCAGGCAAAATGGGTAACGCTAACAATAATGGATAAGAAAGGCATTACAGAGAAAGCATTTGGCCTCAGATCATGAAGTAGAGTCAGTCTGAATGTAAATTCTGGCCACTACTTGTAAAGGACACAAGCAGCAGAACAGTTTTAGACCACCGAACAGCATTTCATTGCTCATCACTGCATTAAGCAGGAAGCCATTAGAATTTTTTAACAAACACATTGTGATAATTTTGGGAAACTTCAATATTCACATAATCTGGGACAGTCACACTGACAGTGATATTGGAAGAGGAGTTCAGAGAATTTTTTTTTCAGTGTTTCTTTGAATAACAAATTGTGCAACTGGCTAGGGACGTAACTATCTCAGAGCGACCGTTGTGTGATGAAACTTAGTGAATCAGTAATGTCACCTGGAGAGATCTTCAAGGAAATTGTGATAAAGTTCAGCTTAAAGAAATATAAAGTTTTAAAGTGAATCACAGAAAGGACAAGCTACAACTAGAAACAAAAACAGTCAATTACATGGGTTTGAGAGGAGAACTGACCAAGGTAAAGAGGCGAAACAAACTGAAATGTGTGCCTGTAAATGAATAGTGGAAACCATTTGAAGGAACAGTGTAAATCACTCAACAAAAGAACATTCCATTGAAACAGACAAAACCTCAGCAAGAAATTCCCACTGGCCTCTCTCTGAGGACAAAATGTATCATATTAGATTAGGAGACTTAGAAGATCACCAAAAAATACTTAAAATCCTGAAGTGAGAGAGTGTTTTAGGAGTAAGTTTTAAAGGTATTGCAAAGGGTCTGCTATCAGGATGAGGGCAGTGGGAAGGGGAATCATTGTCAGGGTTTAATGTCGCAAAAGGAACAGGGAGAGGTGAAGGTGCTGGAGGTGGTGAGAGTGTTACAGAGAGTGGTCAGGGTCTGAATGGTGTTACAAAGCCAGTACGGATTGCTGCAGCTGGAGGGGTTTGCAGAGGTAGGGAGGGACATATATATTTTTATTTATTCATTCATGGGATGTGGATGTCACTGCTAATTACCCAGAGGACAGCTCAGAGTCAGCCATATTGCTGTGGGTCTGGAGTCACATGTTAGCCAGGCAAGGTGAGAATGTCAGATGTTCGACACAAAAGGAGGTCAGTGAACCAGATGAGTTCTTCCCACTGATCAACAATGCTTTTATGGTGGCCTGACCAATGTCCACCACGACATGACATCCCAACTCCTACTCTCAATGCTCTGCCCAATGAAGGTAAACATCCCAAACGCCTACTTCACCAGAATGTCTGCGTGTGACACCACTTTCAAAGAACTGTGTACCTGCATCACTGGGTCTCTGACTGACAACACTACCCAAGGCCCGAACATTAACTGTACAAGTCCCACCCTGGCTTGTTTCACCCAAATGGCACACTTCCCATTTATCTAATTAAACTCCATCTGCTATTCTTTAGCCCACTATCCCAGCAGAACTGTTCATCCTGTTATATCACAGATAACCTTCATCACTGTCCAGTTTACCACCAATTTCAGTGTCACCCAAAAAACTTACTTAACTTACTTAACAATATTCCCATCCAAATCATTTATCCAAATGACAAACAACAGGGCACTCACCCCACCGCTGGTCACATGTCTCCAGTCAGAAAAAAAACATGTCTCCCATCACCCTCTGTCTCCTACCATCAGGCCCAATTTTCTGTCCAGTTGACTAGCTCCTCCTGAATGCCATAACCTTTTACACTGATCTGAGCTTATTACCCAGTTTACCATATGACACATAGAACACAGAACAGTACAGAACAAGACCGTTAGGCCATGATGACATGCCAATCTTTTATCTGACGGTAAGATCAAAAAAAAAAGTGGCAGATAGAGTATAATTCAGATAAATGCAAGGTGCTGCATTTTGGGCAAGCAAATCTTAGCAGGACTTATACACTTAATGGTAAGGTCCGAGGGAGTGTTGCTGAACAAAGAGACGTTGGAGTGCAGGTTCATAGCACCTTGAAAGTGGAGTCGCAGGTAGATAGGATAGTGAAGAAGGCGTTTGGTATGTTTCGTTTTTTGGTCTGAGTATTGAGTGCAGGAGTTGGGATGTCATGTTGCGACTGTACAACACATTGGTTAGACTACTGTTGTAATATTGCGTGCAATTTTGGTCTCGTTACTATCAGAAAGATGTGAAACTTGAAGGGGTTCAGAAAAGATTTACAAGGATGTTGCCAGGTTGGAGGATTTGAGCCACAGGGAGAGGCTGAACAGGCTGGGGCTGTTTTCCCTGCAGCGTTGGAGGCTGAGGGGTGACCTTATAGAGGTTTCCAAAATTATGAAGGGCATGGATAGGGTAAATAGACAAAATCTTTTCCCTGGGGTTGGGAAGTCCAGAACTAGAGGGCATAGGTTTAGGATGAGAGGGGAAAGATATAAAAGAGACCTAAGGGGCAACTTTTTCATGCAGATGGTGGTCCGTGTATGGAATGAGCTGCCAGAGGAAGTGGTGGAGGCTGGTTACAATTGCAACATTTAAGATGTATTTGGATGGCTATATGAATAGGAAGAGTTTGGAGGGATATGGACCAGATGCTGGCAGGTGGGACTAGATTGGGTTGGGATATCTAGTCTGCATTGACGGGTTGGACTGAAGGGTCTGTTTCCATGTTGTACATCTCTATGACTCTAACTTCCATACCCTTCATTTTATTACCATCCATGTGTCTATCCAGAAGTATATTAAATGTCCCAAATGCATCTAATTTTACTGCCAACGCTGGCAGTGCATTCCACTCAGCTACCACTCTGTTTGTAACGAAACTAACTCTGAAATCTCCCCTTAACCATCCGCTAATCACCGGAAAATTATAAACCCTTGTAACAGCTATTTATGTCAGGGAAAAAAAACTCTCTATATTCACTCTAACTATGCCTCTCATCACCTTGTTCACCTCTGCCAAGTCACCCCTCACCCTTCTTCATTCCAATGAGAAAAGCCTTAGTTCCCTCTATCTTTATTCATAAGACATGCCCTCCATTATAGGCAGCATCCTGGTAAATATCCTCTTTACCCTCTCGAAAGCTTCCAAATCCTTCCTGTAATGAGGGGATCCAAACTGAACACAATATTCCAAGTGGGGTCCAACCAGGGCTCTATAGAGCTGAAGCATAACCTCACAGATTTAAAACTCAATCCCCAAACTCATGAAATCCCACGCAATATATTCCTTCTTAACCAGCCGATCAGCTCGGTTGGCAACTTTGAGGTATCTAGGGACTTGGAACTCAAGATCCCTCTGTTCCTCCACACTGCAAAGGATCCTGCCTTTAACCCTGCATTCTGCATTCAATCTTTCAAAATGAATGACTTCACGCTTTTCCAGATTGAACTCCATCTGCCACTTCTCAGCTCAGCTCTGCATCCTGTCAATGTTCCGTTGCAACCTACAACAGCCCTCCACACTATCAACCACTCCACCGACCTTTGTGTCATTGGAAAATTTTCTAACCCACTCTTCCACTCACACATCCAAGTCATTCATAAACTCACAAAGCGCACTGTAACCACTTCCTGAAGAAAACAAAAACTGGTCACTAAGCTCCAGGATGAATGTTTTCCATCCATCATCACCCTTTGTCTTCTGTGGGCCAGTAATCCTGTATCCAGACAGACAGGATTCCCTGTATCCCATGCCTCCATACTTTCTGAATGAGCCATAAAGGTGTTCTGTCACATTCTCAAAAGATTCAATAAGACTTTTAAGGCATGACCTTCCCCTTACAAAACCATGCTACTATCTCTAATTAAACTATGGTTTCCCAAGGAATAATAAATCCTGTCTCCCAAAGTCCTCTCCAAAAATCTGCACACCACAGACATAAGACTGACAGGTGTGCAATTCCCAGGGTTATCCCTATTCACTTTCCTGAACAAGGGAATAATAATTTCCTGCCTCCAATCATCTGGTCTGACTCCAGTGGACAGTGAGGGTGCAAAGGTCATCACCAGGTGCGCAGCAATCCATTCCCTCGCTTCGTGTAGTAACTTCGGACGCATCCAGTCTGGTTCAGCGACATTTCGATCCTTATCTTTGACAAAATTCTCAGCACATTCTCCTTCTTAACATCCGCCTGTTCACGTACAGCAGCCTGTTTCACGCTGTCCTCACAAACGACAAGACCCTTCTCAGCCGTGAATACTGAGGCATAGTATTCATTAAGAACCTCCCCTACCTCCTGTGACTCCAAGCACAAGTTCCTTCCACTATCCCAGATTGGCCTTATCCTCACTCTGACCATCCTCTTGTTCGTCGAGAATGTGGAGAATGCCTCACGGTTTTCCTTAATCCTTCCCAACAAAGCATTTTCATGCCCCCTTCTAGTTGCCCTAATTCCATTCCTCAGTTCCTTCCTGGTACCTTCAGAGAATCCCTGCAGTGTGGAAACGGGCTATTTGACCCAACACCTCCATATCAACCATCCAAACAGTATCCAACCCAGCCCCATTCCCCCACCCTATTACTCTCCATTTGTCCTGACTAATGCACCAAACCTACACATCCCTGAACACTATGGGTAATTTAGCATGGCTGAGTCACCAAACTGGCACATCTTTGGGCTGTGGCGGGAAACCGGAGCATCTGGAGGAAACCCACAGGGAGAATGCGCAAACTCCACACAGACCGTCGCCTGAGGCTGTAATCGAAATGGAGTCCGTGGTGCTTTGAGGTAGCAGTACTAACCACTGAGACACCGTGCCACCCAATGCAAGTCTCTGGAGCCCTGCCTGATCCTTTCTTCCTCAACCTTAAGTAACCTTCCTTCTTCCTCTTGACTAGATGCTAAAGTCAATGTGGACAACGTTGACTGCTCTGCCTTCATCTAAGTTTGGCCTTCCTCGAAGAGTCAATCCAGTTTGAGAAACATGGTTATCCACTCACAAAGCCATGCTGACCATCTCGAATCCGCCCTTGCCTTTGTAAATGTAAGGAGCTCCTTTCTCTCAGAATCTCCTCCAACAATTTCCACGTCACTGGTCTAACTGGGCTGTAATTTCCTGGCTTTTTTCTGCACCCTGAAGCGAATGAAAAGCACTAGCCAACTTCCAGTCTTCCAACATCTCACTGTATCTCTGTAAGGGACACTGCTATCTCTTCCCTAGCTTCCATCAATATTCTAGAATCAACTTAATGAGCTACTGAAGATTGACCGATCTTTATTTGTTTTAAGATCCAGCACTTTCTCTTCTCTGGTGAGGATTCTTTCCAAGACATCACTATTTATTTCCCCATGTTCCCAAGCTTCCATGTCTTTCGCCACAGTAAATACTGACAAGACTATTTTGTCTCATATCTCACCCATCGCCTCTGGTTCCACGCATGGGTGACGTTATTGATCTTTAAGGGGCCCTATTCTCTACCAAGTTACTCTTTAGCCCTTATTGAAACTTGCGTAAAGGCTTCTGGTAATTCAAATACACATTATCCCCCCTACCATTATACCCCTCCTGCACTCTTACAATTCTGCCATTTATATTCACACCAACAAATTAAATCTAACATGCTCAAAAACAAACTCTCTTTTATCAAATGTGTTTCTAAGTGGCCAGTTATTGTATATTGACATATCCTTTCTAACAATGTCAATATGCTCCCGACTTAGTATCAGGCTAACACTGTTTGGTTTCAGATTGGCAGTTGAAAGGGTTGAGGGAGTTCTTGTTTATCAATCTGAAAAAGGTACCTCACAGGGCCAGCAGGTAAAAGAGAAGGCAAATCAAATGCTGGCATTTATTACAGAGGGAATGGAGTCTAAAAACATGGAGGTCTAGCTAAAACTATACAAGGCACAAGTCAGACCACACCTCGAATATTATGAACAGTGTGAGTGCCCGAAGGAAAGGTATTTTCGAATTGGAGGCAGTCCAGAGAAGGGTCACTCTGCTGATCCTGGGAATGGAGGGATTTTCTCATGAGAAGAGGTGGAGTAGGTTGAGGTTGAACCCATTTAAGCTTAGATAATGAGAGAGAAATGGAATGAACCATCCAAGATTCTGATGGGGTCTGATCGGGCAGATGCTGGGAAGTTAGTAAATAGAACAGTAGAGCACAGCAACAGGCCCTTCGGCCCACCACGTCTATGCTGTCTAATATACTATTCTAACTCATACCATCTGACTGCACATGGGTCCATATCCCTCTATTCTCTGCCTGTTCATGTTTCTGTCTAAATGCCACTTCAAAACTTTACTCACATTTCTGCTTCTATGACTTCCCTCGGTAACATCCACTCACGTTAAAAAAAACTGGCTTCACACATCTCGTTTAAACTTCCTCTTTCTCACCTTAAAGCGATCGATGCGCTCCAGTATTTGGAACTTACACATTGGAAAAGAGATTCTGACTGTCCACATTATCTATCCCTGTTCCTAATGTTACATTCCTGTATCTGGTCACCTGTCAGCCTCTAATACTCTCACAAAACTATCCAACTTTGTTAAACTTCCTCTTACACCTAACACACCCTTAAAAAACCCCAACACAGGCAACATGCTGATAAACCCCTTTTGCACCCTGTCCAAAGCCTCGACCTCCTTCCTATTGTGTGGAGATGAGAACTGCACACAGTACTCCACGTGACAAAACAAGCATTTTATACAATTACAACATCAGATGCAAATCACTATACTTAACCTTGTTACCGATGAAGTCCAGTGTTCCATTTGCTTCCTTCCCCATCTGAAACACGTCTGTTGTTATTTTCTGGGAGTTACTGACTTGCACCAAGATCCTTCTGTATATCAATATCCCTCAGTATGCTAACTTTCTACTTGAATTTGACATCATCTCACACTTCTCCAGATTAAACTCAATTTGCCATTTCTGTCTATCTTTCCAACTGTTCTGTAACCTCCTGCAGATTTTAATGAATCAGGGAAACAAAGGTTTTGAGGAAAAGGCAGGAACGTAGTGTTGAACAGTATCAGATCAGGCATGTTCTTACTGAAGGACAGAGCACATTCAATGAGCCAAATGGCCTCATTCTCCTACATCTCATAGTCTAAACACAAACTCAATATGTCCTGCATAATATTATGGGTGTCTGCTCACAAAACGCCTTGAGAATGGGATTATTGGATATTTATTAGTACACAGCATTTGATCTACAAATATGATATAACGTTATAGAAAACCATCTCACATACAATCCAGGATTCTATCCATTGCAGCACTGATAGTCAGGCCATGGAGAATGCCAGGTTTCTGGGTTGGAGACAGTTACACAAATGGGGAGGGTTGCACAAACTGAAAGAGGTTCCTGTGGTCGCAAGGTGTCGGGAATGAAGATGAAATTTAACAAGATAAAGATCAAAGAATTGGAGAAGGATAAGGAGATTACAAATTTTTCACAGCTAAGAAAGGGTTGTAGGAGCTGGAGAAGATTACATAGGTAGGGACCGATGGAGAGGTTAAAGACAAATACATTGACATGGAGGTGGTATTGGTGGGAGGAGCTTACAGGGATAGAGAGGACTGTCAGGGTTTACAGGGATGAAGGAATTTAGTATCTACTGGGTAAGGTTAGGAATTAGTGCGTTAGGGATTGGAGAACCTGACAGAGACAAACACAGAGGTGCAGTGTGGACGAGAGGAGATTTTAAACAGAGGAAGAAATATCGGGACTGGAGGATATTACAGAGATCACGAATACAGCATGGGTCAGGATTGATGCCTGCGATCCTCTGTGTTGTCGCATCGAGGACCAGTACAGCAGAGGTGAAGGCAGGACCCTCACAAGAATGTTGGAGTGAAGCTTAGAATGTTGCTGTTCCTTGCCCAGCTCTGTATCTATGTTCTGTCTTCCAGGTCTGAATATAGAAGTCTACTACCTCCACCCTGTGCTGTTTACTGTGAGTGATCTTACCGGCTGCAGGATTTACTGAAGGCTCCAGATCTTCCTCTCCATCTCTCTCTGGCTGACCAAGCATCTTCAATGAGGTGATGGATGAGACAGGAGTTAGGATCATCCTGATTACCTGCATGAGAAAGAAATAGACAGAATGGGAAATTAGACTGATGCAATGAGGATAACTCATGCAGAGTGGCACTGAGTCCAGCAGAGATCTTGAAAATCCCAGTCTCCATCCCTTGCCTGTGATGCTGCGTCTCTCTGGAGTGGACAATTCTGTTGACTCAGGATCTCAGACCATCTGTAAGAGGGAGAAACACTGACAGAGGCAGCAAATAGACTGACACAGCGAGGGATACCATATGGAGAGGTACTGAGTGATGTCACATTATTAGACACTGCATTAACAGGGAATTATTGGAATTTGTAACAAAGGCACTGGGATAATTGTGAGGGGATTCAAACTTCCTATCTCATCATCTCATTGGCGGTTAGTCACAGACGAGGCTGACTCTCTCCCACTCTCGGGGGTGGGCTGGGGCGCGGTCTGGAGTTGGCTGTACAGACCAATGTGGCCTTCCACACTTCCACAGACTCTATTACACTTGGGGCAGAGGGTGGCTATGGGAAGGGAATGGGTGTGGCATTGGTGTGGTCATGCACTCCTTGTGCTGTTTTCTCCTGGATTCCCATTTTCCCCACACAAAGTCTCGAGGTACTCAACAGCTTCCCAATGCTCCTCCTCCCACTTCGGACGATCTTGGCCCAGGACATACCAGATTTGATTAAGAGATGAAAAAAAACTATCAATTCTGAAGAAGCCAACATTTAGAAATGTGGACGCATTTGTTAAAGAGACCGCCAGGGATTCTCCTAGCTGGAGGAGTGCAGTTGGAAGAGGAAACGTTGCCAGCGTTTAATCAGATGATCAGAACAGGGAGAGGTGAAGGTGCTGGAGGTGGGGAGAGTGTTACAGAGAGGGACAAAGTCCTGAACAATGTAACAAAGCCAGTACGATTTGCTGCAGCTAGAGCTGTTTGCAGAGGTAGGGATGGACATCTGTATTTTCATTGATTCATTCATGGCCTGAGGCTGTCAGCGAATGGACCATCATACATTGCCCTACTGCGAATTGGCTAGAGGCAGCTCAGACTCAGCCATATTGCTGTGGGACTGGAGTTACATGTGAGCCAGACCAGGTAAGAATGTCAGATGTCCCTCTCTAATGGACAAGTTGATTTTTTTCCAGATAATCAACAATGCTTATACGGTGGACTCACTAATGTCCTGAACAGATATACTATGACATCGCAACTCCTACTCTCAATGCTCTACGCAATGAAGGGTAACCATCCCAAACGCCGGATCACAACTAACAACAGGGCAATTCCAAACTACTCTTTCAAACATACTGCAGCCTTCGTGCACCACCACTTCCCAGACAATGCAGAAAAGAGAGAAAGAAAGAACATAATAAGAATGGGCCATAAAAAGTGAATTTCACCAATCACAGTCTCGATGAGATTACCTTTCCCTTCCGACGTGTCCAGGACGGAAATGAAGGAAATGGGAGAAATTCAATAACATATCACATCGAAATTCATTGGAACGATTTTCCCATTCGCCAGAAATCCAAATAACGACGAGTCGAGTCACCGCAGGACGTAGTTTCACAACAGCGAGGAAATAACAGTCTCCATTCGGTTCCAGTAAAAGCAAAACTTGCCTGGAACAGCAGAGCTGTTTGCGATTTTCCGCGCTGGAGGCGAACGTGATCGTGACAGCACGGACACTTAGGAAAATTCAGCACTTTACCACACGGGAAGTGCTTTTTGTTCTCGATGTGAAGAGTTCTCACGCCTGAGTCACCTTCACGTCTCTGGTTGCTGAGTGAATCACAAAGAAGGAATTTCACCAGAGCTGCAACTGCCTCACTTCCCCACTCGCCCTCCCCGTGTACATTTTCCTGCTCGTCAGTGATTGAAAGAAAACCAAATGGATGCGAATGTCATTCTGTAGCCTCTCTGTTGATTCCTCCGTTTCAGTTCCGAGGTGGCTTAGATCACGTGGCGCACCTTAATATTAGCGACGCTATGACAGCACAGGTCCAGAGGTTCCTCTGAGAGTGTAATTTCTTTCGTTGCTGTTGCTGATTGAATGGGCCACTAACGTGCGAACTGCTCCAAAACATGATTCAGGACCTCTGGTGCCAACTCTCGCACGTTGAATAACGACAGACAGCTTCCAAATGAGGTATTTCAGAGACGACTTTGGGGTACATTTGACAGACAGACTCGTTCAGGAATCCGTGGTGCGCTGTGACACCAGCGCATCAGCTTCTTCCCTGTCTTTGAACCGGGCCGCCTGCGCAAGGAATGCAAATGCGGTACTGCTCTTCGTGAAAGAATCAGAAGGCGGTAACTACACTCTCAAACGGAATGGCATATGAACAGAACCAGGTTGGAGAAAAACGTTACAATGCTTTGCACAGTAATTAAATGGAGTTGCATTACATTTCACTACGAGAGGACATTTGTTCAAGCAAATTCGAAGACTGGTTTGCAGATGGGAAAGCAAGCAAGAAAGCTCCCATGTAAAAGGCCGCAGTTGAAGAACAAAGCAGTTTCTGCCCACTTTCGAAATGGGCACCTTTCGCGTGTAAGGCGAGCGTGATGACCACGACACTACAGAAACCAGCCTCAGCCAGCCGTGCTGCGGCTCAGTGGCATCCAGCACTGACAGTTGAAGCCATTCTACCTTTCACCTTTCTGTTTCCAATAGCTCGTTGTTTCATGGGACTTGTTTAATTTTGGCTATGTGGTGAGCATGGACGAGATACAGCGAAGTATCTGTTTCCACGCGGTGTACCCCAATAACGTTGTGTTGCTTACACCGGCTTTAAAGGATTACTTTTTAGTCGAGCTTGGCGTCGCAGTCTGTGGCACAATCATTTAGTCTGTTCGACTGCTCACGGGAAAGGCAGTATTGTGAAACACTGCAGAAACGAACGACTTCCTTACTTTTGCTCCAACTGACCATACTCCGTGAAATTTTCCCAGATTCTCAGTTGAGGATTTTTGCAGCTGTAAGTTACCTCAGAAACCCTGTTAATTCGTAATGTATTGAGCGAATCGCAAAACAGGAAGCATTTAACACGGAACACAAACAAAACTGGCAAACCAAATGCATTTTCAGACACAGCGAGCACGAATGCCGATTGTGAGACAGTCCGGGGGCATGAGCCATAAAGTAATCTCACAACTAACAACAGGGCAATTCCAAACTACTCTTTCAAACATACTGGAGACTGAGTGCACCACCACTTCCGAGACAATGCTGAAAAGAGAGACAGAAAGAACATAATAAGAGTGGCCATTAAAAATTGAATTTCACCAATCACAGTCTCGATTAGATTACCTTTCCCTTCCGATGTCTCCAGGACGGAGATGAAGTAAATGGGAGAAATTCAATAACAAATGACAACGAAATTCATTGGAACGATTTTCTCATTGGCCAGAAAACCAAATAACGACGAGTCGAGTCACCGTAGGAATTTATTTCACAACAGCGAGGAAATAACAGTCTCCATTCGGTTCCAGTAAAAACTCAACTTGCCTGGAACGTGAAGCAACAGCAGAGCTGCTTGCGATTTTCCGCGCGGGAGGCGAACACGATCGTGACAGCACAGACACTTGGGAAAATTCGGCACTTTACCACACCACAGTTAATTCCACGGGAAGCAAACTCATTTTTCTTCTGTTTCAAACAGAAATGCAGCAGGGGTCGAAACCGCATTTGAACAAGTGGCGTCGTTGGAGTTGATCAGCAGAAATGGCAGCGGTGGGATTCGAACCCACGCCTCTGACGAGACGGGAGCCCTAACCCAGCGCCTTAGACCGCTCGGCCACACTACCAGCCCCCGACCGCCCATTTTCTTGCACTTCCAATTGTGCTCCTGCATACCAACACATGCAAAGTCACGTGAAAAGGGTTCCATGACCCCTCTCCGACTCGCACAGCTGCTGGGATGTGCCCGTCTACAATATCAATTTCGCAGAAGATAATGATAGCCCGTCAATCCAGACAAAAATCAATGGTATGCTGAGTCTATCTTCTCAGACTCTTTTCAGCTACAAATGTATCTGTGAGTGCGTGAGAATATATGATCGGTTATGATTTGGTCACGTTACCATGAGCTGCTTGACATTGCTGCAATTTCGATTCTTGCTTTGCTAAATGATTTCACCCATTGCTCGAAACAGGACACCTTTCACGTTTACACGGAACACGAAACACACAGGGAAAATGCACAAAGCTGAGCAGGCCGTGTTCCACATCATACCGTGCAGCATAGTTACAGTCACTGTGTCTGTTTTGCAGAATTAGAGTCCCAAAGAATGTTCTCCACCCTAAAACCGGAGGTAGCATTACATTCCGAGAACGACAGATCACATTGTGAGGATGCTCTGACCTCGGAGCCAGTTCGAGATGCCACTTTCCTTGCCTTTTACCTTAACCGTGCAATTTGCTGCAGAGATGTTCATTCCTGGACATGAGCCACATGGATACCAACTGAGTTGGAAACCTGTGTGGGATTCGAGGAGAAGCGACTCAATAAATTTTGCTAAATTCCATGGTGCTTATTAGAAATGCAGTTTCTGTAAACGTCAATCTAAAAGGCAGTTTCTGAACATCGTAACAGAAGTCAAAAGATAATTGCCTCACCCCACCCCCACTCCGGAAGAGGTGCTAACTGCCCTTGAGTGCTTTTTGTTCTCGATGTGAAGAGTTCTCACGCCTGAGTCACCTTCACGTCTCTGGTTGCTGAGTGAATCACAAAGAAGGAATTTCACCAGAGCTGCAACTGCCTCACTTCCCCACTCGCCCTCCCCGTGTACATTTTCCTGCTCGTCAGTGATTGAAAGAAAACCAAATGGATGCGAATGTCATTCTGTAGCCTCTCTGTTGATTCCTCCGTTTCAGTTCCGAGGTGGCTTAGATCACGTGGCGCACCTTAATAGAAGCGACGCTATGAAAGCGCAGGTCCAGAGGTTCCTCTGAGAGTGTAATTTCTTTCGTTGCTGTTGCTGATTGAATGGGCCACTAACGTGCGAACTGCTCCAAAACATGATTCAGGACCTCTGGTGCCAACTCTCGCACGTTGAATAACGACAGACAGCTTCCAAATGAGGTATTTCAGAGACGACTTTGGGGTACATTTGACAGACAGACTCGTTCAGGAATCCGTGGTGCGCTGTGACACCAGCGCATCAGCTTCTTCCCTGTCTTTGAACCGGGCCGCCTGCGCAAGGAATGCAAATGCGGTACTGCTCTTCGTGAAAGAATCAGAAGGCGGTAACTACACTCACAAACGGAATGGCATATGAACAGAACCAGGTTGGAGAAAAACTTTACAATGCTTTGCACAGTAATTAAATGGAGTTGCATGACATTTCACTACGAGAGGACATTTGTTCAAGCAAATTCGAAGACTGGTTTGCAGATGGGAAAGCAAGCAAGAAAGCTCCCATGTAAAAGGCCGCAGTTGAAGAACAAAGCAGTTTCTGCCCACTTTCGAAATGGGCACCTTTCGCGTGTAAGGCGAGCGTGATGACCACTACACGACAGAAACCAGCCTCAGCCAGCCGTGCTGCGGCTCAGTGGCATCCAGCACTGACAGTTGAAGCCATTCTACCTTTCACCTTTCTGTTTCCAATAGCTCGTTGTTTCATGGGACTTGTTTAATTTTGGCTATGTGGTGAGCATGGACGAGATACAGCGAAGTATCTGTTTCCACGCGGTGTACCCCAATAACGTTGTGTTGCTTACACCGGCTTTAAAGGATTACTTTTTAGTCGAGCTTGGCGTCGCAGTCTGTGGCACAATCATTTAGTCTGTTCGACTGCTCACGGGAAAGGCAGTATTGTGAAACACTGCAGAAACGAACGACTTCCTTACTTTTGCTCCAACTGACCATACTCCGTGAAATTTTCCCAGATTCTCAGTTGAGGATTTTTGCAGCTGTAAGTTACCTCAGAAACCCTGTTAATTCGTAATGTATTGAGCGAATCGCAAAACAGGAAGCATTTAACACGGAACACAAACAAAACTGGCAAACCAAATGCATTTTCAGACACAGCGAGCACGAATGCCGATTGTGAGACAGTCCGGGGGCATGAGCCATAAAGTAATCTCACAACTAACAACAGGGCAATTCCAAACTACTCTTTCAAACATACTGGAGACTGAGTGCACCACCACTTCCGAGACAATGCTGAAAAGAGAGACAGAAAGAACATAATAAGAGTGGCCATTAAAAATTGAATTTCACCAATCACAGTCTCGATTAGATTACCTTTCCCTTCCGATGTCTCCAGGACGGAGATGAAGTAAATGGGAGAAATTCAATAACAAATGACAACGAAATTCATTGGAACGATTTTCTCATTGGCCAGAAAACCAAATAACGACGAGTCGAGTCACCGTAGGAATTTATTTCACAACAGCGAGGAAATAACAGTCTCCATTCGGTTCCAGTAAAAACTCAACTTGCCTGGAACGTGAAGCAACAGCAGAGCTGCTTGCGATTTTCCGCGCGGGAGGCGAACACGATCGTGACAGCACAGACACTTGGGAAAATTCGGCACTTTACCACACCACAGTTAATTCCACGGGAAGCAAACTCATTTTTCTTCTGTTTCAAACAGAAATGCAGCAGGGGTCGAAACCGCATTTGAACAAGCGGCGTCGTTGGAGTTGATCAGCAGAAATGGCAGCGGTGGGATTCGAACCCACGCCTCTGACGAGACGGGAGCCCTAACCCAGCGCCTTAGACCGCGCGGCCACACTACCAGCCGCCCCCGGCCGCCCATTTTCTTGCACTTCCAATTGTGCTCCTGCATACCAACACATGCAAAGTCACGTGAAAATGGTTCCATGACCCCTCTCCGACTCGCACAGCTGCTGGGATGTGCCCGTCTACAATATCAATTTCGCAGAAGATAATGATAGCCCGTCAATCCAGACAAAAATCAATGGTATGCTGAGTCTATCTTCTCAGACTCTTTTCAGCTACAAATGTATCTGTGAGTGCGTGAGAATATATGATCGGTTATGATTTGGTCACGTTACCATGAGCTGCTTGACATTGCTGCAATTTCGATTCTTGCTTTGCTAAATGATTTCACCCATTGCTTGAAACAGGACACCTTTCACGTTTACACGGAACACGAAACACACTGGGAAAATGCACAAATCTGAGCAGGCCGTGTTCCACATCATACCGTGCAGCATAGTTACAGTCACTGTGTCTGTTTTGCAGAATTGGAGTTCCAAAGAATGTTCTCCACCCTAAAACCGGAGGTAGCATTACATTCCGAGAACGACAGATCACATTGTGAGGATGCTCTGACCTCGGAGCCAGTTCGAGATGCCACTTTCCTTGCCTTTTACCTTAACCGTGCAATTTGCTGCAGAGATGTTCATTCCTGGACATGAGCCACATGGATACCAACTGAGTTGGAAACCTGTGTGGGATTCGAGGAGAAGCGACTCAATAAATTTTGCTAAATTCCATGGTGCTTATTAGAAATGCAGTTTCTGTAAACGTCAATCTAAAAGGCAGTTTCTGAACATAGTAACAGAAGTCAAAAGATAATTGCCTCACCCCACCCCCACTCCGGAAGAGGTGCTAACTGCCCTTGAGTGCTTTTTGTTCTCGATGTGAAGAGTTCTCACGCCTGAGTCACCTTCACGTCTCTGGTTGCTGAGTGAATCACAAAGAAGGAATTTCACCAGAGCTGCAACTGCCTCACTTCCCCACTCGCCCTCCCCGTGTACATTTTCCTGCTCGTCAGTGATTGAAAGAAAACCAAATGGATGCGAATGTCATTCTGTAGCCTCTCTGTTGATTCCTCCGTTTCAGTTCCGAGGTGGCTTAGATCACGTGGCGCACCTTAATAGAAGCGACGCTATGAAAGCACAGGTCCAGAGGTTCCTCTGAGAGTGAAATTTCTTTCGTTGCTGTTGCTGATTGAATGGGCCACTGACGTGCGAACTGCTCCAAAACATGATTCAGGACCTCTGGTGCCAACTCTCGCACGTTGAATAACGACAGACAGCTTCCAAATGAGGTATTTCAGAGACGACTTTGGGGTACATTTGACAGACAGACTCGTTCAGGAATCCGTGGTGCGCTGTGACACCAGCGCATCAGCTTCTTCCCTGTCTTTGAACCGGGCCGCCTGCGCAAGGAATGCAAATGCGGTACTGCTCTTCGTGAAAGAATCAGAAGGCGGTAACTACACTCTCAAACGGAATGGCATATGAACAGAACCAGGTTGGAGAAAAACTTTACAATGCTTTGCACAGTAATTAAATGGAGTTGCATTACATTTCACTACGAGAGGACATTTGTTCAAGCAAATTCGAAGACTGGTTTGCAGATGGGAAAGCAAGCAAGAAAGCTCCCATGTAAAAGGCCGCAGTTGAAGAACAAAGCAGTTTCTGCCCACTTTCGAAATGGGCACCTTTCGCGTGTAAGGCGAGCGTGATGACCACGACACTACAGAAACCAGCCTCAGCCAGCCGTGCTGCGGCTCAGTGGCATCCAGCACTGACAGTTGAAGCCATTCTACCTTTCACCTTTCTGTTTCCAATAGCTCGTTGTTTCATGGGACTTGTTTAATTTTGGCTATGTGGTGAGCATGGACGAGATACAGCGAAGTATCTGTTTCCACGCGGTGTACCCCAATAACGTTGTGTTGCTTACACCGGCTTTAAAGGATTACTTTTTAGTCGAGCTTGGCGTCGCAGTCTGTGGCACAATCATTTAGTCTGTTCGACTGCTCACGGGAAAGGCAGTATTGTGAAACACTGCAGAAACGAACGACTTCCTTACTTTTGCTCCAACTGACCATACTCCGTGAAATTTTCCCAGATTCTCAGTTGAGGATTTTTGCAGCTGTAAGTTACCTCAGAAACCCTGTTAATTCGTAATGTATTGAGCGAATCGCAAAACAGGAAGCATTTAACACGGAACACAAACAAAACTGGCAAACCAAATGCATTTTCAGACACAGCGAGCACGAATGCCGATTGTGAGACAGTCCGGGGGCATGAGCCATAAAGTAATCTCACAACTAACAACAGGGCAATTCCAAACTACTCTTTCAAACATACTGGAGACTGAGTGCACCACCACTTGCGAGACAATGCTGAAAAGAGAGACAGAAAGAACATAATAAGAGTGGCCATTAAAAATTGAATTTCACCAATCACAGTCTCGATTAGATTACCTTTCCCTTCCGATGTCTCCAGGACGGAGATGAAGTAAATGGGAGAAATTCAATAACAAATGACAACGAAATTCATTGGAACGATTTTCTCATTGGCCAGAAAACCAAATAACGACGAGTCGAGTCACCGTAAGAATTTATTTCACAACAGCGAGGAAATAACAGTCTCCATTCGGTTCCAGTAAAAACTCAACTTGCCTGGAACGTGAAGCAACAGCAGAGCGGCTTGCGATTTTCCGCGCGGGAGGCGAACACGATCGTGACAGCACAGACACTTGGGAAAATTCGGCACTTTACCACAACACAGTTAATTCCACGGGAAGCAAACTCATTTTTCTTCTGTTTCAAACAGAAATGCAGCAGGGGTCGAAACCGCATTTGAACAAGCGGCGTCGTTGGAGTTGATCAGCAGAAATGGCAGCGGTGGGATTCGAACCCACGCCTCTGACGAGACGGGAGCCCTAACCCAGCGCCTTAGACCGCTCGGCCACACTACCAGCCGCCCCCGGCCGCCCATTTTCTTGCACTTCCAATTGTGCTCCTGCATACCAACACATGCAAAGTCACGTGAAAAGGGTTCCATGACCCCTCTCCGACTCACACAGCTGCTGGGATGTGCCCGTCTACAATATCAATTTCGCAGAAGATAATGATAGCCCGTCAATCCAGACAAAAATCAATGGGATGCTGAGTCTATCTTCTCAGAGTCTTTTCAGCTACAAATGTATCTGTGAGTGCGTGAGAATATATGATCGGTTATGATTTGGTCACGTTACCATGAGCTGCTTGACATTGCTGCAATTTCGATTCTTGCTTTGCTAAATGATTTCACCCATTGCTCGAAACAGGACACCTTTCACGTTTACACGGAACACGAAACACACTGGGAAAATGCACAAAGCTGAGCAGGCCGTGTTCCACATCATACCGTGCAGCATAGTTACAGTCACTGTGTCTGTTTTGCAGAATTGGAGTCCCAAAGAATGTTCTCCACCCTAAAACCGGAGGTAGCATTACATTCCGAGAACGACAGATCACATTGTGAGGATGCTCTGACCTCGGAGCCAGTTCGAGATGCCACTTTCCTTGCCTTTTACCTTAACCGTGCAATTTGCTGCAGAGATGTTCATTCCTGGACATGAGCCACATGGATACCAACTGAGTTGGAAACCTGTGTGGGATTCGAGGAGAAGCGACTCAATAAATTTTGCTAAATTCCATGGTGCTTATTAGAAATGCAGTTTCTGTAAACGTCAATCTAAAAGGCAGTTTCTGAACATAGTAACAGAAGTCCAAAGATAATTGCCTCACCCCACCCCCACTCCGGAAGAGGTGCTAACTGCCCTTGAGTGCTTTTTGTTCTCGATGTGAAGAGTTCTCACGCCTGAGTCACCTTCACGTCTCTGGTTGCTGAGTGAATCACAAAGAAGGAATTTCACCAGAGCTGCAACTGCCTCACTTCCCCACTCGCCCTCCCCGTGTACATTTTCCTGCTCGTCAGTGATTGAAAGAAAACCAAATGGATGCGAATGTCGTTCTGTAGCCTCTCTGTTGATTCCTCCGTTTCAGTTCCGAGGTGGCTTAGATCACGTGGCGCACCTTAATAGAAGCGACGCTATGAAAGCACAGGTCCAGAGGTTCCTCTGAGAGTGAAATTTCTTTCGTTGCTGTTGCTGATTGAATGGGCCACTAACGTGCGAACTGCTCCAAAACATGATTCAGGACCTCTGGTGCCAACTCTCGCACGTTGAATAACGACAGACAGCTTCCAAATGAGGTATTTCAGAGACGACTTTGGGGTACATTTGACAGACAGACTCGTTCAGGAATCCGTGGTGCGCTGTGACACCAGCGCATCAGCTTCTTCCCTGTCTTTGAACCGGGCCGCCTGCGCAAGGAATGCAAATGCGGTACTGCTCTTCGTGAAAGAATCAGAAGGCGGTAACTACACTCTCAAACGGAATGGCATATGAACAGAACCAGGTTGGAGAAAAACTTTACAATGCTTTGCACAGTAATTAAATGGAGTTGCATTACATTTCACTACGAGAGGACATTTGTTCAAGCAAATTCGAAGACTGGTTTGCAGATGGGAAAGCAAGCAAGAAAGCTCCCATGTAAAAGGCCGCAGTTGAAGAACAAAGCAGTTTCTGCCCACTTTCGAAATGGGCACCTTTCGCGTGTAAGGCGAGCGTGATGACTACTACACTACAGAAACCAGCCTCAGCCAGCCGTGCTGCGGCTCAGTGGCATCCAGCACTGACAGTTGAAGCCATTCTAACTTTCACCTTTCTGTTTCCAATAGCTCGTTGTTTCATGGGACTTGTTTAATTTTGGCTATGTGGTGAGCATGGACGAGATACAGCGAAGTATCTGTTTCCACGCGGTGTACCCCAATAACGTTGTGTTGCTTACACCGGCTTTAAAGGATTACTTTTTAGTCGAGCTTGGCGTCGCAGTCTGTGGCACAATCATTTAGTCTGTTCGACTGCTCACGGGAAAGGCAGTATTGTGAAACACTGCAGAAACGAACGACTTCCTTACTTTTGCTCCAACTGACCATACTCCGTGAAATTTTCCCAGATTCTCAGTTGAGGATTTTTGCAGCTGTAAGTTACCTCAGAAACCCTGTTAATTCGTAATGTATTGAGCGAATCGCAAAACAGGAAGCATTTAACACGGAACACAAACAAAACTGGCAAACCAAATGCATTTTCAGACACAGCGAGCACGAATGCCGATTGTGAGACAGTCCGGGGGCATGAGCCATAAAGTAATCTCACAACTAACAACAGGGCAATTCCAAACTACTCTTTCAAACATACTGGAGACTGAGTGCACCACCACTTGCGAGACAATGCTGAAAAGAGAGACAGAAAGAACATAATAAGAGTGGCCATTAAAAATTGAATTTCACCAATCACAGTCTCGATTAGATTACCTTTCCCTTCGATGTCTCCAGGACGGAGATGAAGTAAATGGGAGAAATTCAATAACAAATGACAACGAAATTCATTGGAACGATTTTCTCATTGGCCAGAAAACCAAATAACGACGAGTCGAGTCACCGTAGGAATTTATTTCACAACAGCGAGGAAATAACAGTCTCCATTCGGTTCCAGTAAAAACTCAACTTGCCTGGAACGTGAAGCAACAGCAGAGCTGCTTGCGATTTTCCGCGCGGGAGGCGAACACGATCGTGACAGCACAGACACTTGGGAAAATTCGGCACTTTACCACACCACAGTTAATTCCACGGGAAGCAAACTCATTTTTCTTCTGTTTCAAACAGAAATGCAGCAGGGGTCGAAACCGCATTTGAACAAGCGGCGTCGTTGGAGTTGATCAGCAGAAATGACAGCGGTGGGATTCGAACCCACGCCTCTGACGAGACGGGAGCCCTAACCCAGCGCCTTAGACCGCTCGGCCACACTACCAGCCGCCCCCGGCTGCCCATTTTCTTGCACTTCCAATTGTGCTCCTGCATACCAACACATGCAAAGTCACGTGAAAAGGGTTCCATGACCCCTCTCCGACTCGCACAGCTGCTGGGATGTGCCCGTCTACAATATCAATTTCGCAGAAGATAATGATAGCCCGTCAATCCAGACAAAAATCAATGGTATGCTGAGTCTATCTTCTCAGACTCTTTTCAGCTACAAATGTATCTGTGAGTGCGTGAGAATATATGATCGGTAATGATTTGGTCACGTTACCATGAGCTGCTTGACATTGCTGCAATTTCGATTCTTGCTTTGCTAAATGATTTCACCCATTGCTCGAAACAGGACACCTTTCACGTTTACACGGAACACGAAACACACAGGGAAAATGCACAAAGCTGAGCAGGCCGTGTTCCACATCATACCGTGCAGCATAGTTACAGTCACTGTGTCTGTTTTGCAGAATTAGAGTCCCAAAGAATGTTCTCCACCCTAAAACCGGAGGTAGCATTACATTCCGAGAACGACAGATCACATTGTGAGGATGCTCTGACCTCGGAGCCAGTTCGAGATGCCACTTTCCTTGCCTTTTACCTTAACCGTGCAATTTGCTGCAGAGATGTTCATTCCTGGCCATGAGCCACATGGATACCAACTGAGTTGGAAACCTGTGTGGGATTCGAGGAGAAGCGACTCAATAAATTTTGCTAAATTCCATGGTGCTTATTAGAAATGCAGTTTCTGTAAACGTCAATCTAAAAGGCAGTTTCTGAACATAGTAACAGAAGTCAAAAGATAATTGCCTCACCCCACCCCCACTCCGGAAGAGGTGCTAACTGCCCTTGAGTGCTTTTTGTTCTCGATGTGAAGAGTTCTCACGCCTGAGTCACCTTCACGTCTCTGGTTGCTGAGTGAATCACAAAGAAGGAATTTCACCAGAGCTGCAACTGCCTCACTTCCCCACTCGCCCTCCCCGTGCACATTTTCCTGCTCGTCAGTGATTGAAAGAAAACCAAATGGATGCGAATGTCATTCTGTAGCCTCTCTGTTGATTCCTCCGTTTCAGTTCCGAGGTGGCTTAGATCACGTGGCGCACCTTAATAGAAGCGACGCTATGAAAGCACAGGTCCAGAGGTTCATCTGAGAGTGAAATTTCTTTCGTTGCTGTTGCTGATTGAATGGGCCACTAACGTGCGAACTGCTCCAAAACATGATTCAGGACCTCTGGTGCCAACTCTCGCACGTTGAATAACGACAGACAGCTTCCAAATGAGGTATTTCAGAGACGACTTTGGGGTACATTTGACAGACAGACTCGTTCAGGAATCCGTGGTGCTCTGTGACACCAGCGAATCAGCTTCTTCCCTGTCTTTGAACCGGGCCGCCTGCGCAAGGAATGCAAATGCGGTACTGCTCTTCGTGAAAGAATCAGAAGGCGGAAACTACACTCTCAAACGGAATGGCATATGAACAGAACCAGGTTGGAGAAAAACTTTACAATGCTTTGCACAGTAATTAAATGGAGTTGCATTACATTTCACTACGAGAGGACATTTGTTCAAGCAAATTCGAAGACTGGTTTGCAGATGGGAAAGCAAGCAAGAAAGCTCCCATGTAAAAGGCCGCAGTTGAAGAACAAAGCAGTTTCTGCCCACTTTCGAAATGGGCACCTTTCGCGTGTAAGGCGAGCGTGATGACTACTACACTACAGAAACCAGCCTCAGCCAGCCGTGCTGCGGCTCAGTGGCATCCAGAACTGACAGATGAAGCCATTCTAACTTTCACCTTTCTGTTTCCAATAGCTCGTTGTTTCATGGGACTTGTTTAATTTTGGCTATGTGGTGAGCATGGACGAGATACAGCGAAGTATCTGTTTCCACGCGGTGTACCCCAATAACGTTGTGTTGCTTACACCGGCTTTAAAGGATTACTTTTTAGTCGAGCTTGGCGTCGCAGTCTGTGGCACAATCATTTAGTCTGTTCGACTGCTCACGGGAAAGGCAGTATTGTGAAACACTGCAGAAACGAACGACTTCCTTACTTTTGCTCCAACTGACCATACTCCGTGAAATTTTCCCAGATTCTCAGTTGAGGATTTTTGCAGCTGTAAGTTACCTCAGAAACCCTGTTAATTCGTAATGTATTGAGCGAATCGCAAAACAGGAAGCATTTAACACGGAACACAAACAAAACTGGCAAACCAAATGCATTTTCAGACACAGCGAGCACGAATGCCGATTGTGAGACAGTCCGGGGGCATGAGCCATAAAGTAATCTCACAACTAACAACAGGGCAATTCCAAACTACTCTTTCAAACATACTGGAGACTGAGTGCACCACCACTTGCGAGACAATGCTGAAAAGAGAGACAGAAAGAACATAATAAGAGTGGCCATTAAAAATTGAATTTCACCAATCACAGTCTCGATTAGATTACCTTTCCCTTCGATGTCTCCAGGACGGAGATGAAGTAAATGGGAGAAATTCAATAACAAATGACAACTAAATTCATTGGAACGATTTTCTCATTGGCCAGAAAACCAAATAACGACGAGTCGAGTCACCGTAGGAATTTATTTCACAACAGCGAGGAAATAACAGTCTCCATTCGGTTCCAGTAAAAACTCAACTTGCCTGGAACGTGAAGCAACAGCAGAGCTGCTTGCGATTTTCCGCGCGGGAGGCGAACACGATCGTGACAGCACAGACACTTGGGAAAATTCGGCACTTAACCACACCACAGTTAATTCCACGGGAAGCAAACTCATTTTTCTTCTGTTTCAAACAGAAATGCAGCAGGGGTCGAAACCGCATTTGAACAAGCGGCGTCGTTGGAGTTGATCAGCAGAAATGACAGCGGTGGGATTCGAACCCACGCCTCTGACGAGACGGGAGCCCTAACCCAGCGCCTTAGACCGCTCGGCCACACTACCAGCCGCCCCTGGCTGCCCATTTTCTTGCACTTCCAATTGTGCTCCTGCATACCAACACATGCAAAGTCACGTGAAAAGGGTTCCATGACCCCTCTCCGACTCGCACAGCTGCTGGGATGTGCCCGTCTACAATATCAATTTCGCAGAAGATAATGATAGCCCGTCAATCCAGACAAAAATCAATGGTATGCTGAGTCTATCTTCTCAGACTCTTTTCAGCTACAAATGTATCTGTGAGTGCGTGAGAATATATGATCGGTAATGATTTGGTCACGTTACCATGAGCTGCTTGACATTGCTGCAATTTCGATTCTTGCTTTGCTAAATGATTTCACCCATTGCTCGAAACAGGACACCTTTCACGTTTACACGGAACACGAAACACACAGGGAAAATGCACAAAGCTGAGCAGGCCGTGTTCCACATCATACCGTGCAGCATAGTTACAGTCACTGTGTCTGTTTTGCAGAATTGGAGTCCCAAAGAATGTTCTCCACCCTAAAACCGGAGGTAGCATTACATTCCGAGAACGACAGATCACATTGTGAGGATGCTCTGACCTCGGAGCCAGTTCGAGATGCCACTTTCCTTGCCTTTTACCTTAACCGTGCAATTTGCTGCAGAGATGTTCATTCCTGGACATGAGCCACATGGATACCAACTGAGTTGGAAACCTGTGTGGGATTCGAGGAGAAGCGACTCAATAAATTTTGCTAAATTCCATGGTGCTTATTAGAAATGCAGTTTCTGTAAACGTCAATCTAAAAGGCAGTTTCTGAACATAGTAACAGAAGTCCAAAGATAATTGCCTCACCCCACCCCCACTCCGGAAGAGGTGCTAACTGCCCTTGAGTGCTTTTTGTTCTCGATGTGAAGAGTTCTCACGCCTGAGTCACCTTCACGTCTCTGGTTGCTGAGTGAATCACAAAGAAGGAATTTCACCAGAGCTGCAACTGCCTCACTTCCCCACTCGCCCTCCCCGTGTACATTTTCCTGCTCGTCAGTGATTGAAAGAAAACCAAATGGATGCGAATGTCATTCTGTAGCCTCTCTGTTGATTCCTCCGTTTCAGTTCCGAGGTGGCTTAGATCACGTGGCGCACCTGAATAGAAGCGACGCTATGAAAGCACAGGTCCAGAGGTTCCTCTGAGAGTGTAATTTCTTTCGTTGCTGTTGCTGATTGAATGGGCCACTAACGTGCGAACTGCTCCAAAACATGATTCAGGACCTCTGGTGCCAACTCTCGCACGTTGAATAACGACAGACAGCTTCCAAATGAGGTATTTCAGAGACGACTTTGGGGTACATTTGACAGACAGACTCGTTCAGGAATCCGTGGTGCGCTGTGACACCAGCGCATCAGCTTCTTCCCTGTCTTTGAACCGGGCCGCCTGCGCAAGGAATGCAAATGCGGTACTGCTCTTCGTGAAAGAATCAGAAGGCGGTAACTACACTCACAAACGGAATGGCATATGAACAGAACCAGGTTGGAGAAAAACTTTACAATGCTTTGCACAGTAATTAAATGGAGTTGCATGACATTTCACTACGAGAGGACATTTGTTCAAGCAAATTCGAAGACTGGTTTGCAGATGGGAAAGCAAGCAAGAAAGCTCCCATGTAAAAGGCCGCAGTTGAAGAACAAAGCAGTTTCTGCCCACTTTCGAAATGGGCACCTTTCGCGTGTAAGGCGAGCGTGATGACTACTACACTACAGAAACCAGCCTCAGCCAGCCGTGCTGCGGCTCAGTGGCATCCAGCACTGACAGTTGAAGCCATTCTAACTTTCACCTTTCTGTTTCCAATAGCTCGTTGTTTCATGGGACTTGTTTAATTTTGGCTATGTGGTGAGCATGGACGAGATACAGCGAAGTATCTGTTTCCACGCGGTGTACCCCAATAACGTTGTGTTGCTTACACCGGCTTTAAAGGATTACTTTTTAGTCGAGCTTGGCGTCGCAGTCTGTGGCACAATCATTTAGTCTGTTCGACTGCTCACGGGAAAGGCAGTATTGTGAAACACTGCAGAAACGAACGACTTCCTTACTTTTGCTCCAACTGACCATACTCCGTGAAATTTTCCCAGATTCTCAGTTGAGGATTTTTGCAGCTGTAAGTTACCTCAGAAACCCTGTTAATTCGTAATGTATTGAGCGAATCGCAAAACAGGAAGCATTTAACACGGAACACAAACAAAACTGGCAAACCAAATGCATTTTCAGACACAGCGAGCACGAATGCCGATTGTGAGACAGTCCGGGGGCATGAGCCATAAAGTAATCTCACAACTAACAACAGGGCAATTCCAAACTACTCTTTCAAACATACTGGAGACTGAGTGCACCACCACTTGCGAGACAATGCTGAAAAGAGAGACAGAAAGAACATAATAAGAGTGGCCATTAAAAATTGAATTTCACCAATCACAGTCTCGATTAGATTACCTTTCCCTTCGATGTCTCCAGGACGGAGATGAAGTAAATGGGAGAAATTCAATAACAAATGACAACGAAATTCATTGGAACGATTTTCTCATTGGCCAGAAAACCAAATAACGACGAGTCGAGTCACCGTAGGAATTTATTTCACAACAGCGAGGAAATAACAGTCTCCATTCGGTTCCAGTAAAAACTCAACTTGCCTGGAACGTGAAGCAACAGCAGAGCTGCTTGCGATTTTCCGCGCGGGAGGCGAACACGATCGTGACAGCACAGACACTTGGGAAAATTCGGCACTTTACCACACCACAGTTAATTCCACGGGAAGCAAACTCATTTTTCTTCTGTTTCAAACAGAAATGCAGCAGGGGTCGAAACCGCATTTGAACAAGCGGCGTCGTTGGAGTTGATCAGCAGAAATGGCAGCGGTGGGATTCGTACCCACGCCTCTGACGAGACGCGTGCCCTAACCCAGCGCCTTAGACCGCTCGGCCACACTACCAGCCGCCCCCGGCCGCCCATTTTCTTGCACTTCCAATTGTGCTCCTGCATACCAACACATGCAAAGTCACGTGAAAAGGGTTCCATGACCCCTCTCCGACTCGCACAGCTGCTGGGATGTGCCCGTCTACAATATCAATTTCGCAGAAGATAATGATAGCCCGTCAATCCAGACAAAAATCAATGGTATGCTGAGTCTATCTTCTCAGACTCTTTTCAGCTACAAATGTATCTGTGAGTGCGTGAGAATATATGATCGGTAATGATTTGGTCACGTTACCATGAGCTGCTTGACATTGCTGCAATTTCGATTCTTGCTTTGCTAAATGATTTCACCCATTGCTCGAAACAGGACACCTTTCACGTTTACACGGAACACGAAACACACAGGGAAAATGCACAAAGCTGAGCAGGCCGTGTTCCACATCATACCGTGCAGCATAGTTACAGTCACTGTGTCTGTTTTGCAGAATTGGAGTCCCAAAGAATGTTCTCCACCCTAAAACCGGAGGTAGCATTACATTCCGAGAACGACAGATCACATTGTGAGGATGCTCTGACCTCGGAGCCAGTTCGAGATGCCACTTTCCTTGCCTTTTACCTTAACCGTGCAATTTGCTGCAGAGATGTTCATTCCTGGACATGAGCCACATGGATACCAACTGAGTTGGAAACCTGTGTGGGATTCGAGGAGAAGCGACTCAATAAATTTTGCTAAATTCCATGGTGCTTATTAGAAATGCAGTTTCTGTAAACGTCAATCTAAAAGGCAGTTTCTGAACATAGTAACAGAAGTCCAAAGATAATTGCCTCACCCCACCCCCACTCCGGAAGAGGTGCTAACTGCCCTTGAGTGCTTTTTGTTCTCGATGTGAAGAGTTCTCACGCCTGAGTCACCTTCACGTCTCTGGTTGCTGAGTGAATCACAAAGAAGGAATTTCACCAGAGCTGCAACTGCCTCACTTCCCCACTCGCCCTCCCCGTGTACATTTTCCTGCTCGTCAGTGATTGAAAGAAAACCAAATGGATGCGAATGTCATTCTGTAGCCTCTCTGTTGATTCCTCCGTTTCAGTTCCGAGGTGGCTTAGATCACGTGGCGCACCTTAATAGAAGCGACGCTATGAAAGCACAGGTCCAGAGGTTCCTCTGAGAGTGAAATTTCTTTCGTTGCTGTTGCTGATTGAATGGGCCACTAACGTGCGAACTGCTCCAAAACATGATTCAGGACCTCTGGTGCCAACTCTCGCACGTTGAATAACGACAGACAGCTTCCAAATGAGGTATTTCAGAGACGACTTTGGGGTACATTTGACAGACAGACTCGTTCAGGAATCCGTGGTGCGCTGTGACACCAGCGCATCAGCTTCTTCCCTGTCTTTGAACCGGGCCGCCTGCGCAAGGAATGCAAATGCGGTACTGCTCTTCGTGAAAGAATCAGAAGGCGGTAACTACACTCTCAAACGGAATGGCATATGAACAGAACCAGGTTGGAGAAAAACTTTACAATGCTTTGCACAGTAATTAAATGGAGTTGCATTACATTTCACTACGAGAGGACATTTGTTCAAGCAAATTCGAAGACTGGTTTGCAGATGGGAAAGCAAGCAAGAAAGCTCCCATGTAAAAGGCCGCAGTTGAAGAACAAAGCAGTTTCTGCCCACTTTCGAAATGGGCACCTTTCGCGTGTAAGGCGAGCGTGATGACTACTACACGACAGAAACCAGCCTCAGCCAGCCGTGCTGCGGCTCAGTGGCATCCAGCACTGACAGTTGAAGCCATTCTAACTTTCACCTTTCTGTTTCCAATAGCTCGTTGTTTCATGGGACTTGTTTAATTTTGGCTATGTGGTGAGCATGGACGAGATACAGCGAAGTATCTGTTTCCACGCGGTGTACCCCAATAACGTTGTGTTGCTTACACCGGCTTTAAAGGATTACTTTTTAGTCGAGCTTGGCGTCGCAGTCTGTGGCACAATCATTTAGTCTGTTCGACTGCTCACGGGAAAGGCAGTATTGTGAAACACTGCAGAAACGAACGACTTCCTTACTTTTGCTCCAACTGACCATACTCCGTGAAATTTTCCCAGATTCTCAGTTGAGGATTTTTGCAGCTGTAAGTTACCTCAGAAACCCTGTTAATTCGTAATGTATTGAGCGAATCGCAAAACAGGAAGCATTTAACACGGAACACAAACAAAACTGGCAAACCAAATGCATTTTCAGACACAGCGAGCACGAATGCCGATTGTGAGACAGTCCGGGGGCATGAGCCATAAAGTAATCTCACAACTAACAACAGGGCAATTCCAAACTACTCTTTCAAACATACTGGAGACTGAGTGCACCACCACTTGCGAGACAATGCTGAAAAGAGAGACAGAAAGAACATAATAAGAGTGGCCATTAAAAAGTTCTCACGCCTGAGTCACCTTCACGTCTCTGGTTGCTGAGTGAATCACAAAGCCTCTCTGTCGATTGCTCCGTTTCAGTTCCGACGTGGTTTAGATCACGTGGCGCACCTTAATACGAGCGACGCTCTGAAAGCACAGGTCCAGCGCATCGGCTTCTTCCCTGTCTTTGAACCGGGCCGCCTGCGCAAGGAATGCAAATGCGGTACTGCTCTTCGTGAAAGGATCAGAAGGCGGTAACTACACTCTCAAACAGAATGGCATATGATCGGAACCAGGTTGGAGAAAAACTTTACAATGCTTTGCACCGTAATTAAATGGAATAGCATTACATTTTACTACGAGAGCAGATGTGTTCCATCAAATTCGAAGGCAGGTTTGCAGATGGGAAAGCAAGCAAGAAAGCTCCGTTCTTGACCATGTAAAAGGCTGCAGTTGAAGAACAAAGCAGTTTCGACCCAGTTTCAAACTGGAGATCTTTCGCGTGTTACGTGAACGTGATGACCACTGCACTACAGAAACAAGCCTCAGCCGCCCGTGCTCCTTCTCAGCGGCATCCAGCCTTGAAAGTTGAAGCCTTTCTACGTTTCATCTTTCTGTTTCCATTAGCTCGTTGTTGTCCAGCGTAATTGGCATCTTGAAAACGTAAGAAAAAGACACGTTTCCAACTCAGTTCCAACACACAATTCCAACTCAGTTGGTATCCATGTGGCTCATGTCCAGGTGTGAACATCTCTGCTGCAAATTGCACAGTTAACGTAAAATGCAGAAACACATACACACCAACCTGCACCAATACCTGTCTTCTGTTATTAAACAGGTACAGACAGAAACACAAGCACACAACCTTCCACCACTACCCTCTCTCCTGCCATTAAGCAGATATATGCAGAAACACACACAATCCTCTATCATCTACTGTCTCCTTCCATAAAATAGATATACACAAAAACACACACACAACTCTTCACCAAAACCCTGTTTCTTGCCAGTCATCAGATATACACTAAAACACACAACACAAGCCTCCACCCCCACGTTGTCTCACGCTATTAAGCAGATATACGCAGAAGCACACTCACACACACAACCTTGCTCCAAAACCTTGCCTCCGGTCAATAAACAGATACACACAGAACCACACACAAATCTCTAAAGCACCTCCCTGTCTCCTGCCAGTAAACAAATATAACAGAAACACACACACACACACAATCCTTCACCACCACATTGTTTTCTGCCATTAAACAAATATACACAGAAACACACACACACAATCATCCACGACCACACTGTCTCCTGCCATTACACAGATCTACACAGAAACACACGCACACACAATGGTGCACCATCACACACTCTCCGGCAATTAAACAGGTATAAAAAGAAACACACACACACATCGTGACACCATCCCCCTGTCTCCTGCCATTAAATAGACATACACAGAAATACACACACGCACACACACAACCCTTCACCACCACATGGTTTTCTGCCATTAAACAGATATACACAGAAACACACAAACACACACGCACACACAACCCTTGACACCCAGTTTGTTTCCTGTCATTAAGCAGATATACACAGAAACACACACACAACCCTACACAACCACCCTGTCTCCCGCCATTAAGCAGGGATATGCAGAAACACATACACACCAACCTGCACCAATACCTGTCTCCTGTTATTAAACAGGTACAGGCAGAAACACAAGCACACAACCTTCCACCACCACCCTGTCTCCTCCCATAAACAAATCTATGCAGAAACACACATACACAACCCTCCACCATCCCGCTGTCTCCTTCCATTAAACAGATATACACAGAAACACACACACAAAACCCTCCACCACAAACTGTTTCCTGCCATTCATCAGATATACATTGAAACATACATCACAACCCTCCACAACCACACTGTCTCCCGCTATTAAGCAGATATACACAGAAACACACACACACAACCCTCTGCTAACACCCTGTATCCTGTCAATAAAGAGAAATACACAGAAACACACACACATCCCTCCACCACCACATTGTTTTCTGCTATTAAACAGATATACACAGAAACACACAAACACACACGCACACACAATCCTTGACACCCAATTTGTCTCCTGTCATTAAGCAGATATACACAGAAACACACACGCAATCTTTCACCTGTCTCCTGTAATTAAACAGATATATACAGAATTACACACACAAAACTCCAGCACCACCCTGTCTCCGGCTATTAAACAGTTATACACAGAAACACACACTCACCATCCTCTATCACCACGCCGTCTGCTGCTATTAAACAGAAATTTACAGAAACATACAGCAACCCTCCATGACTACCCTGTCTCCTTTCATTGAACAGATATACACAGGAACACAAACACACACAACCCTCCATCACCACCCTGTCTCCTACGATTATACAGATATACACAGAAACACGCACACACCACCTTCCACCACCACCCTGTCCCCTATCATTAAACAGATATGCACTGAAACACACACATACCCAACCCTCCATCACCAACCTGTCTCCTGCAATTAAACAGATATACACAGAAACACAAACCCATGCATCGCCCTACCACTACCTTGTCTCCTGTCATTAAACAGATATGCACTGAAACACACACACATCTCTCCACCACCACCCTGTCCTCAGCAATTAAATAGATATACACAGGAATATACACACACACAACCCTTCATCACCACCCTATCTCCTGCCATTGAGCGGATATTAACAGAAATGCACACACACAGCCTTCGACCAACTCCCTGTCTCCTGCCATTAAACAGATATACACAGAAACAAACACTCACAACTCTCGGCCACCACCCTGTCTCCTGTCATTAAACAGTTAAACACAGAAACACACACACATCCCTCCTCCACCACTGTCTCCTGTCATTAAACAGTTATACACGGAAACACGAACGCACACTACCCTCCACCACCACCCTGTCTCCAGCCCTTAAATAGATGTATACAGAAACACACGCACACAACACTCCACGAACACCCTGTGTCCTGCTATTAAACAGGTGCACACAGAAATACACATAATCCTCCATCACCACCCTGTCTCTTGCCATTAAACAGAAATGCACTGAAACGCACACACATCCCTCGACCACCACCCTGTTTCCTGTCATTAATCAGATATGCACAGAAACACACACACACAGCCCTCCATGATAACCCTGTCTCCTGCCATTATACAGATATACACAGAAACATGCACACAATCCTCCATCATCACCCTGTCTCCTACCTTAAATAAATATACACAGAAACACACACACACATACACACAATCCTCCACCAGCACCCTGTATCCTGAAATTAAACATATTTACACAGAAACACACGCATACCGTCCTCCTCCAATACCCTGTCTCCTGCAAATTAACAGATATACACAGAAATATAATCGCATATCTTCAGCACCACCCTGCCTACTGCCCTTAAACAGATATACACCGAAACACAGACACATACAGAACTCTCCACCACCACTCTGTTTCCTGCGTTAACCAGATATACACAGAAACACACACACAACCCTCCACGAACACCAGTCTGTCTCCTGTAATTAAGCAGATATATACAGAAAAACGCACACAACCTTGCACCACCACCTTATCAACTACCATTAAACAGCATGACACAGAAAAAAAACCGCACAGACAATCCTACACCAACACTCTGTCTCCTGGCATTAAACAGATATACACAGAAACACACACACACACACACAACCCTCCACCACCACACTGTTCTCGTGCCATTGAGCAGATATACATTGAAATACACACACACAACCCTCGACCATCACCCTGTCTTCTGCCCTAAAACAGATATACACAGAAGCACACACACATACACCACCACCCTGTTTGCTGCCATTAATCAGATATGCACATAAACATACACATACACACACACAATCCTCCCCAATCACACACTCTCCGGTGATTAAACAGATATAAACAGAAACACACACACACATCTCGACACCAACACCTGTCTCCTGCCATTGAACAGACATACACAGAAACACACGCACACACAACCTTAGAACAGCAATTTGTTTCCTGTCATTAAGCAATTAAACAGATATTTACAGAAACATACAAACAATCCTCCACCACCACCACCCAGTCTCCCATCATTATAAATATATGCACAGAAACACGCACATTCATTCCTCCAACACCACACAGTCTCCTGCAATTAAACATATTGACACACAAACACACACACACACCACCCTCCTCCACCACTCTGTCTCCGGCAATTAAACAGATATATACAGAAACATAAAGACATATGTTTTACGTGGTTAGCACTGCTGCCTCACAGCGCCAGAGACTCGGGTTCAATTCCCACCTCCGGCGACTGACTGTGTGGAGTTTGCACGTTCTCCCCGTGTCTGCGTGGGATTCCTCCGGGTGCTCCGGTTTCCTCCCACAGTCCAAAGATGTGCATACTAAATTGCCCGTAGTGTTAGGTAAGGGGTAAATGTAGGGGTATGGGTGGGTTTCGCTTCAGCGGGTCGGTGTGGACTTGTTGGGCCTGTTTCCTCACTGTAATGTAATCTAATCTAACCCTTCACGACCACCCTGTCTGCATTCATTAAACAGTGATATACAGAAACACACACTCACCAACTTCCAAAACCAACCTGTCTCCTGCAATTAAACAGGTATACACAGAAACACACACACAGAGAACCCTCCCCACCACCATGTTTGCTGCCATAAATCAATTATACACAGAAACACACACACACACAAACCTCCACTTACCATCATGTCTCCTGCCATTAAACAGGGATACACAGAACTACACACACACCAGTACGCAAGCAAGTTGTTTTCTGCCAATGATCATATGTACACAGAAGCACACACACAACCCTCCACTGCCACTCTGTCTCCTGCAATTCAATAGATATATACAGAAACACTCAACCCTCCACTACCAACCTGTCTCCTGTAATTCAATAGATATATACAGAAACGCACATACACAACCCTCCACTACCACCCTGTCTCCTGCAATTCAACAGATATATACAGAAACACTCACACACACAAACCCCCACTACCTCCCTGTCAGCAGCCATTAAACAGATATATGCAGAAACACACACACAACCCTTCACCACCACCTTATTCCCTGCCATTAAGTAGATATACACACAAACACGCACTCTACACTTCACCATTTCTCCTGCCACTAAACAGATATACACAGGAACACACACACACAATCCTCGACCACCACCCTGTCTGCTGATATACACACAAATATACATATATACACACAAACACACACGCGTCCATCCACCACCACCCTGTTCTGCTGCCATTTAGCAGGTATACACAGAAGTACACACACACAACCCTCGACCACCATCATGTCTCCTGCCCTGAAACAGATATACACAGAAACACACACATATACAGAACCCACCACCACCACCCTGTTTGCTGCCATTAATCAGATATACACATAAACACACACACACACACAATCCTCCACCATCACACTCTCTCCGGCGATTAAACAGATATAAACAGAAACACAAACTCATCTCGACACCATCACCCTGTCTCCTGCCATTAAACAGACATGCACAGAAACACACACAACCATCCACCACAACCCTATCCCCTGCAATTAAACAGATATACGTAGAAATGCACAAACACACAACCGTTAACCACCACATTGTTTTCTGCCATTAAACAGATATACACAGAAACGCACACACACACAAACACACACAAAACCCGCGACCAACATCTTGTTGCCTGCCATTAAGCAGATATACACAGAAACACACGCACAACCCTCAAGCACCACCACGTCTCCTGCCATAAAACAGATATACTCAGAAACTAACACATACCACCCTTCACCATCAGCCTGTCTCCTGCAATTAAACATATATACACAGAAACACACATACAACCTTCTACGAACACCCTGTCTACTGACCATAAAAAGATATACACAGAAACTTACACAACTCTCCACCACCACCCTGTCACCTGCCACTTCGCACACAGACACAGAAACACAGACACTCTACCCTCCAACACCACCGTGTCTCCTGCCATTGAATAGAGATACGCAGAAACACACACAACCTTCAATGACCATCCTTCCTCCTGCCATTGAACAGGTATACAGAGAAACACACACACACCATCATGTCTCCTGTCATTAAGCACATATACGCAGAAACACACACAACCTCCACCACCAACAAGCCACCTGCCATTAAACAGTTATACACAGAAACACGCAAAGAGCACCCTCCACCACCACCCTGTCTCTATCCCTTAAATAGATATACACATTAACACACACGCACACAACACAATATGACTACCCTGCCTCCTGACATTAAACAGGTAGATACCGAAACCAACGCACACCCCTCCACGACCACCCTGTCTCCTGCCATTAAACAGATATCCACAGAAACACACACACATCCCTCGACGACCACCCTGTTTCCTGCCGTTAATCAGATATACACAGAAACACGCACACACACAAACCTCCACGACCACCCTGCCTCCTGCCATTAAATAGATATTAATGGAAACACACGCACACTCCTCCACCACCTCAATGTTTCCTGAAATTAATAGATTTTACACAGAAACACACACACAACCCTTCACCGCCACCAGTCTGTCTCCTGTAATTAAGGAGATATAGACAGAAAAACACACACAACCCTGCACCACCACCTACCACATACCATTAAACATACATACACAGAAATTAAAACACACACAAACATCCCCCCCACCAACACTCTGTCTTCTGACATTAAACAGATATACACAGAAACACACTCACACACACCCATCCACCACCACCCTATCTCCTACCCTATCTCCTACCCTATCTCCTAAGCACATAGACACAGAAACTCAGGCAACCTACTCTCTACCACCACCCTGTCTCCTGCCATGAAAAAGATATGTGCAGAAACACACACACACAGACACACACACACACACACACACACACACACACACACACACACACACACACACACACACACACACACACACACACACACACACACACACACACACACACACACACACACACACACACACACACCTCCATGAACACCCTGCTTCCTGCCATTGGATAGATATACACAAAAACATACACACACCAAACTGTCTCGGGCCAGTAAGCACATATATACGGGGACACACACACAGTCATTCAAATCTCCTTGACCACACTTTCTCCTGTCATCAAACAGTTATACACGGAAATACACACACACACAAACTTCCACGAAATTTACATGTGAGGGAACGACAGTTACGATGCGATCAGGCAAGATTTAGGAAGTATAGGATGGGGAAGGAACCTGCAGGGAATGGGCACATTAGAAATGTGGAGCTTATTCAAGGATAAGCTCCTGAGTATCCTAGATAAATATGTACCTGTCAGGCAGGGAGGAAGCTGTAGAGCGCAGGAGCCGTGGTTTACAAAGGAAGTGGAATCTCTGGCCAAGAGGAAGAGGGAGCCTTATGTTAGGATGAGATGTGAAGGCTCAGTTAGGGCACTTGAGGGTTACAAGGTAGCCAGGAAAGACCTAAAGAGAAAGCTCAGAAGAGCCAGGAGGAGACATGAGATGTTGTTGGCCGATAGGGTCAGGGTAAACCATAAGGCTTTCTATAGGTATTTAAGGAATAAAAGAATGACAAGAGTAAGATTAGGGCCAATCAAGGATATTAATGAGAAGCTGTGTGAGGACGCGGAGGAGATAGAGGAAGCACTAAATGAATATTTTTCGACAGTATTCACTCTAGAAAACGACAATGTTGTCGAGGAGAATACTGAGATACAGGCTGCTAGACTAGGTGGGATTGTGATTCACAAGGAAGAGGTATTAGAAATCCTACAGAGTGTGAAAATAGATAAGTCCACAGGGCCGGATGGGATTTAGCCTGGGATCCTCTGGAAAGCCAGGGAGGAGGTTGCCGAGCCTTTAGCATTGATCTTTAAATCGTCATTGTCTGCAGGAATAGTGCCAGAAGACTGGAGGATAGCAAATGTGGTTCCCCTATTCAAGCAGGGGAGTAGAGACAATCCTGGTAATTATAGACCAGTGAGCCTTACTTCAGTTATTGGTAAAGTGTTGGAAAAGGTGAGAAGAGATAGGATTTACAATCATCTAGAAAATAATAATTTGATAATGGATAGTCAGCACGGTTTTGTGAAGGTTATGTCGTGCCTCACAAACCGTATTGAGTTCTTTGAGAAGGTGACCAAACAGGTAGATGAGAGCAAACCTGTTGATGTGGTGTATATGGATATCAGGAACGCATTTTATAAGGTTCCCCACAGTAGGCTATTGTTCAAATGCGGAGGAATGGGATTGTGGGAGATATAGCAGTTTGGATCAGTAATTGGATTGCTGAAAGAAGACAGAGTGTGGTGGTTGATGGGAAATGTTCATCCTGGAGTGCAGTTACTCGTGATGTGCCACAAGGGTCGATGTTAGGTCCACTGCTGTTCATCATTTTTATAAACGACCTGGATGAGGGAGTATAAGGGTGGGTTAGTAAGTTTGCAGACAACAACAAGGTCGGTGGAGTTGTGGATAGTGACGAAAGATGTTTTGTAGGCTACAGAGAAACATAGATAAGCTGCAGAGCTGGGCTGAGAGGTGGCAAATGTAGTTTAATGTGGACAAGTGTGAGGTGATGCACTTTGGTCGGAGGAACAGGAATTCAAAGTACTGGGCTTATGATAAGATTCTTGGTAGTGTAGATGAGCAGAGAGATCTCGGGGTCCAGGTACACAAATTCTTGAAAGTTGCCACCCAGGTTGACTGTGTTGTTAAGAAGGCATTAGTAGAGGGATCGAGTTCTGGAACCATGAGGTTATGCTACATCTGTACAAATCTCTAGTGCGGCCGCACTTGGAGTATTGTGTACAGTTCTGGTCACCACATTATAAGAAGTATGTGAAAGCTTTGGAAAGGGTGCAGAAGAGATTTACTAGGATCTTGCCTGGTATGGAGAGAAGGTCTTCCGAGGGAAGTCTGAGGGACTTGAGGCTGTTTTCGTTGGAGAGAAGAAGTTTGAGACGTGACTCAATAGAGACATATAAGATAATCAGAGGGTTAGATAGGGTGGACAGGGAGAGCCTTTTTCCAAGTATGGTGATGGCGAGCACGAAGGGGCATAGCTTTAAATTAAGAGGTGACAGATATAGGGCAGATGTCAGAGGTAGTTTCTTTAATCAGAGAGTAGTAAGGGCATTGAATGCTTTGCCTGCAATGGTAGTAGATTCGCCAACTTTAAGTAAATTTAAGTCGTCATTTGACAAGCATATGGACGTACATGGAATAGTGTAGGTTAGAGAGGCTTCAGATTGGAATGACAGTTCGACGCAACATTGAGGGCCGAAGGGCATGTACTGCGCTGTATTGATCTATGTTCTATGAACACCCTGCCTACTGATCTTAAACGGATATACGCAAAAACGCACATGCATACACAAGCCTCCATATCACCCTGTCTCCTGCCAGTAAGCACATAGATACAGGAATACAGACACTATACTCTCCTCCACCACCTGTCTCCTGCCTTTAAGCAGGTATATACACAAACACACAAACACACACACATACACATCCCTCCTCCACCATCTCGTTTCCTGCCGTTTATCAGATATACACAGAAACACACACGCACAACGCTCCACCACCACACTCTCTCCAGCCCTCAAAACAGATATACACAGAAACACGCACACATCCCTCTACCATCACCCTGTCTCCTGCCCTTAAACAGATATACAGAGAAACACACATATATAAAAAACGCTCCACCGCCACACTGTTTCCTGCAATTAATCAGATCTACACAGAAACAGACACACACAGCCCTCCACCACCACCAGTCTGTCTCCTATCATTAGGAAGATACTTACAGAAAAACATACACATCCCTGTACCACCACCCTAACACCAGCATTAAACAGACAGACGGAGAGAGAAAAAAACACACACAGACAACCCTCCACCAACACTCTGTCTCCTGGCATTAAACAGATATACACGTAAACACACACACACCACTCCGCCACCACCACACTGTCTCCTGCCATTTAACAGATATGCACAGAAACACACACACACAAACCTCCACCACTAATTGTGTCTCCGACCAATAAGCACTTAGACACAGAAACACAGACATATATCCTCCACCACCACCCTGTCTCCTGCCATTAAAAGGATATACGCAGAAACACCCACATGCACAACACTCCATGAACACCTTGCCTCCTGCATTGGACAGATATACACAATAACATACACACACCAAACTGTCAAGTGCCATTAAGCACGTATGCACAGAAACACACACGCACACTCACTCAAACCTCCTTGACCACCCTGTCTCCTGTCACCTGTCATCAAACAGTTATACACGGAAATATACACGCACAAACTTCCACGAACACACTGCCCACTGCTCTTAAACAGATATACACAAAATGCACATGCATACACAATCCTCCACCACCACCCTATCTCCTGCAATTAAATAGATATACGCAGAAACACACACACAAGCACAACATTCCATGAACAACATGCCTCCTGCTATTGAGCAGATATATGCAGGAACACACACACAATCCTCCATGACCACCTTGTCTCCTGCCACTGAACAGGTAGACACAGAAATACACACACCACCACCCTGTCTCCAGCCCTTAAATAGACATACATAGAATCACACGCACACCCCTCCAAGACAACCCTATCTCCTGCCATTAAACAGATATACACAGAAACACACACACACACACACACACACACAACCCTCCACCACAGCCCTTTTATCCTTCCATTGAGCAGATATACACAGAAATACACACACACAACCATTGACCACCACCAGTCTGTCTCCTGTCATTAAGCAGATAAATACAGAAAAACACACACAGCCCTGCACCACCCCCTATCACCGACCATTAATCAGACATAAACAGACAACCCTCCATCAACACTCTGTTTCCAGGCATTAAACAGATATACAGAAAATTGGCTGGCTGACAGAAGGCAGAGAGTGGCTGTAGATGAAAAGTATTCTGCCTAAACGACAGTGTTGAGTGGGGTCTCCCAGGGTTCTGTACTTGGGCCTCTGCTCTTTGTAGTTTTTATAAATGACTTGGAGAAGAAGTTTGAGGGGAGGGTTAGTAAATTTGCAGATGACACAAAGTTTGGAGGTGTCGGCAATAGTATAAAGGGCTATTGCAGGCTGCAGCGCGACATAGACAGAATGCAGAGCTGGGCTGAGAAATGGCCAATTGAGTTCAACCTGGATAAATGCGAAGTGATGCATGTTGGAAGGTGGAACTCGAATGCTGAATATAGGATGAAAGACAGGATTCTTGGCAGTGTGGAGGAACAGAGGGATTTGAATGTGCAAGTACATAGATCCCTCAAAGTTGACATACAAGTGGATAAGGTTGTTAAGAATGCATATGGTGTTTTGGCTTTCATTAACAGGGGGATAGAGTTTAAGAGCCATGAGTTTTTGCTGCAGCTCTACGAGTCCCTGGTGAGGCAATACTTGAAATATTGTGTCCAGTTCTGGTCGCCCTACTATAAGAAAGATACAGAGGCTTGGGAGAGGGTGTAAGGAAGGATGCTGCTTGGACTGGAGGGCTTGTCTTATGAAAAAAAGGTTGAATAGGCTCGGACATGTCTCTGGAGAGAAGGAGGAAGCGAGGAGACCTGATAGATGTCTACAAAATAATGGGAGGAATAGATAGAGTCAATAGCTAGAGAATTTTCCCCAGGGCAAGATTGACTGATATGAGAACTCATAGTTTGAAGATATTAGGAGGAAGGTATAAAGGAGATGTCAGAAGTAGTTTTTTGTTACACAGAGAGCTGTGAATGCATGGAATGCGTTACCAGTGGTAGTAGTGGAAGCAGAGTTATTGGGGACATTTAAACGACTTCTAGACTTGCACATGGATAGCTGTGAATTGAGGGGTGTGTAGGTTGTTACTATATTTTACATTAGGAGTAAACATCGTGGGTGAAAGGGCCTGTTCTGTGCTGTACTTTCTATGTTCTACGTTCTCTGACAAGGGTGAGTCGACCTCTGACCACCTAATGCTAACTGCAAAAGATGTTTAAAGACTTCATTGAGTTGCAAAGGTGTCAGCACTATAAGTATGTTTTGGTCATTGTTGATTTTCTTTTCCTTGATGGGTTGAAGATTACCGCACTTCCAACGCTACTGCCAAAACTGTTGTAAATATTTTACTCAAGGAGATTATTACCTGCTTTGGTATTTGATTTTGTCTACCTTCTGACAATGCCCCCCACCCCCATTTTATTGGAGATATTAATGAGGAATTATGCTCTCATTTTGGGATCCACCACCAACTTCATTGTGCTTATTGCCCAGAGGCTGCAGGGCTCGTGGAGCATGGTGACCAGAGTCTGAAAATTAAACTTACCAAATGGACTTCTGAGACAGGTCTTTCCTGGGTTCGGGTGGTGCCTCTGGTATTGTTCCACCTACAATACACTCCTGTGGGGAAAACTCGCTTGGCCTTTTCGAGCGCTCTCACTCTGTATGATCTGAATGATAAAGTGCACTGTATCTGATCCGCAGGACACACTGCAGAAATTATCCCATCCCAGCGGACTGAGCTGCCTCCATTGATAGAGCTGTCTCCATTGGCAGAGTATCACACAGTAACAGCGAATATCTTTTGATGTCATCCTCGAAGGTACTTGCTACAAAAAAGCTGAAGACTGCGGGAAACTGCTGTGATCAGCGCTAACACAGAGGCACAGCGGGAGTTTGGTGGGCCCAAACACCAGAAATCAATGGATAAAAAGATTCTTCTTTTCAAAAGAATCCGATTCAGACCATCAGCTTAATACCTCCTGGGGAGAAAATGGATGTGGGAGAGCGGACAGACTCAACTGGTTCCAGCATTTACAATCTTGGTCCGTGTGACAACAAAAGCAGAATCCTGGAACTGTTTATCTTGCTTCTGAAAAACAGGTTAATAAAGTTTGAAGAGCTTAGATATTTCTTCCTAGTGTTCATGAAATGATCAAGAGCAGAGTACGGTTCCCTGAGTATGGTCTGGCTTCTGGGTTATGGACTGTGATATTCCGCTCACATGATCTGAACACATACAAAGAAATGGCTCAGTGACAAGATCTGCTGAATCGGATTCTGTGAAGAACAGAAGCCGATGTAATGAAAAGAGCCATAAGAGTGGGAATGTAGCAAATTATTTTCCAGACTCGGGGAGAGCGCACAGTGCTGTTTCCAGGAGTCAATATCTGTACAAGTAGAATGAAAGAGCGTTGGGTGTTATTGTACTGCATCTTTTGTATCATGGTGCAAAAGCACGAAACTTTTGTATAGAGGGGATAACTTCAAAATCCTCAATGAGGCAAAACACACAAATGAGGTAAACAACAAAGTAACCACACAAATTGGTGTAACGTCATGGGGTAAACCTCCCTGCTCAAATTTTGCTCACAATCGCTCTCTGTCTAATTCCTAAGACTGAGAATCGAACACTGAATGGTCTATGTCAATGAAAACTGCTCTGATCTCACAACTTCAGCATTTCATACGCCCCCTTATGTATGTCTGGCACACGTAGAGAACAAATATCTATAAGAACAGTCATGTATACGACTGGGATTAGACCCGATTCTGTTGCAACCAATCTATTCAGCAGTAATTGAAATTGCTTCCACCTTTCCTGTGTCCGTAATAAGATTGCATAGCTTAGTGGTGAGTTTTCATGCGTTGAATTGGACCCAGCATCCTTTCTCACGTTGAAATATACAGCGATATAAAGACATGATGAAAGACACGGGCAGTGTTTACTGGACTATAAAGACGTTACGAATGAAACGGCCATGATATCATGTCGTTACAAACGATGGAAATGAAGTTTACTTGGAGATAAAGCCACTAGAAACGAAAAGAGAGGGTTTAAAGTGATGGTGGCATAGATAAGGAATAATTCGGGAAAATCAGGAAAGACTTAGTTGTGTGCGAAAAGAGGTTATCCAGCTGATGTGAAGTTGTTAAGAGTAAACACGAGGGAAATTTCCTCGTTTAGGTTAGTGAAAACGAGAGGTGAGAACTTCAAACCCATCGGGGCACAATCAAGAAATTTAGTGTAGGCATTTTTTATTCTGAGAGTTATTGAATTCGGAGATGAATTTTCAGAAATAGAATCATTTTAGGAGCTGATTCAAGAATATTTGAAAAGCGCGTGCAGGCAGACAAGGAGTGAATTAGATTGGATTAGATTAGATTACTTACAGTTTGGAAACAGGCCCTTCGGCCCAACAAGTCCACACTGACCCGCCGAAGCGCAATCCACCCAGACCCATTCCGCTACATGTACCCCTGCTCCTAACACTACGGGCAATTTAACACAGCGAATTCACCTAACCGGCACATTTTTGGACTGTGGGAGGAAACCGGAGCACCCGGAGGAAACCTACGCAGACATGTGGAGAATTAAACAGTGACAGTAATTCTGGACTGCCTGGATGGGGGTGAAAAATGGAAACATTATCGAATTGGTTAACATTCATAGGAAAGAAATTGCATTACACCTGCAACTGAAAATGTTAAGGATGAAAAGAGCTGGTGGAATTGGAAGGTGCAGCAACTCATTCAACTTGAAATATTATATACCATAAATGCACTGAGCTGTTTGATTTAGCTCTGCATTGAATGGAAGTCTGTCAGCTCAGTCCGCTGATGAACTAGTTTATGAGAAAAGTGAGACCAACAGCGTGGGATTAATTTTCTCACTGTCTCAGGTTTCCACAAGGATCATCATCTCCCCCACTCACCTGATCTGTAATACTGCGGTGCCACTAGTGAGCAAGATTTGGCCTGTCGAGGTAAAACATCATTCTCATTGCCATGTGTTGTCTTGAACATTTGGTCATAATCAACCGAAAGGGGAGTGAGTCCATTTAATACTCTTTTATCTCCGCTTGAGAAATCCTGCGTCAAGACTCAACCTTATTCCAGTTCGACCCTTTGTTCCTCCCAACAGCAAAACTACTTGCCCAGATCCTTTACCAGGTTTAATGACAGCAGTCAAACTCCACAAATAGATAAATCTAATACTTTCGATTGATTTAATGAGCTGTGCAGCTTACAGGAAATTGAATGATATGAAACGATTTATACAGACTTTCCCAGGATGTAATCCAGCGCTGGGTCAGTGATTTGAGGAAGGTCATCAAGCTAAACCTTCACCTCTGTTTCTCTATCCACAGATGAATATTCACCTGGGGGATATTTTCAGATTTTCTGTTAACAATTGGCATCTTTAACAAAGGCAAAACATTTCCCCAAGTCAGAAACTGGTGTTTTCAAATAAGTGTTACTTTACTCAACATTGTTTACAACAGCCCTTCAGTCTGATGCTTCAATAATCCCTGGTCAATGTCAGTAACAGCATCTTTAGATAGGCATTGAACTTATAACCTTGGCATGTAATGCACCTTTAAGTATTCGGCGCTGACCAATTGCACTCTGGAGCCGCAGACAGCGAACCTGTCACATGACCTACACGTACCTTGGGAACTTTAACTCAACTGCTCGAGTTTTGCTGTGATTATTAGAATCCCTACAGTATGGAAACAGACCCTTGGGACCCAAAACTCAATACCAACCCTCCGAAGAGTAACCCAATCAGAACCATTTCCCCTCTGACAAATGCACTATGGGCAATTTAGAGTGACCAACTCATCTGACCTGCACAATCTTTGGACTGTGGGAGGAAACTGGAACACCCGGAGAAAACCCACGCAGACACGGGGAGAATGTGCAAACTCTACACAGACAGTCCACAGAGGCTGGAATGGAACTTTGACCCTGTTGAGGCAGCAGTACTAACTACTGAACCACAACACTGTGGGAGCTTTGGTGGTGATGTGCTGCCCCACTGGTACCTCAGTCACTCACCCTGCTTCATTTCCCTGAACTGCCTGGTTCTGAAATTAAAGCTAATGCAGACAAGGTGAAACTGACATGGGTATGTGATTATTGAAGCATCAGATTCAGGAAAAGGATACAAAAGGGACACAAAAAATGTGAAAACATAGACAACATTGAAAAATGGGTTTCTGATGGTTCCTGCATTGTTTAACCGAATTCTGTCGGCACAGAATTCGAATCAGTGAAACTTCACCAACTTCCTTCTGAAAGTTCATACGGGTAATATGAAACATATTGCATTCATTAATAATCTTCGCCATTCCTACATCCAGGAACACGTTGCACAGTTTGCACGAATATTGAAGATGTAAGAATGTTATGCAATAATAAAAATTCAATTACAGTTTAAATCGTAAAGTAGGTCGAATGCACAGAATGTCTCAGCATGTCATAAATTCATGTGACCAGAACTGCGGCCCAGCAGAGTGGAAATCTGTCCCTGAATCCCAATATCCACACGTTTGCTTGCTTCATGTACCCAGTTGGAAACCTATGTGAAGGAGCATGCAGTCTGACAGAGCGCCTGAGAGAATCCTTCACTATCTGATCTAAAGCCGCAATAGGAGCTGCCTATTCTGGCTGTGAGAGCGGTGGTGAAAAGGGGAGGACTTTGATATTCCATAGTGTAGATTCACCTTGCCCTCATCATGTTAATTTTGAAAACCCTCTGTAAGAAACAGCACAGAGAAACAGGAACAGGAGGAGGCTATTCCATACACCTGTCCTACCCGCCGTTTGATATCATCATGGCTGACCAAACACGTCAATGTCTTTCCCCAGCTCATCCACAACAACATGTCACACAACGGGATAAAGACATTTAAACAATCGAAAATTTATGTGCAACTTTGGGAGGGAAATGTTTTTAGAGACAGTGTGTTTCTGCACGAAATTTGCAGGTTTTGTGAGTGAGTATCTGATTTTGGTCTGATCATGATTCCGTAAAAACTCACAACCAAGAAGATAAGGATTTTCCTCTGGTCAGAAGCAGGGACGAGAACTCCAGACGACAGGAATTGGCGATGAATAAGCACAGCACTCAATGATTCAACTCCAATTCTGGCGCGGTTCAAACACACAAACGTTGAAAAGCAAAGTTACCAAATTTGTAGAAATCTAACACGCTTTTCATTGCGCCATAGAGTTGCACTCGCCACAATTTTACTGCACCCAAAGTTGCGATTGTCGTGGAGAAAATGTCAACAATCACCAGGAGATGCGGAGAGATTTTCAAGGAGTAGATATTTTATTTGCAAACAAAAATCGTGACATTCAGAAAACAAATTCTTGAATCCCCCGGAACCTCAGGGTCCATGGCATAGAGTCATAGAGTCATTGAGTTGTACAGCATGGAAACAGAACTTACTGTCCAACCTGTCCATGCTGACCAAATATCTCAACCCAATCTAGTCTCACCTGCCAGCAACTGGCCCATATTCCTCCAAACCCTTCCTATTCACATGCCTCTTAAATGTTGCAATTGTACCAGCCTCCACCACATCATCTGGCAACTCATTCCATTCACATACCACACTCTGTGTGAAAAAGTTGCCCCTTAGGTCTCTTTTTTATCTTTCCCCTCTCAAACTAAACCTATGCCCTCTAGTTCTGAACTCCCCGACCCAGGAAAAGGACTTTGTCTATTTATTATATCCATGCTCCTCATAATTTTGTAAACCTCTATAAGGTCACCCCTCAGCCTTCGACGCTCCAGGGAAAATAACCACAGCTTGTTCAGCCTCTCCCTGTAGCTCAAATCCTCCAACCCTGGAAACATTCTTGTAAATCTTTCTGAACCCTTCCAAGTTTCATAACCTCTTTCCGGTAGGAAGGAGACCAGAATTGCACGCAATATTCAAATAGTGGCCTAACCAATGTCCTGACAGCCGGAACATGGCCTCCCAACTCCTGTACTCAACACTCTGACCAAAAAAGGAAAGCATACCAAGCGCCTTCTTCACTACCTTATCTACCTGCGACTCCACTTTCAAGGAGCTATGAACCTACACTCCCAGGTCTCTTTGTTCAGCCACACTGCCTCGGACCTTTCCATTTAGTGTATAAGTCCTGCTAAGATTTGCTTTCCCAAAATGCAGCACGTCGCATGTATCTGAATTAAACTCCATCACTTTATACCTTTTCTTTAATCATGTTTTGTTAGCTTATCAGAATACCAACTGTGTTAGTCAGAATTACCTCACTCCAGCTATACAATAAACCAATAGTGTTGGTTCCCATTATCGTTCTACTTCTGCCACTATGGTTTTTCATAATTCTACTTAATATTATTCTACTGTCACCATTAGGAATTCTACTGCCACCTGTGCTACAATGACCTTCCATCCCAGACTATCCTGTCATGATTAGATAGTTAGCTACCCCATCTATCACAATGTTTTCCTGTCCCAAGCTGACTCTACTAACTACTGATTAGATATTTAATGTCATATCTTTCCATCTACAAGCGTCTGAAGCAGGCTGACTGTACTATCAATTATTTATGTAGAGTCATGTCCTAAGTATGTATTGTCACGACTTGTCCAAAACTGTCATGATGATATTGAGTAGGCAAGGGTGACTTTACTAATTACTTTTATCTCAGTCTGCCATTGTAACCTTTCAGCCCAGTCTGACTCTGCTAATTGGTGTAGGAGCATTCCACTATTCTTTTCCTATCCTGCCACACGAGCCCCATCCTGCCCCAGTGACCTTTCTGACGAGTGTAACATTCCGCAGCCTCTTGTAACAGATCGCCAGTAGTTTCCATGTCTTTACCCTTCCCATGCTTTCATGCTCTGTATTTTCTGTACAGTGTTCGGTTCTTTCATCAGACATCTATTTAACTTCACCCCACTTTCCTGTATCTGGTCCTTATCCATGTGTGCTCTAACTTCTCAAGTATTCGGCTAATTACTCCTGACGCATAGCTTTACCACACGTTCAAACAATGAATTCCAAATAAACAACACTCTCAGAGTGAAAATGTTCTTCCTATATCTCCTCTGAACATCCTCTCACTTGCGTTTGACAGAGGTCCCCGGTTGTTAACTCTTCCCATTAGAAGTTTATTCCCATCACACATATCTATCCCCTTAATGTGCACCTTAATCACTTCCTCACTCACCTTTCTTCGCTCTCAAATAACGAGCCTGAGCTGAGATCGTCTATCTTTGACATGGCGATAGTGTCTTGCTGGAAGAGAACAGCAGTGTCCGAGGAGCGGGAGAATCGACGTTTCTGGCGTACGTCTTTCATCAGGAATGAGTCTTGTGGGTGGGGGCTGGGAGATAAATGGGAGGGGGTTGGAGTTGGGTGCAAGGTAGCTGGGAAAGCGAATGGTGGATCGAGGCATGGGAGGAGGTGATATGTCAAAGGGGGAGAGATGTATGGGTCCGGAGGGTGATGCAGAGTTGGATGCTTCAGACTCTAATAATGTGGGGGGGAAGGGAAATGAGGAAGCCGTTGAAATCCACATTTTTCCCGTGTGGTTGCAGGGTCCCAAGGCAGGATATGAGGCATTCATCTTCCAGGCGTCAGGTGGTAACGGTTTGTTGGTGGCTTATTCCCGATACGTCGATTGTCCTGTTCTGCAATTCAAATGACAGGAGAGATGTGAAAAACAAAGACGAGAAAAAGGACAAAGACTTATAGCTACAGAGTGAATGGAATTAGACACAGTGCATACAGAAACGATTTGGCCAGTTGAGTCTGCACTGTGCCGTGGAAGAGATTTCCACTCCCCCACTCAATCTTTTTAAATCCGCATTTATGATCCACCTACAAAAATAGAAATTGTTCCAAAAGCTCAGCGGGTCAGGCAGCATGAGTGGAGAGAAATCAGAGTTAACATTGAGAATTAAAAACAGTTCCGAGGAAGGGTCTGTTGACCCGAAATGGTCATTCTGTTCTCCCCGAGCTGCAATTCTGACTTTTGTCTCTGATTTAAAACACTTACAGTCCATTCAGATTTTGTTTGCCATTGACCTGAATTGCACACCTTTGCACTGTGGGAAGGAATCGGAGCAGCCAGAGGAAACTCACAAGGGAGAGAGAGAGCATGAGAGTGCAAATTCCACACAGTCAGTCACACAAGTCTGGAATCGAAGGCGGGTTTCTGGCGTGGAAAGGTGCAGTTCTACCAACCGAGCCCTCCCAATATGCAAGCATTCATCCTGGAAGGGAATTGAACCTGATCTCACGCAGCAACAGTCGGTGGTACTATCCAGGAATTTTATGTAAAAAGAAGCCTATTTAGTATTACCTGAAATTAACATTCGCTTAACTATCCGAACACTTTTTAAAATCACTTTGCCTATAGCCTCGTCTGTCTTGGCATCACAAAATTCACATCGGAATACTTCTGAAAGTTTTGAGGATTTCTGCCTCTCCAACCTTTGCATGCACTGATTTCCAGATTTCAACCAACCGCTGTTTCAAAACATTTGTCTGCGCGTTCACTCAAATCTTTCCTCTTCTATCCTTAAGTCTATGCCACCCTGCCCTCCCCCCGTGATCGATCTCACCATCAAAGAGAAACGTTTATTTCAGTCTACACCATGCATTTTCCTGATTATTTGGTACATCTCAAACATGTCTCCTCTCAATTTCTTCTGCTGTAAGAAAAACATCTCCAGACTATCCAATTTTTCTTCAAAACTAAAACTCTTCTACCAAGGCAATATCCTGGTAAATCTCTCCTGCATCATTTCCAGTGCTATCATAGCCGTGGTATCGTGCGAATTGCAGAAATGCATACAACAGACGAGATAGAGCCAAATGAGCAAACAAAATAAATGATGTAGAAGTCCACAGAAATAGGTACTTTAAATAAATTTTCTTTTCCTCACTGCTACCCTGTGTCCTTTTCCTGAGCCTGATGTTCCAATAATCTATGTTCCATGTTGGAAAAGCTGCTCCATGAGAAATGATCTCACAACCACGGTATCGAAATGAAATGATTGGTTTGAAAGTGAGGACGTGGTTCTTCTATGATGGTACAGAGGCGCATGAAATTCCAAAGCTGGGAGGGGTCCTGGTCAAAGGCGTGGAGGAATGGGCAGATTTGTCTCCGTTTATTAGATTATTAAGATGCAACAGCAGCATTAACCCGCATTGCAGATTGGCTCAGCTGAAACGTGCTGGAGCCTTAAGCGGGAGGTCGATTAATTGAAAGCATTCTCTGAAATGTTCCTTAACAATGCGCTGTTTTCTTACTTTGACAGTAAGAGCTGCTTTTGATCACATCGTCTCCACATCAGCCTCTAGCTCCGGTAAACACTCCAATTCAGCGTACATCACTTTCATTCCGACACAGCCACATGTCATATTCTCATTCCCTCTGTGATAATTGGAATTGACAATGTCATTCTCTGAGATGTAGCAATGTAGCATAAAGTTGGTAGTGTAGTGAACACAGAAGAACAGAGAACACAGAAAAATTACAGCCCAAGAACAGACTCTTTGGACGCCGAAGTCTGAGCTGAACCACTGTCTAAACCTATTACCAAATTCGAAACCATCTGTATACATCTGCACCCCACCTACTCATGCATCTGTCCAGACGCACCTGAAATGAATCTACTGTGTTTGCCTCTACTACCTCTGCGGGCAACTCTATCCGGGCACATAGCACCTTCTGTGTAAAATACTTCCAACGTCGATCTCTCTTAAACTTTTCACCTCTCACCTTGAGCGCGTGACATCTCATTATTGAATCCCTCACCTTGGGAAAAAGCTTATCTCTATTCTCCCTGGCTATACCCTTCATGATTTTGTAGATGTCAATCAGGTCCCACTCAATCTCATTTTTTTTCGTGAAAACAAACGTAACCTACTTAACCTCTCTTCAGAGCTAGCACCTTCTGTACCAGGCAACATTCTCATAAACTTTGCCTTCACTCTTTCATAAACGTGCACATTGTTTTGGTAATTTGGCGACCAGAACAGTACACAACATTCTAAATGCGATTGAACCAAAATCTTTTACAATTTTAGCATGACCAGCCAGCTCTTATACTCAATACCCCGTCCAGTGAAAGCAAGCATGCGATATGCCGTGTTGTCCACGCAAACCACCTATGCATCCACCTTCAGGTAACAAAGGACCTGAACTCGCAGATCTCTCTGCTCATCAACTTTACCCAATGCTCTTCCGTTTACAGTATATTTGGCTGGAGAATTAGACTTCCCAAAATGCATTACCTCATATTTGCTTGGATTCAACTCCATTTGCCAATTCTCCGCTCAACTCTTCTGTCTATCTATATTATCCTTCATTCTTTGAGAGTCCCCTATGATTTCTGCTACTCCACCAATCTTCGTGTCTTCCACAAATGTAATGGCGATATTTGGGCTAGCAACCCTTGGAGAATGGAGCATGGCAGCTGCAGGTCATTAGATTTGATGAATAAAATCTGGAATATAAACCCGCTCAGAGGAAGAGTGACAAAAAGTTTTAATTTGCTGAAAAAACATTCATTCATTTCCCTTCAAAAGGGAAGTCTGCCGTCCTTAACGAGACCTGCCAATATATGACTCCAGCTGCACAATAGTACGGTTCACCCATAAGTTCCCTCTGACTCAGGTCAAGGAGAGTTAAGGATGAACAACAAGTGCTGTTCAGACTTTGATGGCCACACTCCGTGGGAGAATAAGGAAAGATAAAAAAGATACATGGATAACGGTGATAATTGGGAGTCGTCTCAGCGTGGACTCAAATTCAACTGCTTATCCAAACTAAACAGACACAAGGATACCCACGCCGCAATGAAGTCAGTCCATGCGGGCGGGGTCTGCAGGAAGGGATTCAATTACCTGCTGAAGTGTGAACTCACTTGCTCAGTCACAACTTGGACAGGTCATTCACCATTCCCACATGTGAGAAGGAATCGGTCAGGAGACCAAGCTGCAGAGTCACCATCAGGTTTACAAATGACAGCAAGGGTCCGATTCTGCTGTTATTTCAGGTATTCATCCCATCCAAAAATGAACCATATTTGGATGCCTGTTTCCAGTGGAGTGCCACTGTTTCCTGAAGTAGATCAATAATTCAAACTTAGTTGTAGGAGTCATGGTTTAGAAGTTTACAGAAGATACAACAATTGGTTGTATAGTTGACGATGATGAATAACGTCAGGGTCCGCAGGGATGTAACAATCAGGTAGAAAGGGAAAATGGCGAATGTAACTGAATCCAGATCAATAAGTGATAATGAATTTGGGGAGTTGAAACAATAACAGTGGGGATTCTTAGTGGTGTATAGAAACAAAGAGATCTTGGAGTGGACATTCACAGATCTCTGAAGATTGTTGGACAGGGAGATCAGTTGTTCGAGAGAGTTTTTGGATATTTTCTATTGTTGACCACAGGCTGAGGATAATATTCGATCTTTAGCAACCGCCAGTTTAGGAAGCAACTGAAGAAATGATCAGAGGTCTGGTAAATGCAATAATTTACATTTTTAAAAATTGTACGATAAAAGATGGAGGGCTGAAGTATAGCTCTTTGCCCATCAAGACCGCTTCACCACTCAATCAATTTACCACTGATTCCTCTCCAAGTCATGCTGGTATGTGCCGTGGAGGGTAATTTGTAAATGGTGACGTTTCAGGCATCTTCACCCTTGCCCTATTGTCAGTACAGTTTTTGAGCTTTGAATGTTCTGTCAACAAAGCCTGGATGACTTACTCCAGTGAATCTTCTAGGTGGTGCACTCTGCTGCAATTGTGCCTTGGCAGTTAAGGGGTTAAATATGCCGGTGTTGAACAATGTACGTTATGTGACTGCATTGTCGGGGAGGGTGCCCAGTTCCTTCAGTGGCATTGAAGCTGCACCCACCTAGGCAAATGGAGAGTTCTGTTAAACATCTAGTTTGTGCGTTGTGGACGACGAAGGCTTCACTGAGACAAGAGTTGAGTTAATAATCAAACAAAGTCGACCGACGGACATGTTTTTGTCGTCAACTTCTTTATACTGGCGATCAGGTTGCAATTCTCCTAAATACTAGCTCCCAGGACGATTACACAGGAATTCAGTTACAATGAAGTCATTGAATGTCAATCGATATGATTCGACTCTCATTTGTCAGAGTTATCATTTCTGCATTTGGTCCTTCTGTGGATCAATCCGATTCCAATCGCTTTCAGATTTAAAGTTCCATTTCCCGTCTGCGCCTGAAATTTCAACCCGTTTCCTCGCCATAATTTCTCCACCTGTCTTAAAAATATGTAAGGACGCTGTGAAGGACAGCAGAGATTTACAAACGTGTTGCTACCTCTGTATAAAATGGAGCTTCGTTGCACGATTGGTTAGGTTGGGATTATTCTGCTTCAGACAGGGGAGGAGGAGGGGAACCCCTTAATCACACAATAACAATTATAAACGTTCAATATTCATGGGTCTTGACAGGGGAGATACAGGCAGGTGGCTTGCCTATGCTGTGAGGAGAGCACCAGATTACATAATCTCAGAATTAGATATTCCCATTTAATTCAGAAATGAGGAGTAATTCTTTGCTCAGGGGCCAGAGAGTCTGTGCCATTTTTGCCACAACCATTGTTGAGTTTGAGGTGTTGGATACTTTCAGGCTGTGTCAGATAGTTAATCAGAAAGATGATGAAACTTTATCGAGGTAAGTGAGCAGAAAGGAGTTGAAAACGATCAGATCAACCATGAGCTCGTTGAATGTTGGGGCGGACTCACATCTTAGACGGTGGGAGGAAACCGGAGCAGACCCACAGGAGGAATGTGCAAACCCCACCTGAGGCTCAAATCGAACCTGGGACGGTGGTGCTGTGAGGTAACAGGGCTAACCACTAAACCGCTGGGCCATTTATAATGCTTTCGGTGGAATATTATGACAAATCTTTCAAAATCCAGAGTTTTGGAACCGAATCGAATTCAGGTGCACACGTTCACGAAATGTCTTTACATTTAAAGTCAACCAGCTTGGACATTATTTCCCTGCGGCTTCCAACCAACTAAACCCCACCCGTACTCCTTTACCTAGCTACACGCTGTCTCTCCTTGTGAAATTTAGTCCTTGTGTGTCACCAAATGTGCCTTTCCAAATGCTTTGAAAAACAGATTCTGGGAGTGACAGCGATTCTGCTCTCATCATTGCTTTGTCCTTCAAAGTTTTATTAAAGGGTTTGAATGCCTGATGTTAAGATTTTTACTTACTTGAAAGAGGAAATTTTCCACCTATTTACTCTGTCCAAACATTTCATAACGTGAAAAAACCCCATTAAGTCTTCCTTGGTTCAGGGATAACTGTTCTAAATTTTCCAAGAAAACAAGTGAATAAAATCTCATCCTCAGTAAACCCCGTCACCATCGTCTGTCATGGCTTTACATCCCAGTAAACACTGTCATTATCCTCTCCGATAGAATCATACAATCTTACAGTGCAGAAAGAGCATTTCAGTCAATCGATCCAGTTTCCATTTTCTGAAGAGCATCTCACCCAGACCTATCTCCCCGCCCTATTCCCTTATATTTCACCTGTAGAAGGGGCATCCCTCCCCTATATGATGTTAAATAAACCTGTTGGCCGATAACCTGGCGTCCTCTGAATTCTGACCTTGTCCCCGAGTTACCCATGGCTAATTCACTTAACGTACTTAATTCTTTCCCTGGACACGAGAGGGCAATTTAACTTGGCCAATCAACCTAACCCTCAGACCGAACAGCAGGTCGTGCTGCAGGAAATGTTTCTGCTATCATATTTGGATACTTTTACCCTGTTTCTTCCTCAGCTTCCTGCTTCCAGTAAACATTTCAATCCGGAAAAAAAAACTCTGCCAAATGGTTTTCATTCCAACACAAGATGCAGTTTGCAGAAGTCACGTATTTGCACTTTCACTGAAACTCTGCCTCCCTGAGAGCTGCAACCCTTCCCCCCCTTTGGTCCAGGCAGCCCTGCCCTTCCTGTGACATGCCCCATCGAGAATGGAAGGACAAGTATCAATACTCGCACTTGGGAACGGGGCGACAGTTTTAAAATATTTACACTGTCCCCAGCGTAGAATTGAGCCCTGTTACAGGTGGGGACACTACCGAAGACAAGTGTGTCAAAGGAGGCCCTTCAGCCAATTGTGGCCACACTTGTCAAAAACAACTACGTAATGAACTGAATCCCATTTCACAATGTTTATCCGACAACCTAATATATCTTGGCATCACAAGTTCACATCTGAATATTTATTCAGGTCGTAAGGGTTTCTGCCGCTCTGAAAAATGCAGACAGTGTATTCCAAATTCCAATCCCCCAGCTGGCTGATAAAGCTTTTCCGCACATCTTCTCAAACCATTCTGCCTTTCTCCTTAAATCTGTGGCCCCTGCTGATCGATCTCTCCATCAGTGGGAAACTCGTTCAGTCATCCCTGTCCATACCCTAAATCAATCATGTCTTCTCTCCATCTCCTTTGCACTGCGACAAACAGTCCACTCTGTCCTGTCTTTCTTCACAACTGAAACTCTTCAGCCCAAACAGTATCCCGGTAAATATCTCCTGCAATTTTCTCAGTGTGATCACATGCCTGTGATAATGTGACTGGCAAAACTGCACACAACACTTTTGCTTGAACCTAATGAGCATTTGTTTTAAAATTTCTGTATTAGTATCAGGGCGATTCTGGCTAGGCAGAATTTATTACCCATTCAGAATTGCCCAGAGGGCAGTTGAGACTCAACCATATTGCTATGAGTCTGGAATCACATGCAGGCCAGATCAAGAAAGGATAGCCGATTCCATCACAAAATGCCATCTTTGAAACAGATTTCTTTTCAACAATTGTCAATGGATCTAAAGTAGTCAATAGATTCTTCATTGCAGATGTTTAATGAATCAAATTTTAAAATCTTAGCATGCTGGGATTCAAGCCCGAGGACCCAGACTATTACCTCGGTCTCTGGATTATCAGTACTATGAAATTGACACGAGACCATCGCAGAAACCACAAAAGATGATCTTTTTGAATAAAATATCTTTTCCCCAAAACTGCCCTGCGTCCTTTTCATGAGCCTGAGTCTCCAATTGTCTCTGCCCTATGTCAGCATAAGCTGCTACATGGGGTTGATTTCACAACCGCGGTATCCAAATGGATCGACTTGTTTGGGCGTCCCGCTGGTTGGATTGGGGCACCTTCACGGAACAACAGTGACCGCAGCAGCAGCACAGACAGAAAAGTATGAATGTGAAAGAGAGTGATAGATTGTTCATTGCCTCAGATAATTGGGAGGAGGGACAGAAAGGAGGTTTAATGATCGTGGAAAGGAGAGGAATCTCCGACAACGGGTCTGTTTGAATCCTGATATATGAAACGCAGAGATGTAAGAGAGCGGAATTTGAAGGTAAAACAATTAATTTCTTAGCATGTGTCACAAAAAGGACAACGGAGAGAACACTTCGTGCCGTGATTTGGTTTCAAATCGAGGTTGCTGCGGTCACAATGCAAAATACCGACAACCACGATCACAGTAACCACAGAACAGGATGCTTGCAAGCAGCAATAAGTATACTAGCAGAGGAAATGTTCGGAAGAACAGCAAATGTACAATATCAGTACTCAGCAAACAGTGACAGACATGTGGGAACTGAGAATGAGCTGAATCTTTCAGTTCGATGTCCTCAGAGGCTGTGGAGATCCCTTGAATGAGAATGTTGAAAACTGATATTGATCGATTTCGACAAAACATCAAAGTCTCGGGGGACAATACAGGATATTGTTGAAATGTATGCTTCAATAGCATTTTAGCTTAACATCGGCACAGCCGCCCAGATCCGACCGGAAATGGGGAAGGGATGAGTGCGCAGAGTTACCCTCTGGCTCCAGTGATGCAACAGGTGAGCGTGCTGTCCTTCTATGATGGTATAGAGGCGCAAGAAATTCCGAGATTGAGTGTGGTCCTGCTCAAGGGAATGGTTGTCCCCGTTTATACTATCATAGCGATTTCCGGTGCATCTTTCTAAAACAGCTGAGTGGCACAACTGGAGTGTGTTGAGCCCTTAACTTTGCAGTGGTGGTTTTAAAAGATGATTTTGCTATTTGGATCTGTTTTTCCGACACTGGCGGTCGCAGCTACATTTGCTCGCATCAGCGCAGTATCAGTTTCTTCCACACAGTCAAGATTTCAACCTGGAGAAGGTGGTGTTGGGGTGATATTTTAAACTTGTCATCCTTGGCGACTGGAACACAGAAAGGGTGATGTTTAAGTTCCACGAATAAAACCTGAAATGTAAGCCTGACCTCAGGAACAGAGATCATGACTTTAATTTCCTGCAATCCCATTCATTCATGTCTCTTATGCAGGGGATTCTCCCGTCTTCACCCATTCCTGCCTACGAGAGACTCCAGGACCAGAAAAAAAAACATGAGCTGACCCTTAATCCAAGAATCTCCACTGTGTGGGAAGCAGTCTAGTAGGCCCTTCCAGTCCACACATCCATCCGAAGCGCATCCCACCAGACCCCACGGTATTCCCTATCCCATAAACCTGCATTTTCCATTTTTGATCCCTGTAACTGGCACATCTTAGGTCAGAGGGAGAAATACAAACACAAACACACAGAGAATGTGCAGAGTCACCCGAGGCTGGGATGGCACCCGGGTTTGTGGTGCAGCCAGACAGCAACGAACGAGGGGCGAAGAATAAACGTTGTCCTGACCAGTGATACTCACACCCTGTGGGTGAATGAGTGGGTGACACCGTGTGGGTGAATGAGAAACAATGAAAACACATTCACAATATGGAAAACGGGATTTGTATCTGTGTGGACACAATTTTAAAGGATCGTTCAGCCTGGGTGGAAAAATGGACGCTGATACCACAGAGAAAGCAGAGCAATGTGGGAACTGCTGGAAGGGATTCAATTAACCACAGAAATTGAAACTCATTTAATCAGTAACACTGGGGAGAGACCGTTCACCATTCCAGTGTGAGGGAAGGGGTCACTGAGCAAGACAACCTCCGGACACTCCAGCAGGATTACATATCCCATCAGGTATTCGATTATGCTGTCAATGCTGCTGTTAATCCCAACCAGCTATTTGCTCCATAGCATCAATCATAGAGTCATACAGCATGGAAACAGGCCCGTCAGTGCAACCAATCCATGCTGAACATACTGCCAAACTATTCTAGTCCCATCTGCCTCCACCTGTACCCGTTGCGTGGTTATAATGCCCTTGTAGTTTTATTACAGTGTTGTTAATCCAAAAAAACCAGGTAATATTTTGGGGACAAAGGGTTCAGGTCCTGGTATGACAGATAGTGGAGTTTGAATTCAATATGCACCTGGAATTGAAGAGTCCCGTGATGACCTGAATCAGTTGTTTGGAAAATCCATCTGATTCACTCATGCGAGTTCGGAAAGCAAACTGTCATATTCATCTGCTCTGTCTCACAGGAGACTCCAGATGGATAATATCGTGGTTGACTCTTAAATGTCCTCTGGGAAATAACTGATGTACGAGGCATGAATAAATTTATGTTAAAAATCCCACTTTTCCATTCATGTTTGGAATCAATTGTCCTTTAAATGTTGCAAACGTACCCTCATCCATCACTTCCTCAGCAAGTTAATTGCACACGTAAAACACCTTCCCTAAAAAAAAAGCCTCACGTCTTTTTTTTAAAAAAATCTCTCTTTTCATCTTAAACATATACCCTCTCGCCTTGAAATCCCCATTCTGGGAAAAGGCAGCTACCGTTAACTCTAACTTGCCTCTCAATAATTCATAAACTTCTGTTAGGTCGCCGCTCAAACCCCTAACCTAGAGTGAAAACACTCTCAACTCGGAGAAAGTGAGAACTGCAAATGAGAGATCAGAGTCGAGAGTGTTGTGCTGGGAAAGCACAGCAGGTCATGCAGTATCTGAGGAGCAGGAGAATCGACGTTTCGGGGAAGAGCCTGATGAACGACACTTGTGCAAACAAAAAATGATTCTCCAGCTCCTCGGATTCTGTGTTACCTGATGTGGTTTTCCAGCGCACCAATCTCGAATCTGAAAATAGTCTCAGCCTATCCAGCCTTTCATTATAACTCAAACCTGCAACACACAGCAACATGCTTGTATACCTTTTCTGAGCCTGCACCAGCTGAATAATATCATTCCTACAACTGGGCGACCAGAACTGGACATAATATTCCAGAAGAGGCCTCATCAATTTCCTGCAAAATGTAAACATAACGTCCCAACTAGTATACACAAAGGACTGAGCGATGAAGGGAAGTGTGCCAAATACCTTTTAACCGCCTTGTCTGTAGGTAATGCAAACTACAAGAAATTATGTACCTGCACACCGAGCTTCCGTGATCTCCAACATACGCAAAGCCCTACTCTTTTTGCTGTACCAAAATGCAATACCTGCCATTTATCCAGATTGAACTCCATGTTACATTTTTAAGTCCAACGAATCATTGGATTAAGATCCTTTTGAAACTTAGATAATCTTCCTCACTGTCTACAATTCTGGTGTTGCCTGCAAACCTACGAAACATGCCTGCAGTGAGTCCCAGTGTTTTCTTATATAGATCAATGATTCCTATTTACTTGTAGTGGCCGTGATTTAGCAGTGTGCAGTTCATACAACAGTTAATCATGCAATTAACAATGAGGAAGAAAGCCGCAGACTGCAGGGAGATATCAAACAATTGGAAATAAAAATGGTGAAAGCAATTCATTCCAGGGAACTGGGTGATAGTGAGGCAAAATTAAACTTCAAACCAGCTGCCCACGCTCCAGTTGTGGCACTCTGCCGTCTCACAAGATGCACTGTAGATTGCTGTTATTATAAACGGGAACACATTTTCCCTTCTGCCTTGCCTTTGACCAGGTGCACTCCCAACCTCGGAATTGCTTGCGCCTCTAAACCATCATAGAAATACCGTGCATCCTCCGGTTGTGTCTCTTGAGCCCTCGAGTATCTCTGCGACCTCATTCCCATCTCGATTTCAAGTTGGATCTTGGCGACTGCGCCACTCAGTTCCTCTGATTCTGGGGCTAGGAACTGGGACTATGTGGCAGCAGTGGTTACTGCCTTGTGGGGGAAACTCGTGAAGTAGCCGATGTTAAACTGCATTGCTATTGAAGCATACATTTCAACAAAAGCTTTGTAAAAACAATGACTGCAGATGCTGGAAACCAGATTCTGGATCAGTAGTGCTGGAAGAGAACAGCAGTTCAGGCAGCATCCGAGTAGCAGTAAAATCGACGTTTCGGGCAAAGGCTCTTCATCAGGAATAAAGGCAGAGAGCCTGAAGGGTGGAGAGATAAGTGAGAGGAGGATGGGGGTGGGGAGAAAGTAGCAGAGAGTACAATAGTTGAGTGGGGGAGTGGATGAAGGTGATAGGTCGGGGGAGAGGCTGAAGTGGATAGGTGGAAAAGATGATAGGCAGGTAGGACAAGTCAGGGCATGTCATGGGGACAGTGCTGAGCTGGAAGTTTGGAACTGGGGTGGGGTGGGGGAAGGGGAGATGAGGAAACTGTTGAAGTCCACATTGATGCCCTGGGGTTGAAGTGTTCCGAGGCGGAACATGAGGCGTTCTTCCTCCAGGCGTCTGGTGGTGAGGGAGCGACGGTGAAGGAGACCCAGGACCTCCATGCCTTTGGCAGAGTGGGAGGGGGAGTTGAAATGTTGGGCCACAGGGCGGAGTGGTTGATTGGTGCGGGTGTCCCAGAGATGTTCCCTAAAGGGCCACAGGGCGGAGTGGTTGATTGGTGCGGGTGTCCCAGAGATGTTCCCTAAAGCGCTCTGCTGTGTCCAGTCTCCCCAATGTAGAGGAGACCGCACCGGGAGCAACGGATACCATAAATGATATTGGTGGTTGTGCAGGTAACAAAAGCTGCACTGTCCCCGGAGTCTTTAATGTTTTGGAGAAATCTATTTATCTCAGTCTTCAGCACATTAACGATGGAATTAACACAGCCTCTGTGGGCACCGATGTTAAACGGTCAGCCCATTCTGAGTTCCCATATTTCTGCCACTGTTCGCTAAGCACTGATATTTTGCATTTGGTGCTCTGCCTAGCATTTCTAACGATACTTTATTTATTGCTAGTGGTTTTGTGTCCGTCGGTGGGTTGCCGTGATCGTATAGTGGTTAGTACTCTGTGTTGTGGCCGCAGCAACCTCGGTTTGAATCCGATTCACGACAGTAATTGCTTATGTGTCCCAGTCTTTTGTGAAACACAAAGGAATCAGTTGTTTTAACATGGTGATTTTCTCCAAGGTGATGATTTTTTTTCCTTCAAGCTCTGGTCGGTCAAATCGCTGTGCTTCATATGTCAGAATTCAAATCCACCCGTTCTCAGAGATTTCTTTCCTCCTCGGACCACGAACCGAACTTTACGTCCCACACCCCCATTTCATTAATTTAGAGATGCCGGCGTTGGACTATGGAGTACAAAGTTAAGTATCACCCAACACCAGGTTATGGTCTTACAGGTTTAATTGAAGCACTAGCTTTCGGAGCGCTGCTCTTTCATCATGTGTTGTGGAGTCATTTCCTATTTCACTAAGGCACTGCAGAATCTAATACAGACTCTCACATTAATACCGATCAGCCTGTGTAGCTGCGGTCACTGTTGCTGGGTGAACGAGCCCCAGCCCCACCATCGGGACCTGCAGACCATTTGATCCATTTGGTTACCACTGTTGTGAGATCAATGCTCATGTAGCAGCTTTTACCGACATGGACCAGAGATTATTGGTGGGGTGGGGGGGGGGGGGGGTGTCAAGCTCAGGAAAATGGCACAGGACAGTCTCGGGGAAAAGAGACTTCATTGGATAAGATCAGTTTCACTGCTTTTCTGCAATGGCCGAGCGCTATTACCACTAACCACTGAACTGTTAATTCAGACACTAGGGACCCGGCTTTGACTCCGACCATGCTAGGTGGTAGAATTGGGATTCAGTAAATATATGGAATTACGAATCTAATAACACCTATGTATCCATGTTCAATTGTTGAAAAATCAAAACCATTTGAAGTCCTTTAAGGAATGGAACTGCCATTCTTACCTGCTCGGGCCTCCATGTGACTTCAGATTCACTACAATATGGTTGAGTCTCAACTGCCCGCTGTGCAATTAGGGATAGCAATAAATACTGCCGAACCAGCGACGCCCTCATACTGTAACAGAATTGAAAAAAAAGTTCATTCGGCTCTAGCTATATTACTGTGTGCATTTCTGCAATTCACTGTACAGCATGGATGTGATCGCACTGGGAACGTTGCAGTAGAGATTCACTGGGATATTGTCTGGGCTGAAGAGTTTCAGTTATGAGGAGAGATTGGACAGACTGGGGTAGTTTGTCACCAAGCAGAGGGGTTTGGAAAAGACATGACTGAGATGTACAAAATGCTGAGGGATATGGATAGGATAGGCTAAAGAAGCGTTTCTTATTGACAGAGAGATCGAACACTGGGGCCAAGAGATTTCGGAAAAATGTAGAAAGGTTAGAGTAGATGTGCGGAAAGGGTCAGAGAGGCGGGAATCTTTCTAACTTTAAAAAAATTGAGATGTTAATTTGTGATGCCAAAACATATAGGACTATGGGCTAAACGATGGAAAACTTGATTCAGGTGGTTAAGCAGTTGCGTTGGACAAGTGCGGCCACAACAGGATGAAGGGCTTCCTTCGATGTTGTCCTCCTCCACAGTATCGTGGTTAGTGTCCCCTCCTGTCACAGGGCTCAATTCTCCCCTGGGGGCATCGTAAAGGATTGAAACCTGTCGCTCTGTTCCCCACAGCGGTTATTCATGCTTGGCCTCCCATTCTCGATGGGACATGTCACAGGAAGGATAGTAATGTCAGAATCAGCTGGGGAAGGACTGCAGCTCCTGGAGAGAGAGAGTGTCAGTGAAAGTGCAAACATGTAACGTCTGCAAACTGCACATTGTTTTTTGTGTTGGATTGAAAACCATTATATAGAGTTGTTCCTGACTGATGTGTTTATTTAAAGCAGGAATCTGAAGGAGAAAACAGAGTAAACCCATACAGATCTGAGTGCAGAAACATTTCCAGCCGCACTAATGAGATTGTACAGCGTAGAACCGCGTTTGCTTGCATTGAATTCGGGTTGGTAAGCGCAGCTTGCTTTCACTAGGCGGAGTTTCCAGTGTGTAAAGCCATTACACATGATACAGATAATGTTCAATATGCTGGTACACTACAGTGGTTCACACTGCTCTTAAATCTGCAGATTAGCTGGATTGGCCACGTTAAATTGCGCTGATGTGTCCAGAGAGTGAATTCAGTAAGTTGAAAATTAGCCATGGGTAACGCAGTGATAAGGTCAGCAGTCACATGATGCCAGGTTTTATGCCAGCAGGTTTATTTGAAATCACAAGCCAGAGGCCTGCAGGGATAGAGACAGAAGCTAGTTCTGGTTGTGATGCTGTTCAGAGTGACCCCACAGACTCGACTGGCTGAACTGTACTTTCTGCCTTGTAGGGAATCTGTGATTCTATCAGACAGGACACTGCCAGCGTTTCCTGGACTGCTAAGGCATTAGAGATGATACTGACGGCGTTTAGTGGGGATAGAATTTTATTTATTTGTGTGTTTTGAAAAATTTTACACTGAACCAAGGAAAACCGAATGGAAGTTTTCCAGAGTATTTGAGGTTTGGAGAGAGTAAATAGATGGTAAATTCACTCTTTCAAGTTCGTATATTTCTAAACGTCAAGTTTTCAAAACCATTGATGTCGGACAAAGAAATGATGGGAGCAGAATTTCTGTCACTCAGAGAATCCGTTTCCAAAATACTTGCAAAGGCACATTTAGAGACACACAAGCAGTGAGTTTCACCAGGAGAGAGACAGCCTGTGGCCAGGTAAAAGTGATAAAGTGGGGATGTGGGGGTTGGAAGGTGCGAGGAAACAATATCTAATTTGGACGACTTCAGTTGCAAAGAAATATCAGAAACGTCTGTAGCTGAGTAAGATTCAGCAAAATAAACCTCAGAGTTTGAAAGATTTCTATTAATATTCGACATGAAGCATTATAAATGGAACTGAGCAGATGTTGTATATTTTCAAGGAAACCTATTCCATAATGAACAGGAAGTGACCTGTCTCTTAGGGATCGATTTCCTGCTTTAATCCCATGGCTTAAAGTGGGAGGACAATCGCATGATTTTGCCACTGAAATCTGCCAAAGTGACTGAGCATCAAAACTGGCATCTTGTTTTTTAGTTTTACCTTCTGTTTTTCTCATCAGTATTTTCTTTAAGCTGAAATAAATTCGGAGCAAAATTGAATGCAACATTAAACGTTCCAATCACATAAATCCAACTCACTTCCAACCATTGCAATGAACAGAGTGAAGTTGCAGCAAAATTAATAAAATGAAACGAACAACACTGCATTTCATGGAATTTTACCCAGTTCACGTTCAGCCATGTGAGAAAGCCCATCGAGCTAAAACATCACCTTCACTTCTCTCTCCATATATACTTCTTCACGTGTGAGAGAAACTGTCTGAAGAAATTATGTGTCAAGACTAAATGTGCGTGTGAATGTGACGGGAATTTCATGTTTGCTGGTTCATTCTGAGACAGTTCCAACTCGGAATAAATCAAGGACAGGGTATTCCTTCCAAGGACGAGGTCAATTCCTTGGATTTTGCTGGTATTATTATTCCACTGAAAGCAGAAACATAATGGCGTGGATTCGATTCCGCTCAGGGAATTTCTTATCCCCTTTGTGCACCATATGTAATCTTGATGTGGTCACATGTGAGCCCCTTTGCAATGGGCTGAAGTGGCCCAGAGGTGAAGGCGACAGGTTGCTCTTCCATTGCGCATGTGTGGATTTGAATCCTTCTCTAGCTGTTACTTCCATCATAGCAGCTGTGGTTTCCCTTTGTGCCTCACATCCTTAGGATACATTGGATGGAGAATCTTGCTCTTGCCCTTCACTGCAGCGGAGATTTGTGATAAATTGATACCTCATCAAAGTTGTAATTAAGCAATTTGTTTCTGTTGTATGTTAAATTGGGATAATGAAAAGGAGGGCAACGTTTCTTTCCTCCTTTCATTCCATCTTGACTTTCTATGAATTTACATCGAATGAAAGGGGAACAAATAAGGAGAGATCGGTTGCAATAGTTTATCCAGTGAGCTTGTGACTTTTAATGTCACACTCCACACAAAGTTCTGATCAGTATTTTAAACAGTCAATTGAATTGGAACTGCAGAAAACTTTTCCAATGAAACAAATCATTCATTCTTTCACAACCTTTTGTTGTGGGAATCATACCGCGATCCATCATCCAGTGTGATCACCAAGTTGGCAACAATATAAGATCCACTAATTTTCTTCAGCAATCACAGCGTCTGCACATACCCATCTGTGGTGTGCCCAGTGCCATTTATGCCTCCAAGCCACAGCACATTTCTTGTTCATCAGTTTATGAGCCAAGTTCCTGATCAGTTTGAGAAACCTTTTCTATCACGTCATCACACCCCCTCAGAATTCTAAACTTATCAATAAAATAAGGCGTTACATCAAATGATATAGTATTGGAAGTCGGCCATTCAGCCCATCGAGTTTCTCCACCATTCAACAAACTCATGGCTGATCTGATAATCTTCAACTCCATTCTCCTGCGTAACCTCGATAATGCTTCATCGACTTTCTGGTTAAATATCTGTCTGGCGCAGTTTGAAAATACACAACAACTCAGCCTCAATAACAGTTTCCGGAAAGAGTTCCACAGAATCACTGGACCCTGAGCAAAGAGATTACTCTTCATTTCTGAATTAAATAGGCAATATCTAATTCTGAGTTCATGTCCTCTGGTGCTCTCCTCATACCAGAGGGCAAACCACCTGACCGTATCTACCCTGTCAAGATCCCACGAATATTGAACGTTTATAATTGTTATTATGTGATTATAGAGCTCCATTTTATACAGGGTTGGCATCATGGTTGTAAATCTCTGCTGTCCCTTATAGCGTCCTTACATATTATTAAGGCAGATGGACAACTTTATGTGAGGCAACGGTTGAAATTTCAAGCACAAACGAGAATTGCAACATGAAATCAGCTAGCGATCTAAATCAGATTGGTCCACACAACAACGAATTAGAATAATTATAAATCAGACAAATGAGAACCTAATAATATTCCATTGACATTCAATGGCTTTACTGTAACCTAGTTCCCCTGTGTAAGCGTCCACGGAGCTAGAATTTGGGGAAAAACGGAGTGAGACCGGCTATATAAACACTTTCAACAACAAAAACATGTCCGTTGGTAGACAGTTTTGGATTGGAAACTCAACTCATTGCTCCGTGAATCCTACATCGTTTGCAAGGTACAAATGAGATGTGCAACAGGACTCTCTCCATTTGCCGAGATGGGCGTGACTTCAACAACACTTCAGGAACCGGACACCATCAATGACAATGCAGTCACTTGATTGTACCCGATTCAATACCTGAATATTCATTCCCTTCACCGTTCAGGCACAATAGCAGCAGAGTGCACCAACTACACGATGCACTGGAGTCAGTCATCCGAGAATTTTTGACCGAACCTTCAAATCTGAACAACTGTACTGACTAACAGGACAAGGTTGGAACATGCAACGAAACGCCACCATGTGCAAGTTCCCCTCCAAGGCCAATAGCAGCCTGACTTTGAAAGGAATCAATGATAAACTCATTGAGTGGTGAATCAGTCTTGATGGGCAAAGTTGCATACTTCACCCTCCATCTTTAATCTAAAAACGTTATAAATGTTTATTAATGCAGTGACCAGCCTTGTGTTCAGAACTTTAGCTATTCCCTAAACTGGTGTTTGCTAAAGTTCCACTAGCTGCAACCGTCTGTGGTCAACAACAGAAAAATCCAAAATCCCTCTCAATCAACTTATTCCCTTCAAGATGAAAGTGGTGCTGGAGAAGCAAAGCAAGTCCGTCAGCATCTGAGGAAAAATCAACGTTTCGGGCAAAAACCCTTCATCAGGAATGAGACAGGCAGCCTATGGGGTGGAGAGATAAATGCGAGGCTGAGAGTGCAGTAGGTGGATAGAGGTGGGGGTTGACGGTGATAAGTCAGAGAGGAAGGTGGAATGGATAGGTGGGAATGAAAATACACAAGTAGGGCAGGTCAAGAGGACGGTACTGAGATGCAAGGTTAGAAGTGGGATAGGATGAGAGAGTGGGAATGAGGAAACTGATGAAATCCACATTGATGCCATGGGGTTCATGGGTCCCGAGGAAGAAGATGAGGCGTTCTTCTTCCAGGCGTTGGGTAGTGAGGGAGTGGCGATGGAGGTGGCTCAGGACCTGCATTTCCTCAGGAGAGTGGGAGGCGAAGTTGAAATGTTTGGCCACGGGGCAGTGGAGTTGATTCTTACAGGTATCCTGGAGATGTTCTCTGAAGTGCTCTGTCAGAAGATATCCGGTATCCCCAATTTAGAGGTGATCGCATTTGTAACAACAGATACAACAAATGACATCTGTGGAAGTATAGGTGAACCTTTGATGGATATAGAAGGCTCCACTGGAGCCTTGGATAGATGTGAGTGGTACGATGTGGGTGCAGGTTTTGCAATTCCTGCGGTGACAGAGGAAGGTGCTGGGAGGGAATGGTGGGTCATTTGAGGGCATGGACGTGACTAGGTCGTCGCGGAGGGAAAGATCATTGAGGAAAATGAATCGGTTTGGGGAAGGAAACATATCCCTGGTGGTGGCGTCAATTTAGATGTAGCGAAAATATCGGTGGAAGATGTGATTTTTGCAGAGGTTGGTGGAATGGAAGTTGAGGATCTTCCTCTGTCCTTGATCTGTCCTTGTTGTGTTTGGAGATATGGGGTTCATGGATGGACGTGCAGGACATGGATGAAATGCGTTAGAGGGTATCTTAAACCACATGGGAGGGAAAGTTACGTTCTTTAAAGAAGAAGGCCATCTGCTGTGTTCTGTTGTGGAACTGGTCCTCTTGGAGAAGATGCGGCAGAGGCGGAGGAGTTGGGAACACAGGATGACATTGGTGCAGGAGGTGCGAGGGGAGGAGTTGAAATCCAGACAGCTGTGGGAGTCAGTGGGTTTCTAAAAAAGATCAGTAACACTGACCTCCAGGGATATTTTTCACTCCCTACCCCTATCCACTTTCCGCAAAGACCATCCCCTCCATGACTACCTAGTCAAGTCCACGCCCTCAAATGACCCACGCTCCCCTCCCGGCACCTTCCTCTGCCACCACAGGAATTGTAAAACCTGCGCCTACACACCACCACCTCCGCCCACTGCTCCAAAGGAGCCTTCCATATCCATCAAAGGTTCACCCGCACTTCCACACATGCCATTTATTGCATCCGTTGCTCCTGAAGCAGTTTCCTCTACAGTGGGGCCACCGGACACCTTCTCGGAGAACGCTTCAGAGAACGTCTCCAGAACACCGGCAACAATCAACCCCAATGCTCCGTGACCGAACACTTCAACTACCCCCCGCCACTCTCCCGAGGACATGCAGGTCCTGGGCCTCCTCCACCGCCACCCCCTCACCACCCGACGCCTAGAGGAAGAACGTCTCATCTTCTGCCTCACGTAACCCTATGGTATCAATACGGATTTCACTAGTTTCCTCATTTCCCCTCACCTCCCATCTTGCCCTAGTCCAACCTTCTAGCTTAGCACCGTCCTACTGACCTGTCCCACCTGTCTATATTCCTTCCCACCTATCCACTCCATCCTCTTCTCCGAACTAACACTCTTATGCCCACTCCATCCACATATTGTTGTCTTAGCTAAATTCTCCCAAACCCCACCCCACCCATCTATCTCCCCAACCTTGAGGCTCCAAGACTTATTCCTGATGAAGGCCTTTTGCCCAAAACGCCTTTTTGTGTCTGTAACTCAGATGCTGCCTGACCTGCTGTACTACTTCGGCACCATTCAACTCTTGACTCTGATCTCCAGCCTCTACAGTACGCACTTCCGTCCAACTGATTCCCCTGTCCATTGATCTTCAGCGATCATGAATGTCCACTCCAAGATCACTTTGTCTGTCTACACCACATAAAATACTCATTGCTATTGTTTCTTCTCCACAATTTCGTTAACACTTATTGATCTGAATTCAATGCAATTCGCCATTTTTCCATTCCATCTTATTGATACTTCCCTGGAGTCTCTGACATTCTTCATCATGGTCAACTACATGACCAATTGTTAAATGATCAGCAAACCTCTGAATCATATCTCCTACAACTAAGTCTGCATCATTGGTCGACATCAAAAAACAGTGGAACTCCACTGGAAACACGCATCCAAACATGGTTCATTGCTGGTTGGGATTAACAGCTGCGATAACAGCAGAATCGACCTCCTGCTGTTGTTTGTAAAATTTCTGGCCACTCTGTCAGTTGTTCTCCGGAGTGATCACTTCTCACATATAGGTGTGGTGAGTGACCTGTGCACATTCTGACTGTGCAAGTGAGTTTAAACCTCGGCAGGTAATTGAATCCCTTCCAGCAGTCATCTCATGGCCCTGACTTCTTGGCGTTGCGGGTATGCTTATGCCTATTTAGTTTGATAAACAGTTGAATTCGAGTCCACACAGACACAATTCCCATTTCCCCCGTTGTCCATGTATTTTTATGCTTCCTTATTCTCCCACGAAAAGTTGATATCATTGGTCTGAAGACATTAGTTCTTCATTCTTAATTCACCTTGAACTGAGTCAGAGGGTATTTATGAGTGAACCACATTTTTGTGGGTCAGGAGTCACATGTTGACAGGACTCGTTATGGTCAGCAGATTTCCCTTTAGAAGGGACATGCATGAATGAGTTTTCAGCATATTAAAGTTATTGTCTCTCTTCCTGAGGTTGGGTTCATTTTCCAGATTTTATTCATCGAATTTAAATAACAACAGCTGCCATGTTCTAGTCTACAAAGTTTACTAGCCCAATAGATCGCCGCTGCACTAACAACTCCCTGCTGCATTTCTCCACTCAAAGAATGACATTGTCAATTTAGATTATCCCAGATAGAGAGAGAATACTACACGTTCCTGTGTTTGAATGGAAGCAATGTACGCTGGATTGGAGTGTTTACTGGAGCAAGAGGCTGATGTGGTGACGATGTAAGCAAAATCAGTTCTTACTGTCAAAGTAACAAAATACCGTTTTGTTAAGGAAAATATCTTAGAATGCTTTCAATACATCAGCGTCTCACTTAAGGCTTCAGTAAGCTTCCTCTCAGCCAAAGCTCAGTGCTCATTAATGCTGCTGCTGAATCTTAATAGTATAGTAAATTGAGACCAAGATACCCTTCCACCTCGCCTTTGACCAGAAGCACTCCCATCCTCAGCATTTCACACGCTTGAATAGATAGACAGTGTATTTTCACTGGTGGCGGGGAGTCCAGAACTAGAGAGCATCGATTTAGGTTGAGAAGGGAAAGATATAAAAAAGACCTAAGGGGTAACCTTTTCATACCGAGAGTGGTGCTTGTATGGAATAAGCTGCCAGAGGAATTGGTGGAAGCTGGTACAATTGCAACATTTCAAAGGCATTTGGATGAGTATAAGAATAGGAAGGATTTGGAGAGATATCGGCCGAGTGCTGGCAGGTGGGACTAGATTCGGTTGGGATATTTGGTCGGCATGGACGGGTTGGACCAAAGAGTCTGTTTCCATTCTGTACATCTCTATGACTCAATGACCGCACATTTACCAATCATGTCACTGGTGCCACAGAATAGCTTCACGTGCTCATTTCCGCCCCCACTTCCGGTTTGATATTAGCGGCTGCGCCACAAAGTTTGCCTGATTCTGGTTCTAGGAACTGGGTTATATTACTGACTGCCGCAATGGGTACCTCCTTGTGTGGGTAAGTTAGTGAAACAAAACTTTTAAAAACTCATTGTTATTGAGACATACATTGCACCAATATCTCGCACTATCCCCTGAAACTTATTGTTTCTCGAAATCTATCAAACTCAGTCTTCAACATACAGTCCTTGATGGAACCACCACAGCGTCTGGAGATATCGAATTTAAAATTCAGCCAATCCTGAATTCCCACATGTCTGCTATCACTCGCCGAATATTCCTGTTGTGCATCTGCTACTCTTCCTAACAGATCTCCTGTCACTGTAATTATTATTGTTTTTAAACGCGTGTCTCTGCATGACTCAGTGATGGTTTCAATGATAAAACTTTCTGCATTGTGACCGCAGTAAGATCGTACGAATCCGAGTCACTGCATTTTACTCCTTGTGACTCATGCAGAGAACACACAGAAAGAAATTAGTTGATTTTACATGAAAACATTCTCAGAGATTATGATTACTTTGCCACCAAACCCTTCTGTCTCTCTCACGTCTCTGCGAGTCATATATCAGGATTCAGACTCACCCCTTCTCGGGTCTTCCCTCCCTCCCGCAAACACATACCTCCTTTAAGTTCCCCCTCTCAGTTCCCTTACAATCACTTTCACGTTGACCCCGTTCAGTTGGTTCAGCTGCGCTCATTGTTGCTGTGTGACCAGGCCCAAGTCTCACCATCGGGACCTTCAAACTAGTTGATCCATTTGCATACCGCGGTCGTGAGATCAATCCTCATGTCACAGCTTTTACTGACATGGACCAGCGATTATTGAAACATCAGGATCAGGAAAAGGGCACGGGGCATCATTGAGGAAAATAAATTTTATTCAAAAAAACACCAGTTTTTTTTTGTCGAATTGCACATCATTTATTTCACTTGTTCATTCGGCTCAAGCGAGACCAATGTGTGTAATTATGCAATTTACATTGCAGCAGGGATGTAATAGAACGGGAAACGATGCAGGGGAGATTTGATAAGATATTGTCTGGGCTGAAGAAGTGAGATTGGACAAACTAGAGTTGTTTTTCTTAGAGCAGAGGAGATTGACGGGGCATGATTAAGATGCAAAAAGTACTGAGGGATATGGATAGAATAGACTGAAATACATGTTATACTTTGATGGAGACTTCGACCACAGCTGGCCATCGATTTAACGTCAGAAGCGTGGGAAAACGTTTTCAGACAGTGGGTGATTGAAATCTGGAATACAGTGTATGCAAGGATCGAAGAGGCAGAAATTCCCATAACTTTCTGAAATATTCAGATGTGAATTTGTGATGCCAAGACATACAAGATTATGGGTAAAGTTATTTGAAATGGAGTTTGGACAGTTCAGTGATTGTTATTGAGCAATACAGATACTGCGTTCCAAGGATGTGTTGTTAACAGCTGTCCTTCCATTCTCGAATGGACATGTCACAGGAAGAACTGTTCTGTCTGAATCAACGTGGGGGAGTACTGCTGCTCCCGGGGAGACACAGTGTCAGTCATAGCGCAAACACGTGACTTCTGCAAGCTGCACCTACTGTCAGTGTTTGAATGAAAATCATTAAATAGTTTTGCTCCGGAGTGAGCTGTTTATTTATAGCAGGTAGCACAGGAAGATATACATTCTGCCTTTTCCCCACTAGCCCATACCACTGAATACCGGCACAATGCAGGAAACTTTCTCTCTGTACGCCATCGTCCAATCCTTCTTGACTTCAAGCACTTCCCCACATGGCACCATTCCACGAAATCCAAGAAGGTGTAATGCTGATCGTTTATGATGTCTCTCCTCATTGTGTAAGTTTCAGTGATTTATCTGGCCATCACTCAATTTAGCAAACTGCATTTCTTGCTCACAATGTGATCTCGTTCAGACCGGGGAGAGAAAAACGGAGTGGGTGACAAACGTGTGTGCACCTTCGTTCTGTCTGCAAGCAAAATAAGACCGTGAGCTTCCAAGTTCCTCTCACTGCAACATCCCACTGTGTTGCCATGCCTCCATATCAGTTTGGTCTGCTGCAGAGTACCTGCATATAACAGCGCGATTTGGATGAGCGGCACGTCATTTCCTGCTGAGACACAGTGCAATCTTCAATACCCAGTATCGAGTTCAATCATTTTAGACCCTGTGCACCTTCTTTCACGTTCCTGCCCCACTTACACATACCATTCGTTTTAAAAGCGGATCGATTGGCTCGAAAATATCTCCCCAGATGCACTATACCTGCTGATTTTGTTCCATTATTTCTGCTTTTCTTTGGATAACTTTATTCTGTTCTGATCGCCAGACTTCAGGAAGCACGTGTTTGCACCGGAGCGTGGTCAGAGGAGATTTACCAAGGTGGTGCCTGAGCGCGACCATTTCCCCTGAAAAGTTAAGCGAAAGTGAGGGCTGTAGGTGTTGGAGCTCAGAGTCGAGAGTGTAGTGCTGGAAAAGCACAGTACGTTAGACAGCATCTGAGGAGAAGAGAATCGCTGCTTCTGGCACAAGCCACCGCCATTGCATTACCAGCCGATGCCTGGCAGAAGAACGTCCGATATTCCACCTTAGGACCCTGAAACCACCGGGCCAAATGTGTATTTAATAGCTTCCCCATTTCACCTCCCCCCACATTATCCCAGTGCAAAGCCTCCAACTAGTCACTGCTCTCTGGACCCGGCCAACACTCCCCCCTCTGAACTACCATCATCTTCCTCACCTTCATTCACCTAGCACTTTCCCAGCTACCTGACCACCACTCCCATTCCCCTCCCTCAACCCCGACTCAAAAGTCTCATTTCTGATGAAGGGCTTATGCCCAACACATCAATTGTCCTGCTGCTGGGATGCTGCCTGACCTGCTGTGCTTTGAAAGCACTATACTCACGCCACTGCATAGATAGATGAGCTCGACTGGAGCTCTTTATCTGAGAGCGGAGAAAACAGAGAGAGGAATTGATTAACGTGCACAAAAAGGGGATAGATATGTGTGACAGGAATAAACTTCTTATAGGAAGGATTAATAACCAGGGATATAGACGAAACACTAGAGAGAAAATGGTCAGAGTAGGTTTAGGAACAATGTTTACATCCTGAGAGTGTCGTTTGTCTGGAACTCACTATTTGAAAGTGTGTTGAAGCTAAGAGTCATTAAAATGCTTCAGGAGTACTTAGCAAAACACTTGAGGAGCTAGAGTATGCACGGATGAGGACCAAGTACTGTAAACTGGGGCGAGGATAAACAGATGTTTGATGAAAGACTTGAACACCGTAACTTTGGGTGCAGTAAAATGGAGGCCAGTACAGCTCTGTGGCACAATGAAAGACGTGTTGGACTTCCACTGCATTGTTAAGATTGCGATTTAAAGTTTGTGAGTCACAACAGAAACGGAGTTTAGTTTGGATTTCAGCTGAATGAATGATCGTTCTGCTGATTCATCATCAGTTCCCAGTGTCTGGAGTTCTCCGCCCTGCTACTGACCAGAGAAGATTCCTCACTTTCTGGGTGGTGAGTTTTGAGGGAATCATATAACTTGAAACTTGATGAGCCCAGAATCTACCTCTCATTCACGAAACCCATTGCAGAAGCCCACTGTCTCTCAACGCATTTCCCACCCACAGTTCCAGAGTTTTTCGGTTTATTCAGTGTCTCTTTCCCGTTGGGCGACAGGTTGATGTGGATGGGCTGGGAAAAAACATTGACGGTTCGGTTAACCATCATGACATCAAATGGCGGGGTAGCGCTGGCGAGTGAAATGGCCCCCATCTATTCCTCTCTGTCTGTGATGTTTCTGACAGAGAAAATTAAACAATAACATTATGGGGACACTGTGAATCTACACCACGGAATACCAAGGACCTCCACTTTATCCGACTGCTCTTACAGCAGGAATACACATCTCCTGTTGTAGGTTTAGATCAGACAGTGGAGGATTCTCCCAGGCGCTCTGTCAGACTGCATGCTCCTCCACACAGGTTTCCAACTGGGCACATGGAGCAAACGACAGCGTGGATATTGGGGATTCAGGGACAGATATCCCCTTTGCCTGGCTAGAGTTCTGGCCATGGAAATAAACATGAATTTGGGAAATTCAGGATCTTTCTCTGGATTCTTATCACTTTACAATTTAAACTGAAATTCAATTTTACTCTTGCATAACATTCTTCTATCTTCAGTATTCATGAAAACTGTGCAACATGTCCTTGGATGTAGCCATGATGAAGATTGATGATGAGTGCAGTATGTTTCATGTTGTCTGTAGGAACTTGAAGAAGGAAGTTAGTGAAGTGTCTTTGAATCGAATTCTGTGCCAAATTGAAGCCGACCGAATGAGAAGCCCTGTGACAGAGATAATGTAACATTTTCTTTAAACAACGCAGCGACCCATGGAAATCCAGTTTTCAATCAAGTCTATTTTGCGCAACATTTTTCTGTGTCCCACTTCCTGAACATGATGCCCGAAAAGTCACAGGTCCTTATCAGTTCCTCCTCCTCTGCCTTAGCATTAATTCCAGAACTGCAGCAAAAGTAGAACATGCAGGTCGAAGGTCCCAGAGGTACGAGTAGGGCACTTTATAGGCTTGCTGGCGGCGGCTCCAGTGGAGCAACTGATCAGCGCTTGTCACTGAACAGTGTGTTAAAATGCCGCAGTTGTAAATTCAATCCTTATCTAAAGCTAGTTTTACTGACGTTGATCAGGAATCAATGGAGCATCAGACTGTAGCGTAGTTGAAGAATAATGTCGAATAAAGCAGCATCTATTCTAAAACTCCAGTTTCTGATTTGTGGGATTGTTCTATCTTTGGGAAAAGTATCAATTATTAACCGTAAAAATGTGCATTTTCCCCAAGTGATTATCCATCTGTGGATCAAGAAACAGAGGTGATATTTTAGCTTGATGACCTTTTTCAAATCTCTGACACTGCACTGGATTACATTCTTGAATCGGCTGTTAAACTCGTTTCATTTCATCCTGTTTGCTGCAAAGTCACACAGCTCATTAAACCGTTCGAAAGGAATTAGATTTATCTCTTTGGGTAGATTGAGTGTTGTCAGTGAATCTGATAAAGTCATGACAAATAGATTTGCTGCTGTGCAGAACAGAGGGTTTCAACAGGAATAAGGAAGAGTCTTGTCGCTTGATTTTTCGGGAGGAGATCAGTGAGTATTAAAAAGACTCAGTCCCGTTCCTTGTCATTGTGAACAAATGTTCAAGGCAACAGGTGGCAACGATAATGATGCTTGACATCGGCAGATCCATTCCTACTCCCTGGAGTCACAATTGTATTACAGATCACGTGAGTGGTGGAGCTGATGATCCTTTTGGCAACCTGAGAGAGTGCGGCAATTAATCCCACGTTGTTAGTCTCACTCTATGCCATAAACCAGTTAGCCAGTGGACTGAGCTAACCGGCTTCGATTTAATGCAAAGATAAAACAAACAGCTCAGTACATTAACTATTTGTAGTAGTTCACGTCGAACCACCTGCTGCAACTTTCAACACCACCAGCTCTTCTTATACCTAACATGTTCAGTTGCCGGTGCTATGCAATTTCTTTCCGATGAATGGTAAACAATTCGTGAGTGTGTCACTTTTGCCTCCCCATTCCAGGCAGCCCAGAGTCCCTGTCCCTGTTAAATTTGCTCCTTGTGTCTGCACGTGGCCTGTCAAATATGTTGGAATCATCTTCTAACATGTTTTTTTCTTGCTGAAAAATCATCTCCGATTTCAAAAACTCACAATAAGAAGTAGCTGCTGCAAACTTCTTTGTCGTTACTCGCTCGTTTTGAAAGCTTTAACCTCTGGTTATACGATCACCTGAACGAGGTAGTTGTCATCTTTTTTACCCTAACCAACTTCACATCTGCTAGAAAACCTCCATTAGGACACTACTCAGTCATTCCTGATTTGTGTCGCATGATTCTTCATCTAATACACCATCCCATTAAATCCCTTCTTTTCTTTTCATCTCTTCTTTTCTTTTCTCCCAGTAGATCTCATTTTCGTCGTCTCAAACGATTTTGTATCAAGCGAACTCTGATCATATCCTTCCTAACCATAATCCACCCCAACACCCGTATATTTCATCATCCCTTTATATCCCAGTAAATTTCGTCCTGCGTAATGATGGTGGGTCTAATTCAACTCATGAAAACTTACCACTATGCTACGCAATCTCTTTACCGGTACCGGAAAGGTGTGGGCTATTTCACTTAAAGCTGAGTCGGTTGGCTGCAACAACATTCGGTCAAATCGCAGTCACACAGGTGACTGTTGTTCTCATTTTTATTTCTTCTTTACGTGTGCTTAAGTAACACAGTGAGGAATCAATTAATATTATAAGACAGACATAAGGGGGCGGGTTAAATCTGAGGTTATGAGAATAGGGCAGTTTTGATTAACATAGACCAGAGATTGCTCAAATCTCAGGCACATGAGATTGACAGAGAGCAATGCTGAGCGAAATAGACTATCTTGGCAAATGCCAGTGTTATGAAGTTTTGGTGTAATGTACTTTTAATGGTGCTGAAATGTCTGGCTAGCACAAAGAGTCCAGAAAAGGTAACACCATAACAGTTGGTCGAAACTTCTAAGAGCTGTGTTACATGGATACAAAAAACAAATTCGAATTCTGCCAATCAGTTTAAATTATGCCCCAATCAAGTTTGAATTTGGTATTTTTACAATGTTAAAACCACTGAAACGATCCGACGTTTTGTGGGACAAATATCAGATATTTTGAACAGTGACCCAGAGCTGGAAAGAACAGCAAAGAGAGCAGCTAAAAGACCAACAGATGTAGGATGTTCGTAAAATCTCCAAGAGGTGCCTATCTGGAGAAATAGATTGCATAGAAAAAAAGCATCAACACCGACCTGGAGAAAAAATCTACAGAGGAAGATACAAAGAGAAGATTCGACAACTGGCTGGTTTGTAAATTTGACTTTTTTTGTAAATGTTAATTGGGTCAGGATGAGGGAAGGTATTGTAGACCAGAAGGTTTAGAGAAAGGAGTCGTAAGTAGTTGAAAGTTGATTATCCTTTGTCACATATTAAAAATGACAATAACATTGTTAATGTTAACTTTAAATAGTGATTTTTGGGATAGTTCATTGCCTGTTGAATTTTAACAGAATACAGCACGGGAATGAATCCTTTCTGCTTTGCTGGTTTCCATTAGCAGAGGGGTTATATCCCGTCACGTAACACCAGTTCCTGTGGTTGCTTTGCTGTTTTGCTCATTTGTGCATTTTGCCTCATTAACGATTTTGAAGTTGGCCCCTCTACACAAAACGTCCGTGCTTTTGTACCATTGTACAAAAGGAAAAGTGGGTGTCGTCGACAAGGCGCCCTACAATAACATTCGACGCTGATTCAGTCTATCTATCCTCATATTGACCCATGGAAACAACACTGTTCTCTCTCCTCGAGTCTGGAAAACAATCCCTTCACAGTTAATGTTGAATCCCGCTCTCAAGGGACTTTTCGTTCCTTCGCTTTCAATTCCTCACAGAATCCGTTTCAGCAGAATTTGTCACTGAGTCATTCCTTTGTTTGTGCTCAGATCCTGTGAGCAGAACGTTACTGTTGGAGCGTGCTGAGCCCATAAACCAGAGGTCAGACCATACTCTGTGAACTGGAGTCTGCTGTTCATCATTTCACTAACAGCAGGTAGATGTACCTATGCTCTCCAAATTTTCACACCTGTTTTAAGAAACAAGATAAAAATTTCCTGATTGTTGTCACACAGACAACAACAGCACTGGTCGAGACTATCCATTTACAGACATCCGTTTTCTTCCCAGGGGTGTAAAGATGATTGTCTGAAACGCTTTCTTCTGTTCCTGTCACTCTGGGATGATGTGAGCTGTGAAATCTATTCTCTGAGCTTGGGGTAACGTGACAAAGCTTATACATATCAGGTTCAGTGGTCCTGAGCGACAGGAGTCGCTGCAGTAACATCCCATGCTGATTCGGACAGCAGAGGTCTCGATGTGACTTCGAGAAGGACACAGACACAGTTCCCGATGACTGGGAGAGATTCTCTTTTTTCCCTACAGTTCTGCACTTTTCTATTTATTTCAGATGCCGTTATTTGCAGAAGGTTCCCAAAAGAAGATGGGTTCCTGTGCATGCGTGATCTCCCTTTCGTACAGCTTTCCAGAATTTTCATAACTCCCACTGTTTGATATGGAGCTGAAGAGCGCGTTCACGTTTCTCTCCCACGACACTGATTGCCAATAAAAGATGAGTTCGTCTAGCTGCCAATGGTGGGAGCCCGCTCGCGGGGAAAGTGGCTGGCACAGCTTCCGGGAAACCGGAAGTCAGAATGGCAAGGAACTGTTCTTAAATATCAATGCTGCCTTCACTCCGAAACAACAGAAAAAGCCTATTTTTAAACAAAGAGAATTACCTGGTTTATAAATCACGTACAAGCTGCGGTTCTGGCTCGTTGGTCTTGGGTGTGATGTCGCCTCGGGAGGGTGATGTACGTGTGAGAAGTCACATTTGAGCCCTGGAGTTTTGAATTTAATTCTATTTTTGACTCAGAAGGCAAGATTTCGATGAGATCAAGGTCAGATCAAGGTGCTGAAGCTTCAAGACATACACCAGCAACTTCTTGTCGGCCGTTACTCGACTGAGAAATGGATTCCCTAACTTCAAATGATGCTGATCATGTTCATGTGGATCTTGCCGAGTGCACGTCATGTCTGAATTAACCTGAAAGCATTAATCTGTCCAAAATGTTGTTTTTACTCCCACGGTAATCTGCATGTCCTTGATGAGTGCGATCTGTCTTTAACAATCGCAAACAAATGTTTTCACCGTACTCAGGTACATGTGACAATCAAACAATCAAATAAAGTCAATCAATCGAACCACACAGACATTTCCTTATTGCTCGGTGCCAGCACAGCGAAGGTGGGCTGCATGGCCTCACTTTGCACTGTGACATATTTTCTGATTCTAAATTAAATCACTGTCAAAGCAACAGAATGTGGAAGTTACCCACAGGTTATATTGACACAGCTGGGACACACCTGTGCCAAACACAATAAGAGTGAAGACCTTTCAACATCATCCTCTGAAGTACATGCCACACGCCAGGCGAAGTGATGAAGACAGTGTAATTCATGCTAAAGTCAGCGCTAACAGAGCGGCCCAGCTGCAGCCTATTGGGCTCATTTCCCAGAAATTAATGGATTGAAAACATCCTCTGCTCGTTGACAATGCCACGTTTCAGTGTGTGTCCTATCCCCGCCAGTGTTCCTCTATTACATAGCTCCATTCTACGTATTGCATGTTGTTTCACTTTCCATTTCCTTTCATTCAATGTACCTGAAATGAATATTTCGTACTGATACACCCACCAAATTGACACAGGTGAGTATACACACTCGTGAAGTTCGGGAAGCTCTTTTCCTGTTCTCTGTCGGTCTGCTCTCATCTGATTTGCAAAATCATTTGCCAGAGCTGGGAATAAACTGGTGAAGCTGAGATATAGTCGTTGTTTAGTGCTCTATACGCATGACGCCCTGCAGTTATTCCCCACACTGTTTCACACCGCCATGTCCTCCCCGTGAAATGAAAAGACGTGAGTAACAATTGGATCAACTTGTTGGAGACAGCATTGTGACACTGACACAGTTCCACATTACTATAACAGAGATGGCCAATTATGAATAACCACGACAGAGAGTTGCCGTGGACTCGTTGGGCTGAACAGCTTCTGAAGCGAGTGAGTGATGCCACACGTTGATGCTGCCCCTCGTCCTCTCTCTGGGACAGAGTGGCTGATGGTGAAATAATGTCTCATTGTTAGCCCTCCCTCCCGAGTTAGACTGTCTGCAGATCCGCAGCTCAGGACCGTGGGGAAGACTCTCAGTGTCTGAGGGTTTCATTTGCATTCTCTTCATCTAGGACAGCTGGGGCTCAGGTGTTAACTGCTGCCCAATTGCAGGAAAGAAACCGATGTCACTGTTGCAAAAGCCTTTCTGCAGGATTGCTGTGTGAAGATGGACTTTAAACAGCAAACAGATTACACAAAAATGCCCTCAAATTAATTTACTTGAGGGTAGAGAATTCGGAGTATATTCTGTCTTTCCCAACAGCTCAACGTCTTTATCGGTCTCTCAGATAAATAATACTTACAGGAAGCTCACAATCAAACTTGCTGATTTCCAGCACTTGATGGAACTGGCTCTGTTGATGAGAGCATATCCGCGCTTGCCTCCCCTCACACTGCTTGCAGGTGGAGGGAAATAACTGAATACTCTGCCGATGGAGTCCAAGCGGAAGGGTTAAACAGCACTGTCCCGTGAACAAGGAGACGGATTGAGAAGGTGATATTCTTCAAAGACTTTGGTGCTTAGAAACCCGAGATCAAAGTATAATGTTGTTGGATCTGAGCGACTTTCAGCTGGTTTGGATTTGGAAACGTAAGAATGCCACTTATCTGGGGCATGATCTTCGCTCAGCAGCTTGTGTTAATACTGGCATCTGAGAATGTCTTACTTGAAGTCGCCATCGAGCCTTGGTCATTTGATTTCACTTTTGCCGGTCGGCCTATCAGCTATTAGATAAAAAAGGTGTAAATCAGGAAGTTGCCCCCCTTGAAATAACGTTGAATTCTGGAGTAAGAAGAGTCGTTTTAGTAGACATGGCACAGTACCACATGTGGTGAAAGTGAAACAAGTGTTTCAGGATGCTCACCCACACAATCCCGTTCTAAATAAATCCACAATCTTGGTTGTTAGCACAGTTCTGCATATGAAACTTGAGGAAGTGGGGACATGAAATTATTGGAAACAGCGCTGAACAGGTTAATGGCAATGGTGTGGTGTATGAGGAATGTCAACACTAAAGGTGATTTGTAAGTTTTGGGCAGTTGCTCTTGGAGAGCAGAAGGCCGACAGCTGGCCTTGTTAAAACTTTCCAAGACCTGAGTGGGATAGACAGAGGAAATAAGGGAGAATGTTGCCCACGCCTGAAAGAATCGAGAACAATTCAGCAGAGTTCTGAAGTCATTAGTAAAAGAAGAAAAATGTACATGAGGAGAAACGTTTTCACATAGCGAGTGGTTAGGGTCTGTAAACCACTGCCTGAAATTGACAAAGAGGCGGTTTCAATCGAGTTATTTAAAAAACGAATTCGATGTTTATATTGAAAGTGAAAGTGTGCAGAGTTACATGAAGAAGGCAAGAGAATGATACCAAAACAGAAACACATTTATATCTGTGGAGAGCCAGCACATCTAAGGTGGTTTGTGACACATTTGTGGTTCACATTGGAATCACAGTTTGAGCAACAGAATGTAAGGAGTTAGGCCACGGCGATGTTGGCAAAGCCGGGGCACATCTACACAACAGAATATTATCCAGCATGGACATGTCGCAGGGAAGATGGCGCTTTCTGAAAATCCTGCAGTGTGTCCTGCGGATCAGAAACAGCACATATCACTAGTGGGGCAAAAACAGGCCTCTGTTCCGTGGCCAAGCGGCCTAAGCCACGGGATTCCGGTTCCTGTTCAGCAGGCGGGCGTAGTTTGTATCCCACTGCTGCAGCGTGTTAATGTGCTCTGGTCAAAGCCAAGCTAAAAGCAGGGGTATTGGAGAGCTGAATACAGTTTTGGCGAGTGCAAACACCCTCAAAGGTGTCACAGTCAATTCGGTGGCCGCCTCCCCCACCGAAAATCGCAGGCTCTACTACTGTTGTTTCGTTCCACGCGAGTTGAGCTTTCACTGGAACCAAAACGAGACTGTTACTTCATTGCTGTCGTGAAGCAAAGTCCTGCAGTGACTCTACTCGTCGTTATTTGGTGTTCTGACGAAAGGGAAATGTTTCCAATGAGTGACGATGTTACATGGTCTTAAGTTTCCTTCATTTCTGTCCTGCAGACATTAGAAGGGAAAGGTAATCTAATCGAGACTGTCATTGGTGAACTTCACTTTTTATGGCCCATTCGTGTTGTGTTGTTTCTTCCTCTCTTTTCAGCACTTTCTGGGAAGGGGTGGTGCACTAACGCTCCAGTATTATTGAAAGAGTAGTTTGGAATTGCCCTGCTGTTAGTTGTGAAATTAGTTTATGGCTCATGCTCACGGTCTGTATCACATTCAGCTTTCATGCTTCGCTGTGTCTGAAAAATGCATTTTCTTTGTCATTTTTGTTTCTGTTCCGTGTTAAATGCTGACTGTTTTGCCATTCGCTCTATACATTACAAGATAACACCGTTTGTGAAGTAATGTCCAGCAGCAAACCTCCTCAACTGAGGATCCGGGAATATTTCACAGAGTATGGTCAGTCAGAGCAAAAGTAAGAAAGTCTTTTGGTTCTGTAGTGTTTCACAATGCTATCTTTCCGGTGACCAGCCGCAGAGAGCGATGGCAAGCCCCGCTAAAAGTAATCCTTTCAAGCCGGTGTAAGTAACACGCCATTATTGGGGCACACAGCATGGAAACAGAGTCTTTGTGGATTTCGTCCATGCTGACCAAATCTCCAAAATTAAACAAGTCCCACTTACCAGCACTTGGCCCTTATCCCTCTGAACCCTTCCGACCCAGAAACTCCTCCGGTTGCCTTTGAAACCTTCTGAGTGTACTCGCCTCCTCCACTTCCTCTGGTGGCCAATTCCATACACGCACAGCTGTCTGTGTGGGAAATGTGCCTCAGGTCCCGTTTAACTTTCAGCCCTCTCACCTGAAACCTCCGCTCTCCAGATTTCAACTCACCCCACCTTGGGTAAAATACTTCCTCAGTTTACAAACTTTCCATAAGATCATGCCCCAGCCTCTATGCTGCAGGGCAAATTGACCAAGCCTGTTCAGCCTCACCCGACAGTCGATACATTGACAACATTCTTGCAATTTTGTGAGCAATTTCACATGATTTTCTTACTTTTTCGATGATGCCATTTACGCTGGACAACAACGGGCTATTGGAAATGGAAAGATGAAGCGAAGAACTGCTGCAAATGACAGTGCTGGGCACCGCTGAACAATAGCAGGCCCTGGCGGGACTTGTCTCTGGTGTGTAGTAGTTATCACATTCGCTTCACACGCGAAAGGTCCCCAGTTTGAAACTGGGCAGAAACAGCCCTGTCCCCAATTGCAGCCTTTCAGATGGACGAGAATGCATCTTTCCTGCTTGCTTTCCCATCAGCAAACCTGGCTTTGCGTTTGCTCGTGCAAATCCGCTCTCAGGGTGAAAAGTAATGCAATTCCATTTCAGTACTGGGCGAAACGTTGTTAAGTGTTTCTCCAACCGGCTTCTGATCATACGCTATCCTGTTTAAGACTGTAGTTACCGCGTTCTGATCCTTCGATGAAAAGTAGCAACACATTTCCATTCCTTGCGCAGGCGACCCGTTTCAAAGCCAAGAAGAAAGCTGATGTGCTGGGTCACGGTGCACCACGGATTCCTCTTGTAGCCTCTCTGTCAAGGGTATCCCAAAGTAGTCTCTGAAAGGCCTCATTTGGAAGCTGACTGCCGTTATTCAACGTGCGAGAATTAGCATCAGAAGTCCTGAATCATGTTGTCGCACGTTAGCAGCTCATTCCATTAGCAACAGCAATAACTGAACTTACAATCTCTGGAGCTGTGCTGTCATAGCGACACTAATATTTAGGTATGCACCGAGATCGGGCATATCCCAGCTGTTATGCGAGGAGGACAAGGACCGCGAAATGTTTTCGCTGTGCTTTTTTATCTGTTGTTTATCAGGAGCACAATTGAAAATGTATGAAAATAGGCTGCACGCGTGCGTGGGTGTTACCGTGGCCGGTCTCGAAGGGGGTGTCTCTTCCAATCCCACCACTGCCATTTCTGTTGGTCAACAGCAAAGCTGCAGCGTGTTTAAGTGCCGTGTTCAAAGCAACAAATAAAAAGACCTGGTAGGTCTGCTTGTTGGAAAATTAACGACGGTTTGGGATAGAGCATCTCTCTCAAAGGGGTCAGTTTCTGTCCTGTCATGGTTGTGTTTGCCTCCCACATGTAAAATCACAAGCAGCTTTACAGCCGCTGTTTTTACTTCCAGGCAAGTTGAGTTTTCACTGAAACCTAGGAGAGACTGTTATTTATTTGCTTTGTGAAACATAGTCCTACTGTGACTCTATCCGCCGTTATTTGGTGTTCTGGCGAATGGGAAAATGATTCCAGTGAATTGCAATGTCATATGTTCAAAAATTTCTCCCATTTCCTTCATTTCTGTCCTGGACACGGCGGAATGGAAAGGAAATCCAATCGAGAATCTAATTGATGAAATTCACTTTTTATGGCCCATTCTTACTGTGTTCTTTCATTTTCCCTTTTCAGCACTTTCTGGGATGTGGCCGAGCACTAAGGCTCCAGGATTTTTGAAACAGTAGTCGGGAATAGCCCTGCTGTTAGTTCTGAGATTAGTATATTGCTCATGCCCTTGGTTGTGTCCGACAGAACCTACCCTCGCCCTTCCTGACCCTCTCCGATCCCGGATATCAACTACCCCTCCATCTTCCACCCATTCTCAGGTGGGTGGCCGTTTCTTCTGTCTATTTAACTGTCCAGCTTCCCCAGGAACCAGCATCAACATATCCTCCACTCATGGACTCGCATCTCGAGCTCACCTCCCCACTTTCCATCACTGTCAGATACTTTGCCAGACCACAGAGTGTTGCAGCAGACGTGCAACTCAGCGCAGAGCAGGCTGCACTGGCCTGCAAAGATCCAACGGCAGTCCCGCACAATTCCTTTATAATTAAGAACACGTGGCTCCCCAAAGATCTCACAATCATGATAGGGCATGTCGCACAACCAGCAATACATTTCACACCCCTGAGGTAAGACACAGACCCTTTAGTAGAGCTTACACTGATTGGACAAGGCGAGTTTTTCGTGCGCTGTGCTCCTGCATTACGACATCTACTTTTACAAAACAAGGCCCAGGCGCTGCCTCCTCCAACGACAGCCCACTCTTATTAGCTGACATCCCATAATTACTGTTCGCACAGCCAAAGAACCATGCAGGTCAGCTATTTTCCGCCCAATCACGGTCAGTTACACTCAGACAGAGAGCAATCCTGTCATCAATACAACAATACCCGTATCACCGCGGCAGTGTTTGGAATCAAACCAGTTGTTGAATCACCTCTACAACAGGGAATCCTCGGGCCCACAACCAGCCCATGCAACACTCCCTTCTTAACTATCCCAAAGCATGGAAGACCATGAAAATTGTGCTTTGAGCAAAACCTTAGGATTGTCAATGCCATTGTTGTTCCCTGCTTCCCAATAGTCTCGGACACAAATGCTCTCCTGATCAGTACCCCGCCTCCTCCACCTGATATTCTTGTAATCGACCTTTGCTCACATCATTCTCCATTAATTTGTTTCTTGAAACTTTATGTTTTTACATATAGCGGCTGCAAAAATACATGGGCCGGCTTTCTCTAAGGGTATTCGAGAGCCCCAAATCTGTGCTGCTGCAGTATACCTCACCCTGTACACCCTTCATCTACCATGCCACAGCACATTCCTCCAGTATGCGAATGACCTGCTATTGGCTTCCACTACTGCATGAAAGCGGTTTACAGTGGCCTTGCTCTGTAGTCTGGCACAGGATGGGCATTGGGTGCCTATCAAGAAAATGGAGCTCTGTCAGCAAAATGTCTAATATCTTTCCTATGCCCTCAGAGCACTGTCCATGGAGCAATTGGCTGTCTTCACCCAGTTTCTCTACCTGCCACAACCAGGCAGCTGCAAGTGTTTCTGGGGCTGGTGAAGAAATGCAGGCCTTGGATTCCTGCCCATTGTGCTATTAATGCACCTCGATGGGAGGCAGCTTCCCGTAAACAAAATGAAGTGAAGATCCAAAATGCAACAGAAATTCACTGAACTGAATCAACAAATAATTTCCACTCCTGCTCTGGGAGTCCAGATTAATCCCGGCCCTTCTGTCTTTATGTAACCAAGCCAGAAGGGTTCGCGTCTGACATTTTAAAATAGCTTCATGGGGATCTCTGTCGCCCTGTTGCGTTTTCTATTGTTTAGTTACCACCTGTTATGAGTGGAATGCCGGCATGATTTTGCGCGTTGGCAGCAGCCACAGTAACAGTGGATAAGGCCACCCCTATTGTGCTAGATAATCCGTGTATTGTTTTGGTCCCATTGTCAATCTTACTGCTGCCTAATTCAGCAACAATCCAACATTTTACTGCAACTCAGAGAACTGGTCATCAGGTCGATTGGCGATCTACGTTACCCTTTCCCTACACCGTGCCCTAATTTTGATACCCACCACCCTAATTCCGCTCATCTTACATGATTCTGCAGACAACCACAACTTCTTGGACCTGGTTCAGCATTCCAGACAAACGGGTCCTGTCAGAAACGTTGATTTTTCTGCTTCTCGAATGCTGTCTTACATGCTGTGGTTTCCAGGATCATTCTCATCTTGACTCTAATCTCCAGCATCAGCAGTCCTCACTTTCGCATGGTTCAGCAGGTGTCCTGACCGGCCTGAGAAAACCTGGACCAGATTCTGTTCACCAGCGGCTCTTGCTTCCGGACATCTGACTAATAACACTAGCAGGACATGCCATCTGCACCCCCTTCACCACTCTCGAATCAGTTGCATTACCAGATGGGGTGTCCACACAGGTGGCAGAGTTCTTTGCTCTCATCAGAACCTGCAAACTGGCAGAGGGTGGCACAGCCACAATCTACACAAACTCCAGATGTGCCGTTGGAGTCTTTCAGGACTTTGGCAAAATATGGAAACAGGTGGGTTTATCGGCTCAGCAGGGAGACGAATCAAGCATGCTGCACACATTGCCAACATCCGAGAAGCAGTCCTGCTATCTGCCTCTGTCGCTATTTTAATGCATGACTCCCACAACTCTGCCACCGACACCGTCACCTTAGCAAATGCATCAGTTTATGCAGCCTCCCGGGAATCCGCACGACCCCTTGTCAGTTATGCCCTGCAGACCCCCAGGGTAATGAAACCTCCAGAGTCTCCTGACCCTCTCAATGCAATCCGAGCACCTCAGCAAGCCACCACACCAGAAGAGAGGGTCGCATGGGCCCACATTGGTGCCACACAATCACCATCCTTACACGTTCTTACCCACCTCGATGGCTGCATCATCTACCTGAAAGCCCACCTGCACTCATTGGCCCTGGCGGCACACTGAATTGGACACACAGGCAAGATGATGCCAGCCATTCCTGGTATGCAGCGGGATTCGCTGCAGCTGCCCAAGCCCTGCTGTCACAGTGCCTCATCTCTCTACCGAAAATGTCGGGAAGCCGATGTCCAAACATGATTACCTACGAGTTCCTGAGGGTGCATTCACGCACCTTCTAACTGACCTTGCCCATATGCCTCAAAAAGAGGAATACAAACATGTCCTAGTTATTGTCGACATGTTTTCAAAATGGATAGAGTCATTACATATCAACAAAAAAAGTCCACCAGAGCAGTGGTAAAATGTGTCCTGCAGGACGTTATTACAATAGTTTTATATCCCAGGGCGCTTGGAAACATACGGTGGATGGGGCCCATTTCACCGCAAAGTTCATTACTGCTGACTGTTACGCCCTCGGGATATGCTGGAGATACCACATTCTGTACCACCCCACCGTCATCAGGAATGGTGGAGAGAAGGAACGGCACACTCAGAACCACCCTCCCCAAAGTCACTCAGAACACAGGACTGGCTTGGCCAGACGGCCCGCCACTGGTGTTTTACATAGTAAGAGGACAGGGAAACCGAATAACGGAAATTACACCCTTTGAAGTGCTAACGGAACGACCCATTCCCACAGATGCCGGACCCACAAAACTAGCCAATGACACAGCATTGCTCCTAACACAGGAAACTCTCTTGGATTACGTTCAAGCCCTTAGTAGAAGGATCACTTTAAACCATGGTGCACTAACTCACTGCTCTTGAAACCTGCAGCGTTCTGGTCTGAAGCAGAGTGCAGCATCGTAGATTTACTTGGACACAACTTGTTTGCCCACAATTCCAATTTCAATAATATTTAGACAGGAACCAAAACCCACCATCTAAGAATATACAATAACACTTATTTTGTCTGTGCCACAAGGCATACACTGGCTGGCGTTGTCATGGGCTCTCACGTGATATGTGGTACCACTCCTTTA